>NC_135805.1:27852216-28174160 GCF_964213995.1 Mustelus asterias
GCAGTTTTATTAAAACAGCTGAAAATGTTTGATCAGCAAAAATAAAAGAGGTTAAATTGGAAAATGTCAGCAGCATAAAATGAGCTCGTAACAAATTGGCAACCAATCATTCACCGTGTCCAATCTTCTCTCTTCTGAAGTTCGCAGAACTTTGTTTCTTTTGAGCATAAAAACTAACAAGTTTAAAAGGACATTCATCTGCTACTTTGACAGCTGCAACAATAATCTTCTGTATCATTTTGTATGAGCTCCCTAACATTCAAAAGTGTTGCTACATCACTACATTAGGGACGTGAGCACGGCGGCACAGTGGTTAGCACTGCTGCCTCACAGCGCCAGGGACCTGGGCTCAATTCCGGCCTCGGGTCACTATCTGTGTGGAGTCTGCACATTCTCCCCGTGTCTGCGTGGGTTTCCTCCGGGTGCTCCGGTTTCCTCCCACAGTCCAAAGATGTGCGGGTTAGGTGGATTGGCCATGCTGAATTGCCCCTCACTGTCAGGGAATTAGCAGGGTAATTTTGTGGGGTTACGGGAATAGGACCTGGGTGGGATTGTGGTTGATGCAGACTCAATCGATCAAATGGCCTCCTTCTGCACTGTAGCGATTCTATGATCATCAAGAATTTCAGATGGCCTTGCCTTATCTTCCCCTGATGTTTACATAGACGGCGGCACAGTGGTTAGCACTGCTGCCTCACAGCGCCAGAGACCCAGGTTCAATTCCTGCTTAGGTCACTGTCTGTGCAGAGTCTGCATGTTCTTTCTGTATCTGCATGGGTTTCCTCCCACAGTCCGAAAGCCTTGCTGGTTAGGTGCATTGGCCGTGCCAAATTCTCCCTCAGTGTACCTGAACAGGTGCCAGAGTGTGGCGACTAGAGGACTTTCACAATAACTTCATTGCAGTGTTAATGTAAGCCTTACTTGTGACACTAATACTTAAACTTAGACAAACCTGCCAATCATGATTGCAGGATTTAGGGGATTTTCACAGTAACTTCATTGCAGCGTTAATGTAAGCCTACTTGTGACTAATAAATACACATTATGTTACTTTAAGAGGACTCCAGGGTGATTTGTCCCAACCTCAGACAAAGGTTATTAAGGTCAGTTGTGCACTAACCACCTTCCCAAACATGATCAGTTATCTTGGTCCCCTTTCATTTCTTACACTTATCGTGTGAAATGCTGTAGTAAGTCAGCCTGCCATAGAAGTAATTCATTTTCTGGAGGACAGTTGGTAGAGATTTATATACCCAGCAGATTTGAATTGATGTCAATTGCTTCAGGTAAACTTCATTTATCCTGGATGCCACTAGATTTATTTTTACCTTTAGCATATAATGAACTACATCCATATGGAGTTTCTCTGAAGCATGATCTCAGCACTATTTAAAAACACCATCAATACATCTAAGTCACCCTGTAAATAAACATTCATTTTTAACCAGTGCCTCCCTTGGTAATACGGAATGTAGAACTTAGTCAATACGCCACAAAATCTTTGTGTAATATGTACATACTTGGCCAAATCTTGGGCGGCACGGTGGCACAGTGGTTAGCACTGCTGCCTCACAACACCAGGAACCCAGGTTCAATTCCTGGCTTGGGCCACTGTTTGTACGGAGTCTGCACGTTCTCCCCGTGTCTGCGTGGGTTTCCCCCAGCTGCTCCAGTTTCCTCCCACAGTCCGAAAGACATGCTGGTTAGGTGCGTTGGCCATGCTAAATTCTCCCTCAGTGTACCCAAACAGGCAGTGGGGTGTGGCGACTCGGGGATTTTCACAGTAACTTCATTGCAGTGTTAATGTGGGCCTACTTGTGACGAATAAAATAAACTTTAATGAACTTCAAATCTTCCTCTCGGCCCAAGAAAGCCCGACCTGAGAACGTCTAAGCTCCCAGACTGACCCAGGTGTGACTTCATAAACCATTTTTGTCTTTTCATGCCAGGGTCGAGTGCAGTTTGTGAACTGCGCTGGAGTGGGTGAAGAGTGTGAGTGCAGAGGCTAGCCTCTTCGAAGGTCCACCTCAGTTCTTCAGCACAGCGTGCTAGATCCAAACAGCGTTTAAAGGGCCCCAAGCCTCACCCCTCCCACCCACCCAGTGCTCACCCAGACCCCCTCAGATCGCCAATGCCACCCCATGACACCTCTGTTTGCTGGGTGTGCAACTTGATGTACAACTGTGAGGAATTTACATGTAAACCACACCCACTCCTCCCAACATCAGAAGCAATGAATTGAATGGGATAGGCCGCTTCTGTGCCCCCCCTCCCCATACCCAAGTGTCCTCGCCACTCAGCCAGTGTGTATAGTGTACAGGGGGAGCACGGTGAAACAGTGGTTAGCACTGCTGCCTCACAGCGCCAGCGACCTGGGTTGGATTCCCGACTTGGGTGACTGTGGAGTTTGCACATTCTCCCAGTGCCTGTGTGGGTTTCCTCCGGGTGCTCCGGTTTCCTCCCACAGTCCAAACGACGTGCTGGTTTGGATGCATTGACCCGAACAGGCACCTGAGTGTGGCAACTAGGGGAATTTCACAGTAACTTCATTGCAGTGTTAATGTAAGTCTTCCTTGTGACTAATAAATAAACTTTACTTTTTCCTTGTAATGGAAAATATTTTACATCCTTTGGGGAGAAATAAACCTCTCACCAAAAGCCTCCATATCATTGAAACTGCAAAAAAAGTGCATCCTGCCAAGCAAATAATCCTCGAAATACTTGTATTCCTATTAGCTTGTGTCAGCTGACCAGAAACCAGATAGAAGGGATAATTTGTTATTGCAAATTATCCACTTCCATTTTTGAAAGTTATTATGGATTATGATTCTGGTTGGTCCATCTGCATTTTTTTTAAAAATCAAACCTTCCCCTTCATTATGTTGGTTATGATTTAAAATTCCTGCCTTTTGTTTAGTGATTTATCCATCAGTCCAAAGATGTATGGGTTCGGTGGATTGACCATGCTAAATTGTCCCTTATTGTCAGGGGAACTAGCTAGGGTAAATGCATGGGGTTATGGGGATAGGGCCTGGGTAGGATTGTGATCGGTGCAGTCTCGATAGACCGAATGGCCTCCTTCTGCACTGCAAGTATTCTATGGCTGAGAAAACCCAGTGGAATATCTGAATCATCTAGAAGGTCCTGTACTGCCCATTAAAGCAACTTCTCGTTTGATAGCAATAAAACATTACATCCTTGTTGAAAGCATTGAATGTGAGAATGCATTGCTGTCCATTTAATAAACACTCTCACCAACTTCAATATACACAATCTTTGACTCTTAGGAAAGGCAATTTTTTTAAATGTATTGATTATTTGTCAGGAATTATTTGTCATGTTAATGATGAATGCTTGTACTGTGATCCAAAGAAATTCTAAATCATTTGTGGGAACGTGTTAGTCCCTAAGGTACATATTGTAGGCGGATACGCTTTTCGAAGATAATGATTTCTGATTTTCTTTTACACTGGCTGGGTTTTAAACTGGAACCCTCGGCAGACAATTGTGCTTTTATTTAACAAAACAGCCCAGGTAGGCTGAGTTGCTACAAGATACAAATTTACATTCCACAAATTTGGAATGAAGACGGACACTTAACTCGCTGGAGAGTGACAGACCCCCATCTATTCGCACCATAGAATCCCTATTGTGTAGAAGGAGGCCATTCTGCCCATCGAGTCTGCACTGACCACAATCCCACCCAGGCCCTATCCCCAGACCCCCATGCATTTTATCCTAGCTAGTCCCCCTGACACTAAGGGTCAATCCACCTAACCCACACATCTTTGGACTGTGGAAGGAAACCCATGCAGACAAGGGGTGCACGTGCAAACTCCACACAGACAGTGACCCAAGCCAGGAATCGAATCCAGGTCCCTGGAGCTGTGAGACAGCGGTGCTAACCACTGTGCCGCCCTGAGACTTCACAAATTCTATGATTCTATGAGATGTTCCTGAGATGAGACATCAAAATTCAGTTACCTGTTTTCAAGCAATAACTGCAGCAGACCCAAACTAATTAAGCCCCTCTGGAATATACGATCAGAAAAGTATTTTGAGGAAACCTCTATCAAGCAGGAGTAGAGGAAGAAGGGTGAAGGACAATGCTGCACTGAAACAGACTGTTGGAGCATTGTGTCCTTTCTCTCTGGATGTGATGTGCTCTGTTTGTAAAGTGACCATCCCAGGAAAAAAACCACTCTGAACCCAGATCTTTTAAAGCGTGGAAATCTGCTCCATCTGACTGCATCCAGGAGAACAGCTAAGCTCAGTAGTCACAATGTTGAATCATTACATTGAGGCCAATCAAGGAATCATGTATTCCTTTTTTTTTATGACCTGTAAAACCCTCATAAGCCGGTCCTACTACTTTGCCAACTGTATTTGAGTGTGCGTGGGCCCAGACAAATGTGTGTGACCGTGAGAATGGCGTCTTTTTTTTTAAGCTCGGGGATAGTTTATAATAGTTAGCACTGCTGCCTCACAGCGCCAGAGACCCAAATTTGGTTCCAGCCTCGGGTCACTGTCTATGTGGAGTTTGCATGTTCTCCCCGTGTCTGCGTGTGTTTCCTCCAGGTGCTCCGGTTTCCTCCCACAGTCCAAAGATGTGCAGGTTAGGTGGATTGGCCATGCTAAATTTCCCCTTAGTGTCCCAAGATGTGTAGGTTAGGGGGAATTAGCGGTGTAAATACAGTGTAACGTGGGGTTACAGGGACTGGGTGATATGCTCTGTCAGAGAGTCAGTGCAGATGCGATGGGCCAAATGCCCTCTTTTTGCACTGTAGGGATTCTATGACTAAACTCACCTCATTCTTTGTTTAACATAGGGAAAGCTGTCCGAGTTTTTAAAAAATTCATTTGTGGGACCTGGGTGTTGTTGGGTGGCCAGCATTTATTGCCTTTCCCTAGTTGCCCTTGAACTTAGTGGTTTGCTGGGCCATTTCAAAGAGTCAACCACATTGCTGTGGCTCTGGAGTCACATGTAGACCAGACCAGGTAAGGACGGCAGATTTCTTTCCCTAAAGGACATTAGTCAACAGGATGGGTTTTTCCGACAATCGACAATGGTCATCAGTAGATTCTTAATTCCAGATTCTTTTTATTGAATTCAAATTCCACCATTTGCTGCCATGGCAGGATTTGAACCCGGGTCCCCAGAACATCAGCTGAGTTTCCGGATTAATCGTCTCGTGATAATACCACCAGGCCACCGCCTCCCCATGTCCGAGTAATTCCCTACAACCTTGGCATGTAATTTAGTGGGACACTTCCAGAACTGGCAAAGCAAAATCTCTCCTGAGTCTGAAAAAAAACCTGTCAAACAAGAAGTTATTTCACCCCCCCCCCCCCCCCCCCCCTAACCTGGTCATAACAATATTTATTATGTTTTAGGATGTTCTGTTTAATGTATACACTTGTACTGTACTTGAAATGAGCATGTGGCACAAAATAATGTGTAGATGCCGGTGTTGGACTGGGGTAAGCACAGTAAGAAGTCTCAACACCAGGTTAAAGTCCAACAGGTTTATTTGGAATGACGAGCTTTCGGAGCGCTGCTGCTCCTTCATCAGTTGTAGCACAAAGTACAAAGAATAATCAGTATCTTTGCTTTGTACTTTTTCAAAAACCCTTCACATCCAAGATGAAACATTCTTACAAGATGCTCTACGTCTGTTGACGTACGGGTGCTAATTATTTTCATACAATGCTCCTATATTAATTACGTCAGCAGAGACATCAAACAATTTATTTTAATTTTTAAAAATCTTGATGTTTTATTTCAGGAGAAGATGATGATGACGATGAATGTGCTGAGGAGAAACTGCCTTCCTGCTTTGATTACGTGATGCACTTTCTGACTGTCTTCTGGAAAGTTCTTTTTGCTATTGTGCCGCCTACGGAGTACTGGAATGGCTGGGCCTGCTTTGTAGTGTCCATTCTGATGATTGGCATGCTAACTGCTGTTATTGGTGACTTGGCTTCCCATTTTGGCTGCACCATTGGGCTGAAGGACTCTGTTACTGCAGTCGTGTTTGTTGCACTGGGAACCTCCGTTCCAGGTAAAAGAAAAAGCCTTCATTGTTCTCTGGATATTTTTAATACCTTGAATACTTTTGTATGTCAATTAACTTTTACGAGGCAAATATTTATTCTAGACTTTCAGCCAGAGAGGTTTTTCTTTTGTAATTCTTCATATTTCTGGTAATTATGGGTACAGGAGTTCAATCCAGTTCTCTGAATTTGGCTTCTGAATTATCAGTATCTGCTCAACATTTAAAGTTTAGTTTATTTTATTATTGTCACAAATAGGCTTACATTAACACTGCAATGAAGTTACTGTGAAAGTCCCCAGGTCACCACACTCCGGCGCCTGTTCGGGTACACTGAGGGAGAATTTAGCATGGTCAATCCACCTATCCAGCACGCCTTTCAGACAGTGGGAGGAAACTGGAGCACCCGGAGGAAACCCACGCAGACATGGGGAGAACATGCAGACTCCGCACAGACCCAAGCCGGGAATCGAACTCAGGTCCCTGGCACTATGTGGCAGCAGTGCTAATCACTGTGCTTCCATGCCACCTTTGTGTTTAGCTATAGGTATATAGATAAAGAATGCTATTCATCAAGCTGAAGTGTTGATCCAGAATTTTCTGTTTCCTTTTTCAGATTTCCAGCATCTGCTTGCAGTATTTTTGCCTTTGTATTATTCAATTGTAAGCAGAAACAGCATCAATAGACTTGCTGGGAAGTAAATGCCTTAAACAAAATTAAAGAAAAACCATAAATGCTGGAAATCTGAAATAAAATTAGAAATTAATTGCAGTAAATAATAGATGGGACTTTCCCACCTAATCCCACATCCAAAACCCATGAGTGTCACAGTGGTTAGCACTGCTGCCTCACAGCGCCAGGGACCCGGGTTTGATTCCCGGTTTGGGTCACTGCCTGTGTGGAGTCTGCATGTTCTCCCCATGTCTGCGTGGGTTTCCTCCGGGTGCTCCGATTTCCTCCCACAGTCCGAAAGATGTGCTGGTTAGGTGCATTGGCCATGCTAAATTCTCCCTCAGTGTACCTGAACAGGCACCGGAGTGTGGCGACTAGGGGATTTTCACAGTAACTTCATCGCAGTGTTAATGTAAGCCTACTTGTGACACTATTAAATAAGATTGGAGCATATTTCCGGGGTGGGGGGGCGGTGGTGAAACTTCTGTATATTTTATAAAAATGTCTTTGCATTAATCTAAACTTCAGTACATTCTCCACCTGGTGTGTCAGTTAAATCAATGTTGCTCATTCTATAATTATGTCTAGTTATGTGATAATCTGTATATAATTCATGCAGCTGAAATCCATGATCTTGGTCATAGTAAGGTGGAGAGTTCTCTTACCTGTTCTCTGTCATCTCCTGCTGCCTCACTCCCTCTGTTGGTTCTCTCTTCTCTTGTACCTTTTTCTTTTTTTAATTTTGTTCTGCCTTTCTTCTTTAGCATATTTCTCTTGTCTGACCTTTTTGGTGAGAGTTGCTGATGGTTTAATTTGGAAAGTGACATTTCTGGTGGTGCTAATAGTGAACTGAGCATCAGGCATATTTGAACCACAGATTACGGGCCTGTCATTCATTTGGGGGAGTGAGTTCTAGCTTTTCACTGCTTTCTGTGTAAAAGAAAAGTTTCATTATTTCAATCGTAGCTCTAATCTAAAGATTATTTTCTCCTGTTCCTGATTCCCTTTCCGACAAGGGGAAGACACGGCACAACCCAGCTCTCTGACATCATTTAAGTTGCAGATCATTTACAACCATATTTCCTGGTGGTGAATGTAGGACACTGGTTAGGAAGAGATCTGGCTGAAGCAGGAGGTGGGTTTTGATGAGTCTTTCCAATTGAAGTAAGAGGGGTTTCCCCACAGTGACATGTAAGCCCTTAAGGGAATTCCTCCCCTGTTGTTAAAAAGACCATTCTTAGCTGAATAGTGGAGCGGCACGGTGGCACAGTGGTTAGCACTGCTGCCTCACAGCGCCAGGGACCCAGGTTCAATTCTGACCTCGGGTCACTGTGTGGAGTTTGCACATTCTCTCTGTGTCTGCGTGCTCCGGTTTCTTCCCACAGACCGCTAATGTGCGGGTTAGGTGGATTGGCCATGCTAAATTAACCCTAGTGTCAGGGGGATTAGCAGGGTAAATGCGTGGGGTTACGGGAATAGGACTTGGGTGGGATTATGGTCGGTGCAGACTCGATAGGCCAAACAGCCTCCTTCTCCACTGTAGGATTCTATGTATTTTATGTATGTGTCTTGAATATGTTTGCTTGTTCTCAAATAGACCGTGTAACTGCTGGCTCTCTGTGAAGCATTTTGGCATTATTGAGGAAATTTATCCGTTAAATTCAAAGATTCCATGGGAGTGGCAAAACTAATGCTGGAAATATGTAGCGAGCCATCATGAACAGGACGGGTTGAATGGCCTGTCGTGCCATATCCATTCTCTGATTCCACTCAGCAGGTCAGGAAGTATCTGTGGAGGGAGATTCTGCCTGATTTGCCGAATATTCCCAGCTTTTTCCTATTTTATTTCAGACTTCCAGACTCTGCAGTATTTTGCTTTTTATAATATGGGAAAGGATTTTGCATTTTTTTTCTTTTAAAAGTGCTTCAGGCCAGTGATTTCTTAATGTTTACCGATTATAAAACTCCAGTATGTTCCCAGACATCACAAAGCAGTTTTATACCTCAGATGTTTGGAAGCCCTTTGCAGCTTGTGGGCTTAATATACTTTTTATTGTCAAGCTTCCCTTTGCATTCCAAATGTAATTTTTTTCTGCCATGGCTTTTATCAGTTTCTATCGACTCGCTGCTTTGTCGTATCTTCCTTGGGGAAACAGTTATCACGGTCTCTGTTGTATTTAACTCTCTGCTGCCAAACAGCGTGTCTCGGAGGTCACTGTCTAAATCGGGACCTGAACTCCATGGCCAGTATTTCACGACCTCGCTTTGGGCATAAAATACCGGCCATTCCCTTCAACTCCTATCTTCTCAGTGAAAGCAATGCTTCTCTGCAGCTGCAGACGGGAATTGTATTTATGAGTTAATCTTCTTTGTGATTTAATTTTTGAAGTAGGAATTCGTGAAATCGTAAGAAATAGGAGCAGGAGTAGGCCAATCAGGCTTTCAGGCCTGCTCTGCTCTTCAATAAGATCACAGCAGATGTGATTCTGGCTTCAACTCCACTTTCCTCTTGCCCCCCACCCACCCCCCCTCCTTCCCCCACCCCCAATAACCCTTGACTCCCTGAACTCTCTCTAATCCAGCCTTGAACATATTAACGACCCAGCCTCCACTTCTCACTGGCGGGAGAGGATTTGTGCTGTGCGTGTTCTAACTCACACCATATTCTGTTCACCCATCACCCCTATATTCGCGAACCTACATTGGCTTCTGGTTAATTGATTTTAAAATACTCATTCTCTCGTTTTTAAATCCCTCATCCCTTCCCATCTCTGTAATCTCCTCTAGCCACACGACTGTCCAAAATACCAGCACTTCTCTAACCCTGGCCTCTTGGGTGACTCCAATTTCAGTCAATTCATCGTGAGTAGCCGTGTCTTCACTTGCCTCAGCCATTATCTCTGAAATTCCCTCCTCTAAACTTTCCCGCCTCTCTACCCGTCTTTACTCCTTTGAGGAACTTCCTAAAAACTATTTCTTTGACCAAGCTTTTGGTCATCTGCCCCAGTATCGCCTTGTGTGGCTTGCTATCAGATTTTGCTTCATAACATAAATCATAGATTCCCTACAGTACAGAAGGAGGCCATTCGGCCCATCAAATCTGTTCCAATCGCAATCCCACCCAGGATCTATTCCCGTGACCTCACATATTTACCCTGCTAATCCCCCTGACACTAGGGTCATTTATCATGGCCAATCAAATCAACCTAACCCACATATCTTTGGACTGTGGGAGGAAACCGGAGCACCTGGAGGAAACTCACGCAAACACAGGGAGAACGTGCAAACTCCACACAGTCACCCAAGCCAGGAATTGAATCCGGGTCCCTGGCGCTGTGAGGTAGCAGTGCTAACCACTGTGCTCCCATGCCACCCATTATTGTAATGTAGGAAAATCAGTCTATCTCATGGGTGAGAGAGCATGGGCAGAATTTTCCTGCCTCACCCGCCACAGGAATCGTAGCGGGAGTGACAAGACCATGCAAAGGTCTGTTGACCTAGGGCAAAATTTTCTGCTCTTGGGGCAAGCGCGGCTGGAAAATCCGCCCCCATGTGTCCGTTTCCCAGTGGGATGAAAACTTCCAGCAATTAAGTCTAAGGTAGGAATGGCTCCATGCAGGAAACTCACCTGCTCATGGCAGGATCCCAGTCAGGCTCATTAATGAATTAATTGACACCAATTATGCCCAAGCTGACCAGAATTCAGTGGTGGCTCAAGGGTTAAATGGGAGTCACATGAATTTCCCCGTGCCTCCCAGAGGCTGTCCAGGATACACCGTTGGAGCAGCTTAGTCGGATGGGGGCTCAGTGTCTGGCACTCTGTGCCCATGATGTGGAGTGCCGGCATTGGACTGGGGTAAGCACAGTAAGAAGTCTCACAACACCAGGTTAAAGTCCAACAGGTTTATTTGGTAGCACAGGTTTTCGGAGTCCCGCTCCTTCATCAGGTGAGTTCACTCACCTGATGAAGGAGCAGCGCTCCGAAAGCTTGTGCTACCAAATAAACCTGTTGGACTTTAACCTGGTGTTGTGAGACTTCTTACTGTACTCTGTGCCCAACCAAGGGACCCAACATTGGAAGAAGGGGAGTTGGGGGGGCGGGGGGGGGGGGGGGGGGGGGGGGGGGCGGGGGGGGGGGGGGCTACTGAAAGCAGCCCCTGACTCTCTCATGACCCTCACCGTGCGACCCCCATCCCACCCTCACTCACCTGAGTCCAGGGAACCAGCAGCAACCACTAGTGTAGTCGATGGCACTATTGACAACAGCCACCACTCCCAGTGGGACTTCCCACAATGAAGAGCTGTTGGCTTCTGATTGGCATCATAAAGCTCGGTGAATCATAGAATACTACAGTGCAAAAGGAGGCCATTCAGCCCACCACGTCTGCACCGACCACAATCCCACCCAGGTCCTTTCCCCATAACCCCATGCATTTACCCTAGCTAGTCCCCCTGACACTAAGGGCCAGTTCAGCATGGCCAATTCACCTAACCCACACATCTTTGGACCGTGGGAGGAAACTGGAGCACCCGGACGAAACCCACGCAGACACGGGGAGAACGTGCAGACTCCACACAAGCAGTGACCCAAGCTGGGAATCGAACGTGGGTCCCTGGCACTGTGGGGCAGCAGTGCTAACCACTGTGCCACTGTACCGGATGCTGGTCCTGGAGCTAAATTTGGTCAGGCCTCCCTCACAGAGGCGACGCTGGTTCTCAAAGCACTGAGCGAGAGCCACACTGGGAACATTAGACAGAACCCATTGCCTTGCTTTCCTCAGTATGTGCTTTATACTACCGGTCTATCATGGAATTTTCAGAGTCTTACATGGGAGATAGGTAAATGTTGGACTCTTTTCAAGGGAAGAAAATGCTTCAAAAATACAGTGAAACAAAAACGAATTGCTGTCAATTCCAAATGATTAATTGATGAGCTATAGAGGCTTTCACCGAGTATGTTTTATTCCATACATCGATCAAATGATGTCTCCTGCAAAAAGCATGATATTAAAAGAGTGCGATACATGGTCTTCATAGCTGAGGCACATGTTGTATATTGGTCTTACCTAACATGAAGGAAGATGGTTGTGGTTGCTGGAGGTCAGTCACTTCAGTCCCAGGACCTCTCTTGCAGGAGTTCCTCAGGGTAGTGTCCTGGGACCAACCATCTTCAGTGGCACAGTGGTTAGCACTGCTGTCTCACAGCACCAGGGATCCTGTTTCGATTCCCAGCTTGGGTTACTGTCTGTGTGGAGTCTGCACATTCTCCTCGTGTTTGCGTCGGTTTCCTCTGGGTTTCCTCCCACAGATGTCCAAAGATGTGTGGGTTGGGTAGATTGGCCATGCTAAATTGACCCTTAGTGTCAGGGGGACTAGCAGGGTAAATACGTGGGGCTGCAGGGGCTGGGTGGAATTGTTGTTGGTGCAGACTCGATGGGCCAAACGGCCTCCTTCGGCACTGTAGGATTCTATGATTCTTCAATGATCTTCCCTCCATCATAAGGCCAGAAGTGGGAATGTTCGCTAACAATTGTAGAATATTCAGCACCATTCACAACTCCTCAGATACTATTGCAGTCACCGCCCATATGACAGAGGAATTGGACAAAATTCAGTCTTCTGCTGATAAGTGGTATATGTAGCTCACGTGCCAGGCAATGAACATCTCCAACAAAAGAGAATCTAACCATTCCCCTTGACATTCAATGACATTACCAAAGCTGAATACCTGAATCCTGGGGGTTACCATTGGCCCACTGAACTGGGCTAGCCATATAAATACTGTGGCTATAAGAGCAGGTCAGAGGCTGGGAATTCTGCAGTGAGAAAATCACCTCCTAACTCTTGAGAAGCTGTCTATTATCTACAAAGCACAGATCAGGAGTGCGATGAAATACTCTCCACTTGTCTGGATGGGTGCAGCTCCAACAACACTCAAGAAGTCCGACACCATACAGGACAAAGTGTCCCAATTGATCGGTACCACATCCACAAACATTCAATCCCTCCACCACCAATGCACAGTGGCAGTCGTGTGATGCACTGCCGCAACTCAGCAAGGCTCCTTCGTCAGCATCTTACAAACCCATGACCTCTAGAGAATCTGGTGAACTGGTGCAGCGACAATAATCTCGCCCTCAATGTCAACAAAACAGGAGATTGTCATCGACTTCAGGAAACGTAGTGGAGAACATGCCCCTGTCTACATCAATGGGAACAAAGTAGAAAGGGTCGAGAGCTTCAAGTTTTTAGGTGTCCAGATCACCAACAACCTGTCCTGGTCCCCCCATGCCGACACTATAGTTAAGAAAGCCCACCAATGCCTCTCCTTTCTCAGAAGACTAAGGAAATTTGGCACGTCAGCTACGACTCTCACCAACTTTTACAGATGCACCATAGAAAGCATTCTTTCTGGTTGTATCACAGCTTGGTATGACTCCTGCTGTGCCCTAAACTGCAAAGGGTCGTGAATGAAGCCCAGTCCATCACGGAAACCAGCCTCCCATCCATTGACTCTGTCTGCACTTCCCGCTGCCTCGGAAAAGCAGCCAGCATAATTAAGGACCCCACACACCCCGGACATTCTCTCTTCCACTTCTTCCATCGGGAAAAAGTCTGAAGTCATGTACCAACTGACTCAAGGACAGCTTCTTCCCTGCTGCCATCAGACTTTGCACTAAGTTGATCTTTCTCTACACCCTAGCTATGGCTGTAACACTACATTTTGCACTCTCTCCTTTCCTTTTCTATGTTCGGTATGCTTTGTCTGTACAGTGTGCAAGAAACAATACTTTTCACTGTATACTAGTACATGGGACAATAACAAATCAAATCAAAATCAAATCTACCAGCTAGGACAAGGGTAGTAGATGCATGGGAACACCACCATCTGTAAGTTCCCCTCCAAGCCAGTCACTATCCCGTCTTGGGAAAAATCACCATTCCTTCAATGTCGCTGCGTCAGAATCCTGGAACAATTTCCCTAACAGCACTGAGGGTGCACCTACACAACATGAACTGCAATGGTTCAAGAGGGCAGCTCTCCACCTCCTTCACAAGGGCGATTGGCGATGGGCAATGAATGCCAGTCGAGATAGTGACGCCCACATTCCATGAACTAATATATTTTTTTAATGTACTGTATGATAACGGGCCGCTTGTAAGGGTAATTTGCTGCACCTTTGAAAGTCAAGGACATTGCATTAACATCTCTGCTGGTACATGATTGCTGGAACTAACTTTTGAACTTCTAGAATACATTAGATTGAATCGTCACAAAGTAAACCATTGGGTTCATTACACCGGAGTTTGCTCTTTGAAACAACACTGACACCGCTGGACTCTCTTGCCCTTTCTCCACACGGTAGATTTAAAACTGAGATGAGGAGGAACTACTTCTCGCAGAGGGTGGTGAATTTGTGGAACCCACTGCCCCATAAGTGCGGTGTAGTCAGAATTATTGAATGGTTTCAAGAAGGAGATTGACATATTTCTGATTTTTAAAATCGGGTGAAAGGGATATGGGGAACAGGTGGGGAGGGGGATTTGAGACCAGGGAGGTGGATTTGAGACCAGGGAGAGATCAGCCATGATCTGATTGAATGGCGGAGCAGGCTCCAAGGGCTGGATTTGCCCACTTCGGCTCCTAATTCCTACATTCCCACATAAAGGCTGTGGATTCTGCTTCCCCGGTTGCTTCTTTTGGGCGGAATGGGTGGAATTTTTCCAAAAGTTGGCGAAGGTCGTGGGGATTCTCCTGTTTTGAGACTAAGTGCCCACACCGGCAGAGAAACAGGACCTGAAAAGTGCAAATGAGCTCATTTCAAGCAGCCCGCTGGCCAGCTCTGCTGTTCCATTACCAGGGTGCCATTTTCAAAGGTCTCTGCGCACAGAGACTGGCCTCCCTCCCGTCTGACCCAGGGAGCACCACCAACCCTTCACCAAAGAGGGCATCCTTCCTCTCCACCCACGGATAATGGGTAATTCTCCCTCCACCACACACCACGCAGCCATCAGTGTGACCTGATCCGACCAACCCTCATCAGATCCCCCCACACAGCCCCCTTCCCCCTCAGATCCCCCCATACAACCCCCTTCCCCCTCACACCCCCACCCAGCCTCCCTTCAGGCCACACGCCATGACAGTGCCAAGAATTCACTGTGCCCTGGCACTAACACCCTTGCCTGACGCCAGGGGGGAGGGTGCTCACGGAGGTAGGTCCAGTGACTTTTCACCCCTTTGCTGTTGCCAAGCTGTACAGGATGGATCCCTCAGGGGTCCTGTGTGTCAGGTGGGCTCGGGCGCGGAGCAAGGGGTGGTCCTGACCACTCTGCAGTGGGATGGGGATGGTGTGACTGGACTGCCCCTTCTAGCCCTGGCAGACCTGAAGATCACCCCTGGGATGTGATTTCAGGCAGCTCTGTGATCAACATCTGCATTCCTGCCTGTCAGCTGTGCAAATTCTGAAGTAGCCAGGTCACTTTAATCTCCATGCCCCCTGGTCATCTGGCAGAAACTTTAAATCACGGCAACACTCCAATCTGTAGCAGAGATGTTCCCTTCTCCCTGTCAGAAGCTGCAGGTATGAGTAGAGCCCTTTGAAGTCCTCTGACAGGGAGAAGATTTCAATTTCACCTGGAAGGGAGGGGGTTCTAGTCTGCCAAGCTGTGCACTCAACCCCAGTGTATGCACACAGCTTTGATTTGAAGTTGCTGTGGCTTCCCAGCAAGCAGAAACCATTGAATCCCTCTCCATTGCACTTGAGGCCTTTACAAATTCAACTTGCAGTATCTTGCAAAACATTCACCTGCCAGCTCAATGGATTTCTGTCATCCTCCAGCCACCTGTGTTTATTTTTATTTCCATTCATAGTTGAATGCATCTCCAGTACCCCAATGATCCAGTCCACAATGTTGACAGTCTAAGCCTGATTGACAGCCTGTGATTTAGCTTCCTCTTAGAAATGGTTCGCCTATGCCTCCTCGTGGCAATACTCAAAAAAATCCCTCACACCTCTGGGCTAAAGGTTCAGAGGAAAGAGGTTTGGCCCCCAGATGTGCAGTGCGTAGGCCCACCAGGACGTGGAGACACGCATGGACTCAAGCTCCCAGCTGCAGGCGAATAGTTCCACTGCCGAGTAGTTACCTCAGGAGAGTTGAAGACTAAAGGAGTAAAACCTGACAAAAAAAATCTGTTGTGGAACCCAAAAGTCTTTTGTACAAATTTTAAAAATATCCTGCAACTCCTGCAACCAAGTCGGTGCCTAAAGCAGTGCTTTGCATTCCTTTGGACTCAACCGGGGAGGTTGAGTGGGGATCCAGACATTTAAGCAGCCCAGAGTCTTCATAATTGTTGCCCGGCTTGCGTCCTGGAGTGAACACTCCAATGTCATTAAGGATGTTATCATAGGGGGCAGCAGTTACAAGTGATAATCCAAACTTGATTGATGTAGAGAACTTGTGCTACGGATTGTCTCCAACAGTGGGAGGAATCTTCATTGCCCACTGGTCAGCCACCATCTACGCCAAGTCTGACAGCCCGACTGGTAAGATGCCAACCTGCCATGGTCCATCTGCTCTGGTGAGCACTTGGAGCTTAGACTCTTTGCTCAACAGGTGGATCCAGTTCACCGTAACAGACAAGCAAACAAAGAGGAAGATGTCATCCATTTGATTGGCAAACTGAAAGACCACGTGCATGAGATTGACAGATGACCTGTAGCTGGTCACTAGCTCATACAAGACAGACAATGATCAACATAGAACTTGATACGCTGAACAGTGACATCGCATCCTTACTAGGGGGAGACAGTGGTGTCATGGTAATGTCATTAGTAATCCATAGGCCCAGGCTCTAGGGATTTGAACGCAATTAATACATCTAGAGTATAAAACTAGTTTCCGTAATGGTTACCATAACTATCATTGATAGTTAATAAAAATCTATTTGGTTTACTAACTTTCTTTAGGGAAGAAAATCTTCCATCCTTGCCTGGTCTGGTCTACAAGTGACTCCAGACTCACAACAATGCGGCTAACTTAAGTGCCCCCCTGAAATGGCCAAGCTAGTCACTCAGTTCAAGGGCAATTAGTGATGGGCAACAAATGCAGGTCTTGCCCACATTCCTTGAATGAAAAGGAGACCAGGCTTGCTGAGAGTGGATCGCTGAAGGAAAAGCATGACACATTCATCTGGCATGAGAACAGTTCAGAGAGAACTTGCTACACCCCACAAATTGTTCAGAATGTGTCTTCTCTAATCGCCTCTCAGCTCAAACATGCCAGCTAACCTCACGGGTATCTATGCTCCAATGCTGTGCTGCAGCACAGGGGTGAAAGACTAGGTCTATGAGGAGCTTGACACTGCTACCAGCAGAAACCCTAAGTCAGAACATCTTTACTTACTGGGGGATTTCAACACAGAGTGGATGCAGCCAACAACGTATGGCCCTCCGGCCTCAGACATCATGGTCTGGGAAAGGTAAATGAGAACAAAGACTGCTCGGGCTTTGCTATTCCACAAGGTTTGTATAACTAACACCTTCTTTCAGAATAAACTATGATGATGTTCTGGAGACATCCAAGGTCGGAGCGTAACTCTGAACAGCAGTCTCAACACACGCACAGCTAACTGAGGGTTCGAATGCAACCTTGAAGTTTTGTCATTGAAAGGAGAAATTCTTTGATGTATCAACATCAGCCGTACCTAACCCGATAAAACGAACAGTTCCTCAACTCGATTGAACAGACCTTCTCTGGCATTCCCACAGAGAGTGTAGAAGTGAAATGGAACATACCTCGACACCACCTACAGCACTGAACTCTCAACATAGAGGAAGGGAGAGAGGAAAAATGCTGACTGATTCGAGGCTGACATCACTGCATTGGAACACTGATGCTAAGCAGTCCACTCTCATTAATTACAAGCGAGACCTCAGCAAGAAGACTCTGAATGCACTAAGAGCTGCTGGAAGTAGAGGCCAACAGACTGCCAGGCGATGCGCCAATGACTGCGGCTTACAACTTTGCCAAAATATGAGATGACATTCAAGACAGTGAATCCGAGGGGCATGCATGAAGGGAACAAAAGGCAACAGGTCCATCAGTAAAAGAAAGACTACATTGAAACCAAAGGCAGGGAAGGGTCATCACCGACAGCAAAAAACAGTCAAAGACATGGGTGGAATGCTACTTTTGGGTTGTACTCGGGAGAACACTGCCGCCAAGGAAGCGCTGGACACCATAGAGAGCATGCCTATTATGGCAGAAATGGATATTGAACCCACAACGGAGGAGCTGAGCAAAGCTATTGACTCGCTTGACATGGCGCAGTTTGCAATGCTGACGCTATCCAACAGAACACATCAAGCACTGGAAACCAGCATTTCTGCAGCATCTGCACAAACTTCTCTACCTCTGCTGTATAAGGGGTCAGTACCCCAGGATATGTGTGATGCAAAGAGTGTGATGAAGTATAACCATAGCGATTACAACAACTACTGAGGTGTCTCCCAGCTGAGCATCGTGGGAAAAGTATTTCTTTGAATCATCTAATTCCCTACAGTACAGAAGGAGGCCATTCAGCCCATCCAATCTGTACCAACCACAATCGCACTCAGGCCCTAATCCCATAACCTTCATTTACCCTCCTAATCCTCTGACACTAGGGTCAATTTAGCATGGCCAATTCACCTAACCCGCACATCTTTGGACTGTGGGAGGAAACCGGAGCACCCGGAGGAAACTCACGCAGACACGGGGAGAATGTGCAAACTTCACACAGACAGTGACCCAAGGCTGGTATTGAACCCAGGCCCATGGCACTGTGAGGCAGCAGTGCTAACCACTGTGCTACCAGGCCGTCTGAGTTGTCCTTGTCAGACTGCAGATCCAGGTTGAACACATCTATCCCGAATCTCAGTGCGGTTTCAGAACTAGAGGATCTAAAATTGACATGGGCCATAATTTTATGCTCCCCTCCCCCCACCCCGGCAGGTTCTGAGGGTGGTGGGCGAAGCAGTGACACTTACGGGCCATTTCTCCTCCAGCATCAATTGTTAGGCTGGCGAGTGGATGGCCACTGCTGGAATAACTTGTCCAAACTGGTGAGTCTGCTCAGTATGATCCCTTGTTTCTGTGACAACATGATGGTTCAGGTCAGCTCTGACAGGCCAACATCACAACCCTCTCCAATGGGGTCAAACAGGATTGTGTTCTGGCAGCCATATTCTTTGGTATTTTCTTTTCTTTGCTGCGGTCATATGTCTGCTGGTCATCTACAGAAGACGTCTGCTTACAAACCAGAACTGATGGAAAGTTGTTCAGCCTTGCTCCCCTGACATCCTAGACAAAGGTGCACAGGTCTCTCATCAGAGAGTTGCTTTACGCTAATGATGCTGCACTAATATATCATCCTGAGGAACACTCGGAAGCAGCAACTGGACAGACTCTCTCACACCTGTAAAGAGTTTGCTTTGACCATCAGGTAGACAAATCTCCTGGTCCGGGATGTTGTCATACTGTCTTGTATCAGCATTGACAATGTGACACTGGAGGTTGTTGATAGCTTCACTCCGCAATCACTAGTACAAAGAAAATTACAGCACAGGAACAGGCCCTTCAGCCCTCCAAGCCTGCACTGACCATGCTGCCCGGCTGAACTAAAACCCCCTACCCTTCTGGGGACCATATCCCTCTATTCCCGTCCTATTCATGTATTTGCCCAGATGCCCCTTAAAACTCACTATCGTATCCGCTTCCACTACCTCCCCCGGCAGCAGGTTCCAGGCACCCACCACCCTCTGTAAAAAATCTGCCTCGTACATCTCCTTTAAACCTTGCCCCTCGCACCTTAAATCTATGCCCCCTGGTAATTGACTCTTCCACCCTGGGAAAAAGCTTCTGACTATCCACTCTGTCCATGCCCCTCATAATCTTGTAGACAAAACCAGTGTGTGAAATTTGAGATGACATACTTCCCCCATCAGCTCAGAAACCTGCCACCGAAACCTTAATTCCACACTTGACTATTCCAATTTTCTCCTGCCCAACCTCCTACCCTCCAACTCTGAAAACCTGTTACCTGTCTGTAACCCTGCAATTTTTTTCTTCATATAATTGCACATTTTACTCATTATAAATTATTGAATTGACCTTGGTTGTATGCTAATTAATTGACAGTATTAAAGTCGATTGATTTAAATTATGTTAAAATAAAAATCAGAATCTTACCTATATGGTCTCCATACAGGAATCTGTGTCCCCAGATGTTACTCGGCCATACATCTTCACTTCTTGCCAGTGCTCATCTCCCCCTGTGTGCTTTGCTGCTCTGTCACCCCCCAACCTACCTCCTTATTTTCCTTTGTTGCTGATACTGTTTCCCTCTCTCTCTGCCTCTCTATTGTCTTCTGCCATTACTGCTGATATCTCTGATCAGGACCATCCTGTTCCTCCGCTCTTTTTTATGACAGATCACAGAATCCCTTCAGTGCAGAAGGAGGCCATTTGGCCCATCAAGTCTGCACCGACAACCATCCCATCCAGGCCCTATCCCCATAACCCCACGTATTTACCCTGCTAATCCCCCTGACACTGAGGGGCAATTTAGCACGGCCAAACAACCTAACTCACACATCTTTGGAGTGTGGGAGGAAACCGGAGCACCCAGAGGAAATCCACGTAGATACGGGGAGAATGTGCAAACTCCACACAGACAGTGACCTGAGGCCGGAATCGAACCCGGGTCTCTGGCGCCGTGAGGCAGCAGTGCTAACCACTGTGCCACCGTGCTGCCCACGGTGTTATCCTCTGTTATTGCTGGCATCTCAAATCAGTCTGCCCTGTCCCAATCTTCACCATTCTTTTCCTATCTGTAAGACTTTCTTTTTCACCTCTTAGGTCTGACTCATCAATAATTTTCTTTCTCTTTTTGTGTTACCTCTCTGTCTTATTTCGCACCCCCTTCAATCATTTTGCTTCTTCTTTCTGAATGTTCTTTGTACTGTTTGATTTCTTTTTATGTTAATACCTATAGATTTCTCCATTTGTAAAGTCTCATTTTAATTTGAACTTATCTGCTGTCTAAGCATTTTCTCTCTCTGCAACTCTTACATCAGGAACCTACAAAGATATTGCACAGGTGTTTAGTTTAGTTTAGTTTACGGCCTCGCTTGTCCCAAAACCGTAAAATCCCGCCCGAGGTCAACGGACCTTTCCATGATTTGCCCCTCGCCCGCTCCGATTCCCGTGGAGGGCGGGACGGATGGTAAAATTCTGGTCATTAATTGCTTGAGTTATTTTGAGGGAAAAATGTTTACCTGAGCTCTCTGCTTTCTGCAAATTGACCTGTATGTTATTGTTTTTAGCCTCCTCCTTGAGATGAAATGGTTTTGGGTGGGGTGGGGTGTGTATATGTAACATAAATTTATGTATATATCGTACAGGCTGAATGGACCAGAGATATTTTTCCTGTCCATTGCTTAGTATACATTCTCCATGTTAATAAGTGCAGCTAAGGTTGCACCCTTACAGAATACTGAGAGGCTAGGATAGAGTGGACGTGGAGAGGATGTTTGCACGAGTGGGAGAGACTAGAACTTGAGGGCACAACCTCAGAGTGAAGGGATGCTCCTTTAAAACTGAGATGAGGAGGAATTTCTTCAGCCAGAGGCTGGTGAATCTGTGGAACAGGGGGCTGTGGAGGCCAGGTCATTGAGTGTCCTTAAGACAGAGATAGATTGGTTCTTGATCAATAAGATGATCAAGGGTTATGGGGAGAAGGCAGGAGAATGGGAATGATAATCATATTAGCCATGATTGAATGGCGGAGCAGGCCCAATGGGCCGAATGGCCTAATTCTGTTCCTATATCTTATGGTCCTATGGTCTTATAGATGTACAGATATATAACTCATATTTGCTGTAAATAACAAGACCGAAGATTGTAGATTAATCGTATGATTAATATAACTTCCTCAACTATGCATAGGGAAAGGGACCATTAGGCAAGTATAATTAGATGTATCTGTCTGAAGTGTAAAGTGAAAGGTAGAATATTTGCAGGTTAGTTTTATTTATAATTGGCTGTAAATGTCAGAACTGGCTAAGTAACTTGCTTCAGTTATAGTATTAACATTAGTCATTTATCATTTTTGTCAGTACTCTTGGGAGGTTTTTTCCCCCTCATTTTCCAAGAAGTGAATTATAAACGCTGCAGACAAAATTTGACGGCACGCCCCTTTTGGCATCTGCTGCACATTCTTAGATTCATCCTCGTGCTTGCACGGACGCTTAATCCTCTACAGGCATCCTTCCTCTCCAAAGCAAGGCCCATGAGATCTGGCTCTCAAAGCTATTCAGTTCAGATAGATATCTCCTGACCTTGCAATTGGCAAGATCTTTCTTTTTATCTTTGTCCCCAGATTCTCCTATCCACTCGTGTTCAATGCATAACTCAGTTAGTACATTCCCGCTCTGCCTCACTCTCTAATTCCGACCCTCTCCCCCCACCAGATGCCTGACTCTTGACTAATGCTCAGGAAGGAAAGTGAGTAACAAAGCACTGATGCATTAGCAAGACTGATTGTTCAATAAATAGCCTTCTCGAGCCGAGGTTACTACTAGAGCCAGACACCAAGATCAGTGGCTGGGGGAGATGAGACAGTGGTGAGATTTCGCCAGGGTCAGTTGGGAGGTCCTGGCAAGTGGGGCAGGGGGAGGGGTCATGTTTGAGAGGTTGGGGTTAGAACATATGAACTAGCAACAGGAGTAGGCAATTCAGCCCCTCGAACGCGCTCTGCCATTCAATACAATCATGGCTGATCTCACCTCGGCCACATCTCCACCTTCTTCCTGCCTGCTCCCCATGACCCTACATCCTGCTACTAATTAAAAACCTGTCTATCTACTCCTTAAATTTGTTTAGTGTTCTGGTGTCCACTGCACTCTGGGGTAGAGTATTCCACAGATTTGAGTGAAGTAATTCCTCCTCATCCCTCCTTTATTTTCTATTCCATTAGCAATGAATGCCAAAATTCCATTTGCCTTCCTTATTACCTGTTGCAACTGCTTACAAACTTTCTGTGATTCATGCACGAGGACACCCAGATTCCTCTGCACCAAAGCATTTTGAAATTTTCTCTCCATTTAAATAAGTTGCCTTTTTATTTCTCTGACCAAAATGGATAACCTCATTCTTATCCATGTTAAATTCCACCTGCCAAATTTTGGCCCACTCATCTAATCTATCCATATCCATTTGTAAATTCTTATTTCCTCATTGCAACTTATAAATAGGAGTAAGTGTGATCTTGGGGCTGGGTGCTTCTAATGGGCCCACAGGCTTGCCAATGGGTGATCACCTCCCTCCCTTGACCAACAGTAGGCAGCACAGCTAAAACTACTAGGCTACCCACTTGGTGTTGGCCTCCCCCTGTCACGGGTACAATAGTGGCGGGGATGGAATTGATGGCGGGGACCATTCATTGGCCACGTAAGGGCTTCAGTCGACCCAAGGGTGGAAAGGCCACCCAAAACCTACACCACCCTCTATAACATTTCATAGAGATCAGAGCCAGGCAAGTTGGCGGAGAGAAGGCTTCTTTCTGGATTTTGCAAGCATCCAGTCCCCCCCACCCCACCCGCTACCCTGCATCCATTGCCTCGAAACCCATCAGCAGGGAGTATAAAATTCAACCCATTAGTCACTTTCAGTAAAAGGAGTAAATAATGCATTTCATACAAACTAGAAGCATGTGTAGGCCATTCGGCCCTTGGAGCCTGCTCTACCATTCATCTTGATCATGGCTGATCATCGAATTCAATATCCTGATCCCCCCCCCTCCCCCATCTCCCATGGTCTAATCTGTTGGTAAGTCCTGATGAAGCGCAGCTAAGATCGAAGATGTATTACCAAGAATCGATATTCGATATTACAGTGTTGTAGCCCGATCTCTGTGTTTCTCTTCAAGTACAGTTCCCAGCAAAGAGGATGGGAACGGTGATTTGCTTTAATGATTTGCTTGTCTTTTCCACAAGGAAAAAGGAAAAGGAAATTCCATCAGCAAAACCACACAAGGTCACAATTCATAGTAGATGTTGTGATCCTCCTGACTCTTCATGGAATCCCTACAGTTCAGAAGGAGGCCATTCGGTCCATCAAGTCTGTACCAACCACAATCCCACCCAGGCCCTATTCCCGCAACCCCATGCATTTACTCTGCTAATCCCCCTGACACTAGGGTCAATTTTTAGTATGGCCAATCAACCTAACCCACACATCTTTGGACTGTGGGAGGAAATTGGAGCACCCGGAGGAAACCCACGCAGACATGGGGAAAACGTACAGACTCCACACTGACAGTGACCCGAGGCCATAATTGAACCTGGGACCCTGGCACTGTGAGACAGCAGTGCTAACCACTGTGCCACCGTGCTGCCAGCCAACTCTTCATAACCAGCATTATAGGAGATTTGGTGAGCGAAAGATTGTATTAAGTTGAGCATGCTGTTGAGTTTTGGTGCGGAGAGATTTCAAATTCAAAACCACTCGGTCTGAATTTGAAGTGCAAAAGCCAATGAGAGCTTGGTTCAGCTGCATTGCTCTCACATCAATACTTAACTCAACACTGCAGGGAAAACGGACATATTCATTGGCAAACTGCCCCAATGCTGATGCATGCCACACATCCAAACAAGCTGGAACTCAGCCCAATGTGAAGCTGTTTGGATTCCCTTTTCAGATTCGACTCTAACGACTCGCTGTATGATCAATGTTGGAAATAGCTCACTATTCAATAATACGTGGCTTCTGCCGTATGATCCAACCTTAGCCCAGTTATGCTTCTATTATTCATTGTCCTGTTTTGTGATACTGAGTGTTTCAGGTTAAAAAAATACTTACGGGTATAGGATCAGCAGAATCCTATAATCCCTACACTGCAGAAGGAGGCCATTCGTCCCATTGAGTCTGCACCGACAACAATCCCACCCAAGAACTATCCCCGTAACCCAGGTATTAACCCCGCTAATCCCTCTAACCTATACATCGCAGGACACTAAGTGGCAATTTAACATGGTCAATCAACCTAACCCGCACATCTTTGGAGTGTGGGAAGAAACCGGAGCACCCGGAGGAAACCCACGCAGACACGAGGAAAATGTGCAAACTCCACACAGACATTGACCCGAGGCCGGAATTGAACCTGGGTCCCTGGCGCTGTGAGGCAGCAGTGCTAATCACCGTGCCATATACTGTTAAAAAGCTAATAATCTCACTTGGAAACAGAGACTTGGACTAATGAACTCAGTACAATAATCCTGTGATATCTTACACATCCAGCATCGCTGTGGATATGGAATAGAGGATTCCGTTATGGACTTCCTTTCCTCTTTGCTCACCCCCCCCCACCCCCCGCCACCCCATTTTTATGCATGACCTTTTCGTAAAGAGTAGTTCATTATAAGTCACTTGAATTATAGATATCTTGGTCGGGATTTTCTGGCTCCAACATGGCGGAACGTGCTGTGGGAGTTTCGGCACGGGGGTTGGGGGGGGGTTAATATCTCGCCCCTTATAGATGTGGACCTTCTTCATGTGTGAGACAGATAGTTTAATTCTGATGAAGAATCACAGTATTCTTACAGCACAGAAGGAGGCCACTAGGATGTAGTGCTATTCTCACTGGAATAGTCACCCATGGTTCAAACCTCACCATGTCAGATGGTGACATTTGAATTCCATAAAAATCTGGAATTAGAAATCTAATGATGCCTATGAATACATTATCGATTGTTGTAAAAGCCCATCTGGTTCACTAACGTCCTTAAATTTAGGGAAGAAAATCTGAGGATTTGAGTATAGGAATAGGGATGTTTTGCTGCAATGGTATAGGGCGTTGGAGAGACCACACCTGGAATATTGTGTGCAGCTTTGGTGTCCTTATCTGAGGAAGGTTTACCAAGCTGATTCCTGGGATGGCAGGTCTGTCACATGAGGAGAGACTAAGTCGGTTAGGATTATATTAACTGGATCTTATAGAAACGTATAAAATTCTAACAGGGTTAGACAGGGCAGATTCAGAAGGAACCAATGGTGGGGGAGTCCAGAACTAGGGGTCATAGTTTGAGGATAAGGGGTAAACCTTTTAGAACAGAAATGAGGAGAAATGTCTTCACCCAAAGGGCGGTGAATGTGTGGAATTCGCTACCACAGAATGTAGTTGAGGCCAAAGTGTTGTCTGATTTCAAGAAGAAATTAGATGTAGCTCTTGGGGCTAAAGGGATCAAGGAATATAGGAGGAAAGGGGATCAGGATATTGAATTTGATGATCAGCCATGATCAAGATGAATGGCAGAGCAGGTCCGAAGGGCCGAATGGCCTCCTCCTGCTTTTAGTTACTATGTTCCTGCCATCCTTACCTGCTGTGGCCTACACGTGACCCCCCGATCCACAGCAATGTGGTTGACTCTTAAAATGTCCTCTGAAATGGCGTTAAGGCACTCAGTTTGAGGGCAATTCGGAATACAAATGCTGGTCCCAGCCAACAGTGCCCAAACCCATGGCTGCAGTGTGGATCATCTACAAGATGCATGGTAGCAAGTTACCAAGGCTTCATCGACAACATTCTCTGAGCCCGCAACCTCTACTCCATAGAAATACAGCCAATGCTCACGAACGCCGTCACCCACAACCTCCCCTTCAAAACACACACCGTCCTGACTTGAAAATATATTGTCATTCCTTCAATGTCATTCAGTCAAAATCCTGGACTCCCTTAACAGCACCAGAGAGGGGGAATAGCAGAGGAATTTTTCAAACAGTAAGGAATGGAATATATGCCTAAGAACTTGCAAGGAGCAAATATTACTTTTCTGTTCAAGACCTCCCTTATACATAGTTGAATTGGAAGGCTTCCTGTGTTCAGAAAGGCATGGGTGGCACGGTGGTGAGCACTGCTGCCTCACAGCGCCAGGGGCCCATGTTCAATTCTGGCCTTAGGTCACTGTCTGTGTGGAGTTTGTACTTTCTCCCGATGACTGCGTGGGTTTCCTCCGGGTGCTCCAGTTTCCTCCCACAGTCCAAAGATGTGCGGGTTAGGTTGATTAGTCATGCTAAATTGCCCCTAGTGTTGGGGAGATTAGCAGGATAAATGTGTGGGGTTACAGGAATAGGGGCTGGTTGGGATGTGGTCGGTACAGACTTGATGGGCTGAATGGCCTCCTTCTGTACTGTAGTGATTTTATGATACAGGTGTGCCGGAATTTTACCGCCTCGTCCGCCTGAGGCTTGTAAGTTCCCACCCAAGGCCAACAGAGAATGCCTCTGCGAGACACACCCCAATCCAGGACTTCACGGCTGAAATTTTACCGCCACGCCACGATTCCGTGCATACATCATACTTCTTATAGCTAGTTCTTCCTGGAACAGGTCACTTGCCTGAAGTCAGGGGAGATAGCGTGAAAGGTGCCACTCCAAACCACGTAAGACTGACCAGGAGACTCTTCCACTCTTATCTCCTGCCATAGGTGTATTGGAAGGATTTACAGATTGATAATAAACCTGTTTGGCCAAGTTATAAACACCAGCTTTCAGGCCCATCAAGTCCTGGAGTAAGACTCCAACCCACAGCGTCTGGCTGAGAGGTAGGGTCACTACCCACTGCACCACAAGACCTCCCTAATGCAAAGCCACGGTTAGCTGAAATGAGCAGAAATGGTCCTTGCTATCTAGCCATAAGAGGATAAAAAATAGGAGCAGTTATAGGCTATGCAGCCTCTCAAAACTGATCTGGTGTTTAGTGAGATCATGCCTGATCTTCTATCTCAACTGCAGTTTGTGCTTTGATTACGCTAGTGGCCAAATATCTATCAATGTCAGTCTTGAATATACTCAGTGACAGTAGCACTGGGGTGAAGATTTCAAAAGATTCACAAACTTTCATGTGAAGTAATTTCTCATGATCTCAATCCTAAATGGCCATCCTCTTAGCCAAAGACTATGAATTGAACTGATTTGATTTATTATTGTCACATGTATTGGAGTACAGTGAAAAGTATTGTTTCTTGCGCGCTATACAGACAAAGCATACCGTTCATAGAATACATTGGGGAGAAGGAAAGGAGAGGGTGCAGAATGTAGTGTTTGCAGTTACCGATAGGGTGAAGAGAAAGATCAGCTTAATGTGTGATAGGACCATTCAAAAAGAACAAAGAAAATTACAGCACAGGAACAGGCCCTTCGGCCCTCCAAGGCTGCACCGACCATGCTGCCCAACTTAACTAAAACCCCCTACCCTTCCGGGGACCATATCCCTCTATTCCCATCCTATTCATGTACTTGTCAAGATGCCCATTAAAAGTCACTACCATATCCGCTTCCACTACCTCCCCCGGCAACGAGTTCCAGGCACCCACTACTCTCTGTGTAAAAAATCTGCCTCGTACATCTCCTTTAAACCTTGCCCCTCGCACCTTAAACCTATGCCCCCTAGTAATTGACTCTTCCACCCTGGGAAAAAGCTTCTGACTATCCACTCTGTCCATGCCTCTCATAATCTTGTAGACTTCTATCAGGTCTCCCCTCAACCTCCGTCACTCCAGCCTCTCCTCATAGCTAATGCCCTCTATACCAGGCAACATCCTGGTAAATCTTTTCTGTACCCTCTTCAAAGCCTCCACATCCTTCTGGTAGTGTGGCGACCAGAATTGAACACTATATTCCAAGTGCGGCCGAACTAAGGCTCTATAAAGTTGCAACATGACTTGCCAATTTTTAAACTCAATACCCCGGCCGATGAAGGCAAGCATGCCATATACCTTCTTGACTACCTTCTCCACCTGCATTGCCATTTTCAGTGACCTGTGTACCTGTACACCCAGATCCCTTTGCCTATCAATACTCTTAAGGGTTCTGCCATTTACTGTGTATTTCCTATCTGTATTAGACCTTCCAAAATGCATTACCTCACATTTGTCCGCATGGGCGGCACGGTCGCACAGTGGTTAGCACCGCTGCTTCACAGCTCCAGGGACCTGGGGTCGATTCCTGGCTTGGGTCACTGTCTGTGTTCAGTCTGCACATTCTCCCCGTGTCTGCGTGGGTTTCCTCTGGGTGCTCCGGTTTTCTCCCACAGTCCAAAGATGTGCGGGTTAGGTTGATTGGCCATGCTAAAATTGCCCCTTAGTGTCCTGAGATGCGTAGGTTAGAGGGATTAGCGGGTAAAATATGTAGGGATATGGGGGTAGGGTCTGGGTGGGATTGTGGTCAGTGCAGACTCGATAGGCCGAATGGCCTCTTTCTGCACTGTAGGGTTTCTATGATTTGTATGATTCTATAAACTCCATCTGCCATCTCTCCGCCCAAGTCTCCAACTGATCTATATCCTGCTGTATCCTCTGATGATCCTCATCGCTTTCCGCAAATCCACCAACCTTTGTGTCGTCCACAAACTTACTAATCAATCCAGTTACATTTTCCTCCAAATCATTTATATATTACAAACAGCAGAGGTCCCAGTACTGATCCCTGAGGAACACCACTTGTCACAGCCCTCCATTCAGAAATGCACCCTTCCACTACTACCCTCTGTCTTCTTTGACCGAGCCAGTTTTGTATCCACCTTGCCAGCTCACCTCTGATCCCATGCAACTTCACCTTCTGCACCAGTCTGCCATGAGGGACCTTGTCAAAGGCCTTACTGAAGTCCATGTAGACAACATCCACTGCCCTACTCTCATCAATTATCTTCGTCACTTCCTCGAAAAACTTGATCAAGTTCGTGAGACACGACCTCCCCTTCACAAAACCATGTTGCCTCTCACTAATACATCCACTTATTTTCAAGTGGGAATAAAGCCTGTCTCGAAGAATCCTCTCCAATAATTTCCCTACCACTGATGTAAGGCTCACCGGCCTGTAATTACCTGGATTATTCTTGCTACCTCTTAAACAAAGGAACAACATTGGCTATTCTCCAATCCTCTGGGACCTCCCCTTTAGCCAGTGAGGATACAAAGATTTCTCTCAAGGCCCCAGCAATTTCCTCCCTTGCCTCTCTCAGTATTCTGGGGTATATCCCATCAGGCCCTGGGGACTTGTCTATCTTAATGTTTCTCAAGAACCCCAATATCACCTTTTTGATCTCAAGATGACTCAAACTATCTACTCATCCTTTCCCAGGCTCATCATCCCCAAGTCCTTCTCTTTGGTGAATACTGATGCAAAGTACTCATTTAATACCTCACCCATTTCCTCTGGCTCCACGCATAGATTCCCTCCCTTGTCCTTGAGTGGGCCAACCCTCTCCCTGGCTACCCTCTTGCTCTTTATATATGTATAAAAAGTCTGATGGCAACAGGGAAAAAACTGTTCTTGAGTCGGTTGGTACGTGACCTCAGACTTTTGTATCTTTTCCCAATGGAAGAAGGTGGAAGAGAGTATGTCCAGGGTGCGTGGGGTACTTGAATATGCTGACTGTTTTCCCAAGGCAGTGGGAAGTGTAGGTGGAATCAATGATTGAGAAGCTGGTTTGAGTGATGGACTGGGCTACTTTCACAACTCTGGAGTTTCTTGCTGTCTTGGGCAGAGCAGGAGCCATACCAAGCTGTGATACAACCAGAAAGGATGCTTTCTGTGGTGCATCTGAAAAATCAGTGAGAGTTGTAGTGGACATGCCAAATTTCCTTAGCCTTCTGAGAAAGTAGAGGCATTGGTGGACTTTCTTAACTATTGCATTGGCGTGCAGGGACCAGAATAGATTGTTGGTGATCTGAAACTTGAAACTCTCACCACTAGTTCCAGACTTTCCAGGTGAAACGGCTCTTAATATGTAACCAGTCAAGCCTTTCATCCATTTCAATGAGATCACGTATCACTCTTCCAAACTCCAGAGGCTTTAGAGCCACTCCACTCAATCTCTCCTCTAGAACAACCCTCTCAGGCCAGGAGTCAGCTTGGTGAATCTTTGTCTCAACCCCTTCTATGGCAAGTCATATGCTTCCTGAGGGAAGAAGGCGAAAGCTGTATATGGTACTCCAGGTGTGGCCGCACCTATTTAGAGGTGGTTATCATTTAATTTGGAAATATGATCTGATGCAAACAAAAGCAAAGTCCTGCAGACGCTGTAAAACTCTGAAAATGTTGGAAATACTCTGCAGATCAGACAGCATCTGAGGTAAGTTATGTCATGTGTAGGTTAGCACATTAGGTGATTTTTTTATTTATTAAATGACCCAGAGGAAACGTCTGCATTTTATCAATCCAATAACCGTTTCTTGGATTAATATACAGTGATTTTTTCCTGTTGGTGGGATTTTACGGGCTCGCTCGGGCGAGACGGAAATTCCTGCCCAAGGTCCACGGAGATTTCCATTGTCGGACCCTCGCCCGCTCCGATTCCGTGGCGGGCGAGGTGGTAGAATTCTGGCCAATATGTCAGCAGTTTCACTGCTTTCGGAAAGCTCAGTATGAGAGGCCATCCATAAATTACAATAATACTGCAAGTTTATACATTTTTAAAGTGCTATTTTAATATATTTTTATTTATTCGGGGGATGTTGGCATCGCTGACAAGGCCAGTATTTATTGCACATGCTAAGAAGTTAGTGGTTGTGATGTTATGCCTTCTTCAACTGCTACAGTCTATGTGGCTCCCAATAATGCAGAAGGTCTAAGATTTTGCCTCAGCGATGATGAAGGAATAGTGGTATATTTTTAAATTGGGGCGACATGGTGGCAAAGTGGTTAGCACTGCTGCCTCACAGTGCCAGGGATCCGGGTTCGATTCCCAGCTTGGTGTAATCTCTGTGCAGATTCTCCCCGTATCTGTGTGGGTTTCCTCCGGGTGCTCTGATTTCCTCCCACAGTCTGAAAGACGTGCTAGTTAGGTGCATTGGCCATGCTAAATTCTCCCTCAGTGTACCCGAACAGGCGCCGAGTGTGGCGACTAGAGGATTTTCACAGTAACTTCATTGCAGTGTTAATGTAAAGTCTACTTGTGACACTAATAAATAAACTTTAAACTTAAAAAATCAGGTTAGTCTGTGACTTGGAGCGGTACTTGAAAGTGATGTGCCTGGTGTCCTTGTCCTTCTCGGGGTGGTTGAGGTTGTGAGTTTGAGTGGTGCTATTGAATTCTTGGCAAGTTAGTGCCATGCATCTCGTAAATGGTACACACACAAGCCACGGTGCGCCAACGGTGGAGGGAGTGAATGATTAGGCTGGTGATAGATTGCCAATTAGAAATGCTGCTTTGTTCAGGATGGCGTTGAGCTTCTTGAGTAATTTGAGCCACACTCATCCAGCCACATGTAGCGTATTCCATTACTCTCCTTATCGAGTCATAGGGCCTCATTTTACCGTCCGTTGCACCCGTTTTCAGGCGCGAAAACATGGTAAAGCCGGGCGTGAAGCGAGTTGCGTGATCCGCGCCTGCCTCCACGCCAGTTCCCCCTTTATCAAGACCCGAAAATGGCTGCAATCGGGACCGCGCCCGAAACAGGCGCGACGGCATTTGCATGCATTTAAATGAACTTAATGGGTTGCACGCCCAACCTTACCGGTACTTCCCCCTTTACCTTCGCGTTCGCCCATCCAGAATCAACGTGAGACAGACATGCTCCACAAAAGCCTGATTTGGGCGCTCCAGTTAGTGAGAAGGTAGGTGCCTAGCGTCCGACAGCTCTCTGCTTGAGATCGGTGGGGGGGGATCAGTCTGGTGGGTGGATAAGGGGGGTCAGTAATGTTGAGGGGGAGGCGGGGCAATGTCTGTGGGGGCCGGGGGGGGGGGGCATTATCCGGCCCGGAGTGATGTGGCAGGGGAGCGGTATTCTATCATTTTTTTTTCTGTGCATGCGCAGCTGGAGGCACCGATCGGAGCTGCAGGGTTTTGGGTGTGTTAAGCCCCACCCACAGGCTTCTGCAGCGCAATTCGGAATTGCTGATATTTTTACAGGCAGAGTGCGTATGGGGGTGCCTGAGAGCGGGTCTAAAAGTCAGATCTGAAACACTCCCAGTTTCAAGTCTGCCCAGCACTTAGAATCAAAATGGTAAAATAGGGCCCATAGAGTAATAGAAGTTTACAGCATGGAAACAGGCCATTTGGCTCATCTTGCCCTTTTTTTAACCACTAAGCTTGTCCCCATTGCCTGCGTTTGGCCCATATCCCTCTATACCCATCTTACCCACATAACTGTCCAAATGCTTTTTTAAAAACAAAATTGTACCCGCCTCTACTACTACCTCTGGCAGCTCGTTCCAGACACTCACCGCCCTCTGTGTGAAAAAATTGCCCCTCTGGACCTTTTGTATCTCTCCCCTCTCACCTTAAACCTATGCCCTCTAGTTTTACTCTCCCTTACCTTTGGATAAAGCTGTTGACTATCTAGCTGATCTATATCCCTCATTATTTTATAGACCTCTATAAGATCACCTCCTAAGCCTCCTACGCTCCAGGGAAAAAAGTCCCAGTCTACCCAGCCTCTCCTTATAACTCAAACCATCAAGTGCCGGTAGCATCCTAGTAAATCTTTTCTGCACTCTTTCTAGTTTAATAATATCCTTTCGATAATAGGGTGACCAGAACTGTATATTCATGGTGCTTGTCCGGTTATGATTTTGGTCAGTGGTGATCCCTCGGATGTTGATAGCAGAGAATTTGATGACAGCGCAACTGAATGCCAAGGGGAGGTGGATAGACTCTCCTTTGCTTTCATTAATCCAGCAGCTGAAGATGGTTGGACCTGGGGCACAGCCCTGAGGAATTCCAGGGGGTAGAATTATTGGCCTTGCACCAACCAAAGCTGTTCTTTCTTTAGGTATTACTCCAGCAGGTCGATGTAAAGAGGTATGATATAGCTGGTATTACGGAGACATGGCTCCAAGGATGGGAACTAAACATTGAGGACGGACAGAAAGGAAAAGGTGGTGGAGTTGCATTGTTGATTAAAGATGATATTGATGCGATATTGAGGAACGATATTAGCATAGATGACGTGGAATCTGTATGGGTCAAGTTAAGAAACAACAAGGGGCAAAAAACATTGGTGGGGGTGGTTTACATACTGCCAAACTGTAGTGATAATGTTGGGAAAAGCATTAGACAGGAAATCGGAGATGCATTTGTTCAAGGAACAGCTGTGATTAAGATCTGTGATTATGGGTGACTTTAGTCTGCATGTAGATTGGGAGAGTCAAATTAGTCACAGTGCCATAGAGGAGGAATTTCAGGAGTGCTTACAGGATGGTTTTCTGGAGCAATACTTTGAGGAACCAACAAGGGAACAGGCCATCTTGAACTGGGTGTTGTGCAATGAGAAAGGATTAGTTAGCAATCTAGTTGTGAGAGAACCCTTGGGGAAAAGTGACCATAATATGGTAGAATTCCTTGTCAAGCTGGGTAGTGATGTACAAAGAACAAACAAAGAACAATACAGCACAGGAACAGGCCCTTCGGCCCTCCAAGCCCGCGCCGCTCCCCGGCCCAGGATTGAATCCTGAATCCAGGATCCCCGCCCAATTTTCCAGCCTATCTACATACCAATATCCTATCCACCGAGCTGTCCCTCACAGCTACGATGCTTTGTTCATTACAACCTATTAACTTACCCCCACCCCCCCATTCCAGACCATGTGATCTCCAGGGAGAGGCGAAAACCCAGAGTGAAAAACCCCAGGGCCAATATGGGGGAAAAAAATCTGGGAAATTCCTCTCCGACCCCCTGAGGCGATCGAAACGAGTCCAGGAGATCACAATGGCCCCGATCGGAAAATGCTTCCCAACCCTAGTCATTTCCACTTCCACGAACACCATATGAATTCCCTGCCCCCGAGACAGGTTCCCAACTATCCGCAGTCTCACTCTGTACTGGCACCAGCAAGATGATCATAGAATGAAGCCTTGAAACGAGAAACCAGGAACAATTAGCCCGCGCCGTTCCCTGGTCCAAACTAGACCACTCTTTTGTATCCCTCCATTCCCACTCCGTTCATATAGCTGTCTAGATAAGTCTTAAACGTTCCCAGTGTGTCCGCCTCCACCACCTTGCCCGGCAACACATTCCAGGCCCCCACGACCCTCTGTGTGAAATATGTCCTTCTGATATCTGTGTTAAACCTCCCCCCCTTCACCTTGAACCTATGACCCCTCGTGAACGTCACCACCGACCCGGGGAAAAGCTTCCCACCGTTCACCCTATCTATGCCTTTCATAATTTTATACACCTCTATTAAGTCTCCCCTCATCCTCCGTCTTTCCAAGGAGAACAACCCCAGTTTCCCCAATCTCTCCTCATAACCAAGCCCCTCCATACCAGGCAACATCCTGGTAAACCTCCTCTGTACTCTCTCCAAAGCCTCCACATCCTTCTGGTAGTGTGGCGACCAGAACTGGACGCAGTATTCCAAATGCGGCCGAACCAACGTTCTATACATCTGCAACATCAGACCCCAACTTTTATACTCTATGCCCCGTCCCATAAAGGCAAGCATGCCATATGCCTTCTTCACCACCTTCTCCACCTGTGACGTCACCTTCAAAGATCTGTGGACTTGCACACCCAGGTCCCTCTGCGTCTCTACACCCTTTATGGTTCTTCCATTTATCGTGTAGCTCCTCCCTACATTATTCCCACCAAAATGCATCACTTCGCATTTATCAGGATTGAACTCCATCTGCCATTTCCTTGCCCAAATTTCCAGCCTATCTATATCCTTCTGTAGCCTCTGACAATGTTCCTCACTATCTGCAAGTCCTGCCAGTTTTGTGTCGTCCGCAAACTTACTGATCACCCCAGTTACTCCTTCTTCCAGATCATTTATATAAATCACAAACAGCAGAGGTCCCAATACAGAGCCCTGCGGTACACCACTAGTCACAGGCCTCCAGCCGGAAAAAGACCCTTCCACTACCACCCTCTGTCTTCTATGACCAAGCCAGTTCTCCACCCATCTAGCCACCTCCCCCTTTATCCCATGGGATCCAACCTTTTTCACTAGCCTACCATGAGGGACTTTGTCAAACGCTTTACTAAAGTCCATATAGACAACATCCACGGCCCTTCCTTCGTCAACCATTTTGGTCACTTCTTCAAAAAACACCACCAGGTTAGTGAGGCATGACCTCCCTCTCACAAAACCATGTTGACTATCGTTAATGAGTTTATTCCTTTCTAAATGCGCATACATCCTATCTTTAAGAATCTTCTCCAACAACTTCCCCACCACGGACGTCAAGCTCACCGGCCTATAATTACCCGGGTTATCCTTCCTACCCTTCTTAAATAACGGGACCACATTGGCTATCCTCCAATCCTCTGGGACCTCACCTGTGTCCAGTGACGAGACAAAGATTTGCGTCAGAGGCCCAACGATTTCACCTCTCGTCTCCCTGAGCAGCCTTGGATAGATTCCATCAGGCCCCGGGGATTTGTCAGTCTTTATATTCTCTAACAAACCTAACACTTCCTCCTTTGTAATGGAGATTTTCTCCAACGGTTCAACACTCCCCTCCGAGACACTCCCAGTCAACACATCCCTCTCCTTAGTGAATACCGACGCAAAGTATTCATTTAGGATCTCCCCTACCTCTTTGGGCTCCAAGCACAAGTCCCCACTTTTGTCCCTGAGAGGTCCGATTTTTTCCCTAACAACCCTTTTGTTCCTAACGTATGAATAAAATGCCTTGGGATTCTCCTTAATCCTGTCTGCCAAGAACATTTCGTGACCCCTTTTTGCTCTTCTAATTCCCCGTTTGAGTATTTTCCTACTTTCATTATACTCCTCCAGATCTCCCTCCGTTTTTAGCTGCTTGGACCTAACATACGCCTCTCTTTTCCTTTTGACCAGTCCCTCAATTTCCCTGGTTATCCACGGTTCTCTAATCCTACCCTTCCTATCCTTCTTTTTTACAGGCACATGCTTGTCCTGTAGCCCTAACAACCGTTCCTTAAAAGACTGCCACATACCAGATGTGGATTTTACCCTCAAACAGCCTCTCCCAATCAAGAGCTGCCAATTTCTGCCTGATCCCAATAAAGTTAGCCTTCCCCCAATCCAACACCTTACCCTTGGGACACCATTCATCCTTTTCCATCACTATCCTAAAGCTAACAGAATTGTGGTCACTATTTGCCACATGTTCCCCAACCAAAACTTTGAAGACCTGACCGGGCTCATTCCCCAGCACCAGGTCCAGTATAGCCCCCTCTCTAGTTGGGCTGTCCACATATTGTTCCAACGAACCCTCCTGTACACATTTTACAAATGCCTCACCATCCAGAGTCCCTGCCCTCAGCGATTTCCAGTCTATACCAGGGAAATTGAAGTCTCCCACTACAACAACCCTATATTTCCTGCACCTATCCAGTATCTCCTGACATATCCATTCTTCCACTTCCCTTGGGCTGTTGGGGGGCCTGTAGTACACCCCCAACATAGTGACTGCGCCTTTCCTGTTTCTAAGCTCCACCCAGAGTGACTCGCTACACGACTCCTCCGAATTGTCCTCCCTCTGCACCGCTGTAATATGCTCTCCAACCAATACCGCTACTCCCCCACCTCTTTTGGCCCCTCCTCTGTCTCGCCTAAAACACTTGTACCCTGGAATATTCAGCTGCCAGTCCTGTCCCTCTTTCAACCAAGTCTCTGTCACCGCAACCACATCCAAATTCCTCGTGCGCATTAAGGCCCCAAGTTCATCTGTTTTACCTGCTACGCTCCTTGCATTGAAGTATAAGCACTCCAGACCCCCAGGCTCAGTGAGGTCGTCCTCCCCCAGAGTGCTCTTCTTCTTTGCCAGCCTTGTCCCAGCCCCAAGCTCGTCCCCAGCCACCACACTTATCGACCTAATAGTTTGATCCCCACCCCCCTGCCATACTAGTTTAAACCCCCCCGAACTGCATTAGCAAAGCTCCCAGCCAGGATATTTGTGCCCTTCCAACTTAGTTGTGACCCCTCCCTCTTGTACAGGTGCCATCCTCTCCTGAAAACCTCCCATTGGTCTATGAAAATAAAGCCCTCCCTCCTGGACCAGTCCTTTAGCCAGGCATTCATTTGAACCAACTCCCTATTCTTATCCTCACTGGCACGAGGCATTGGGAGCAGCCCAGAGATGGCCACCCTAGTGACCCTACTTTTTAACCTATTTCCCAACTCCCTGAATTGCTCTCTTAGGACCCCCCTACTCTTCCTATCTACGTCATTTCCACCAATGTGTATAATGACATCCGTTTCTTTATCTTCCCCTTTTAAAATGCCTCCTATCCGCTCGGAGACATCCGTGACCCCAGCACCAGGTAGGCAGACTACCATCCTGGAGTCCCGTTCGCCCCCACAGAATCGCCTGTCTGTCCCTCTAACTGACGTATCCCCCACCACTATCGCTCTCCTAACCCCTCTCTTCCCTTTCCGGGCCACAGAGCCTGACTGTGTGCCAGTGACCTGGTCACTGTGTCTTACCCCTGGAGAGGCACACTCCTCCACACTATCTAAAACAATGTACCTGTTTTGGAGTGGGACAACCACAGGTGACCCTTCTTCTAACTGTCCACTCCCCTCCCCTCTCACACCTGTCACCAAGCCCTTCCTATTTTGAGACACCTCTGGAGACCTCCCTTGTACTTTACCCTTCTGCCCTTTACTCCTCCTAACTGTGACCCACGTGTCATTCTCCCGATGCCCCGGTGTAACTAGTTGCCTATAACTGCCTTCAATTTTTCTCCCATTTTCCCTGACTAGGCTAAGGTCAGCGATCTGCAGCTCCAGTTCCCTAACACGGTCCCTCAAGAGCTGCAGTTCCACGCACCTGGCACATATGTGAACCTCTGGGAAGCTCGGTGTTTGCAGGAACTCCCACATCCCACATCGGAAGCACTGAACTGGCCGATCACTCATACCTGCCCTTATCCTTTATAGGGTTGGGTAAAAAATAACTAGCCTTGCCTTGCCCTTTTAGCCCAAGCCCTGTGAGCCAAAGCCCTTATAATGTACACTCTGCTACCCACTCACTCCACTGCCCGCTCCCGACGCTGCCCGCTGTATAGTGCAGACGGCTTTTTATGCTCCCGACGAACCCCCCAAGTAACTGCCTTTTATACTAAGACTCAACCTCCCAGAATCCCCTTCAGCTGACCTCACTTCCTCAATTCAAAACCCTGAAAAAAGCCCGCGAAATATACTAGGAATACCCTTAAATGAATAAATGAATAATTAAATCACTTCTTAGCTTACTCTCAGCACTCCTGCTAAGACTCTCTCCCCCACTCTCACTCCAGTTAAACAAAGAGGATGTAGTTGATTCTGAGACGAGGGTCCGGAATCTCAATAAAGGTAACTGATGGTATAAGGCAAGAATTGGCCATGATGGACTGGGAAACATTACTGAAAGGAAAGACAGTGGACAGGCAATGGCAGACATTTAAAGAACAAATAGATGAACTTCAGAAGTTGTTTATTCCTGTTTGGCACAGGCGTGTTGAGGGAATTGTGGCCAAACCATGGCTTACAAGGGAAATTAGAGATAGTATCAGATTCAAGGAAGAAGCATACAAATCGGCAAGAGAAAGCAATAGGCTTGAGGATTGGGAGCAGTTTAAAATTCAGCAAAGGAGGACCAAGGGATTGATTAAGAAGAGAAAGATAGAATATGAAAGTAAGCTAGCGGGTAACATAAAAACTGACTGTAAAAGTTTCTGTAGATATGTAAAGAGAAAAAGATTGACAAAAACGGTCAGAAACGGGAGAATTCATAATGGGGAATAAAGAAATGGCTGAGGAATTAAATTTGTACTTTGCTTCAATCTTCACAAAGGAAGACATGAATAATGTGCCAGTAATGCTGAGAGAAACATGTTTTAAGGAGGAGCTGAAGGAAATCAGCATCAGCAGAGAAATGGTTTTGGGGAAATTGATGGGATTGAATCATAGAATCCCTACAGTACAGGAGGAGCCATCTGGTGGATAAATCTCCAGGTCCTGATAATCTTCATCCCAGACCATTTAAGGAAGTGGCCCTGGAAATAGTAGATCCATTGGTGGTTATTTTCCAAAACTCTTTGGACTCTGGAATAGTTCCTACAGATTGGAGGGTAGCCAATGTAAACCCACTATTCAAAAAGGAGGTAGAGAGAAAACAGGGAACTATAGACCGGTGAGCCTAACGTTGGTACTGGGGAAGTTGCAAGAGTCTATTATCAAGGATTTCAAAACTCAGCATTTGGAAGGCAGCGGTATAATTGGACAAAGTCAGCGTGGATTTACAAAAGGGAAATCAGGCTTGACGAATTTATTGCAATTCTTTGAGGATGTTACTACTAGAGTTGAGGAGAACCAGTGGATGTGGTTTATTTAGACTTTCAGAAGGCTTTTGACAGGGTCTCACATAACCCCCTGTGGGGTTACAGGGATAGGGCCTTGTTAAGATGTTCTGTTGGAGAGTCGGTGCAGACTCGATGGGCCAAATGGCCTCCTGCACTGTAGGGGTTCTATGATTTCAGCTCCCATGTTTCTTATCCATGGACCAATATACAGTAAGGATCAGGATTATTTTGTAGGCCTCGCCCACATTCCGTGTTCTCACTGTGTGTAGCCCCATAGCAGCATTCAGTGCCAGAAACTGGGGAGGTTGACCTCGATCTCTTTTCCTGCAAAAAACAGTCAATGAATTATATAGCAAATTCAACCAGAGTATCAAAAGTATAAAAAGGGGAAAGTTTGCACAATGTCTGCGTGACTACAAATCTGATTTAGACGCTATTGCAGTTAGTCCTTCTCAGGTTATATTTTCATTTCAAACCAAGTCGGTTCGGATTATATTCACTGGAGTTCAGAAGAGTGAGAGGGGATCTCATAGAAACTTTTAAAATTCTAACAGGATTAGACAGAGTAGATTCAGAAAGAATGTTCCCGATGGTAGGGGAATCCAGAACTAGGAGTCATAGTTTGAGGATAAGGGGTAGAACTGAGGTGAGGAGAAATTTCTTCACCCAAAGGGTGGTGAATGTGTGTAATTCACTACCACAGAATGTAGTTGAGGCCAAAACGTCTGATTTCAAGAAGAAATTAGATATAGCTGTAGGAGCTATAGGGACCAAGGGATATAGGGGGAGAAGGGGGAATTAGGATATTGAATTTGATGGTCAGCCATGACCAAAATGAATGGCGGAGCAGGCTCGAAGGGCCAAATGGCCTCCTCCTGCTTCTAGTTTCTATGTTCCTCCACATGTGCTTAGGAAACCCCATTGTAACCAATAGTAATTAAACAACTAGTGACTGACCTCTTCAGCAAACATTGGTAAATTAGATTTCTAGGATTAATTGTCGACAAAATGAGTTCAAACTGAGGCAGTTATCCTCTGGAGCAAACTCAGTAATCTGATACATGAAGCATAGCATTACAGGGCACAGTTCATGATTAACCAGACATTGATTCAGTAATTCTGCTTAGGAGTCTTTATTGTATTCTTTCACAGGATGTGGGCTTCACTGGCTGGGCCAGCATTTATTGCCCATCCCTAATTGCTCTTGAGAAGATGGTGATGAGCTACCTTTTTGAACTGTTGCAGCCCCTGTGGTGTAGGAAAACCCACAGTGCTGTTAGGGAGGGAGTTCCAGGATTTTGACCCAGCGACAGTGAAGGAACGGGGGTATATTTCCAAGTCATGATGGTGAGTGGCTTAGAGGTGGTGCTGTTCCCAGGTAACTGCTGCCCTTGTCCTTCCAGATGGTAGTGCGCGTGGGTTTGGAAGGTGCTGTCCAGGGAGCCTTAGTGAGTTTCTGCAGTGCATCTTGTAGATGGTACACACGGCTGCCACTGTTTGTTGGTGATGGAGGGAGTGAAGGTTTGTGGAAGGGGTAGCAATCAAGCATCCCGTCAGGATGGTGCCTTGGATGGGACTTTATAGGTGCTGGTGTTCTACTAAAGACTTGTGTTATTGTGAATAAGCAAATGAAATAGTGACACCCTTTTTTATTTTGTTGTACCTGACTCATTGTAACGAGTCTTTTTTGGCAGTGATAGAGTATTACGTAGCAGGAAGGAACAAATTTAGATTCTGAAATAGATTGGAGTCTGGGAGAAAAGCCAAGAATGGAATTGAGATATAAATGAGAATGAGAAAGTTAAGTGTGGAGTATTCATTGAGGCAGGAGAGCAAGGTGTCAAAAGAGATTCCAGAACATGGGGGAAAAGTGTAAAGGTTGTCTGAATTTAGAGGCACGTTCTGGTGAAAGCTATGAAATAAAAAGCTTATTCACAGCTTGCTTTGTTCATACAGTAGTGAGGAAGGTAACACCATTGGAAATCTCCAACTTGGCTACAGTTTGACTCAGTTCATAATGTAAAGATTGATGACCACTTCTATCTAGGAGGACAAGGGCAGCAGATACCTGGGAACACCACTACCTGAAGGTGCCCCTCTAAGTCACTCACCATCCTGACTTGGCAATATATCGCCGTTCCTTCACTGTCGCTGGGGGGAAGTCCTGGAACTCCCTCCCTAACAGCACTGTAGGTGGACCTACACCACTGGGACAACCACAGTTCTGGAAGGCAAATCACCACCATCTCCTCAAAGGCAATTATGAACGGGCAATAAATGCCGGCCTAGCCAGCAATGCCCACATCCCACAAAATGAAATCTTAAAAACTTACATACGAACATTCGTATGAAGATACAAATTAGGAATAGGCCATCCAGCCCTTTGAGCCTGTTCCGACATTCAATCTGATCATGGCTGATCTGATTGTGGCCTTAGCTCCATATTCCACTGACCTTCAATAACCTTCGCCTCCTTTATTAGTCAAGATTCTATCTACCGCTGCCTTAAGAACCCAGCCACCACCGCTCTCTGGGGAAGAGAGTTCCAAAGATTCACAACTCTCAGAGAAAAAAATTATTTTCATCTCTGTGCTTGTCATTTTTAAACTAGTTCTGGCAGATATAATTGGCAGCCCAATCTCTCACAGTAGATGCAAAGAATACTCAGCCACAGGTGAAGGACGGAGGTGATGGCCTAGTGGTATTATTGCTAAACTATTAATTCAGAAACTCAGCTAATGTCCTCGGTTCCCGGGTTCGAATCCCACCATGGCAGATGGGGGAATTCAGTTTTTAAAAATTAAGAATTAAGAATCTATTGATGACCATGAAACCATTGTCAATTGTCGGAAAAACCCATCTGGTTCACTAATGGCCTTTGGGGAAGGAAATCTGCCGTCCTTCCCTGGTCTGGCCTACATGTGACTCCAAACCCACAGCAATGTGGTTGACTCTCAACTGCCCTCTGAACAACTGCAACTAGGGGTGGGCAATAAATGCTGGACAGCCAGCAGCGCCCAAGTCCTGCGAACGAATAATAAAAAAGTGTTGGATTACTTTGCATGGGACCCGGGACTACTTTGAAATATGTCCTCCTCCTATCATTGGAGCATAGAATGGAACGGTGAAATAAGTTATAGTGAGAGCAGTGAAAATGATAAGAGTAGCAATTATGTTGCTGGACTGGGCGGCATGGTGGCACAATGGTTAGCACTGCTACCTCACAGCTCCAGGGAACTGGGTTCGATCCCCCGGCTTGGATCACTGTCTGTGCGGAGTCTGCACGTTCTCCCTGTGTCTGCGTGAGTTTCCTCCAGGTGCTCCTCCCACAGTCTGAAAGACGCGCTGGTTAGGTGCATTGGCCATGTTAAATTCTCCCTCAGTGTACCTGAATAGGCGCCAGAGTGTGGCGACTAGGGGATTTTCACAGTAACTTCCGTAAGCCTACTCGTGACATAAATAAATAAACTTACAGGCCTAATCCGTGCTGCTTTCAGTAGGCCCTGTTGCCACCTGAAATCAGAGCTGGCCCAAATCAAACCAGCAAGTCAGGGGCCCGAATTCTCCCATCCCGCTGCCACTGGAATTTTAGCGGGCGGGTTGCGGACAATGTGAAACTCCATTGACAGTCGGGCGGGAATTTTCAGCGTTTAGACCAGCGCGGCTGGAGAATTCCGCCCAAGGTCCTACATCTGGTTTATACATCAAAAATTCAGAGCAATCCCCCGACCATTTTGCAAATGTGCAACGGAAAATAGTGTCCGCAAACTCTGTAATTATGACTAATACAACCTTGTTAAAGTTAATCATTATTTCTTCCTCAGGCGAGAGAATTTATTGCACAGCAACCTGGGACTTGTGGCAATACCAACACATGATATGAATAATATTTCAGCCTATATAGAGTAATAAGAATGGATACTGTGACTTGATCCGTGGATAATCTTACAATTTAGAGGGCTTTTTCTTTTCTGTCTCTTTTACAGATACGTTTGCCAGCAAAGTAGCTGCAATTCAAGACCAGTATGCTGACGCTTCTATCGGTAATGTGACCGGGAGCAATGCTGTGAATATTTTCTTAGGAATTGGCGTGGCCTGGACAGTGGCAGCAATCTATTGGAATGCTCAGGGAAAGGAATTTGTAGTGCTGCCCGGAAACCTGGCCTTTTCGGTCACCCTCTACACCATATTTGCTTTTATAAACTTTGGCGTGTTACTGTATCGAAGGAAGCCGGAGGTTGGCGGTGAGTTGGGTGGACCACGGACTGCCAAGATTTTAACCTCAGCAATGTTCACTATGCTTTGGTTAACGTACATTCTTTTGTCATCTCTGGAGGCCTATTGCTACATCAATGGCTTCTAATAGTCAACAGAACACGAACAAAGTGGACGTTTAGTATTTCACTCACCTGCTGATGGAATGCTAACTTCTGAGAGGATTCCTTTTACTCATTAGAAGTGGATCTCACAGTATTCCATCTGCAAGGGCATCATAACAGCAAAGGCAATGAATGTAGGGCTCAATATGCTGCTGTACAGATTAAATATACCAAATGGGAGATATTTTTTATTCAAGAATAAAGAGCCTAAACTAATATTTACGGCACTTTTACCCACAGTAGCATGCCCTCCTCCATTCATGGGATGATGCCTCTGTACTAATGTGACTGTTTGAGATCAAGTTGCTAAACACACCAGAAAACATGGCGCGTCCCGTTATTTCATTTTGTTTTTGGATCTGCGTGCCCTACACTTCATTTAAGACAATTTGTGTGCTGACAACTCCTGACTAAAACTCAGTGTTGTCAACATATTGGGATTTTTTTTTTGGTTTAATTTAATTTGGGTTCCTTAGCGAAAATGCACAGACTATGCGTAACTGCAAGACATTTGCCCATACGCTGTGTCATTTGTTATTTTTGTACAATAGTGTTAAATGTGATACTGTAATGCTGTGCATGGTTAAGACATGTGTCCTGTATGTAATATAAATATGTCACCAATCTCAAGACCTACCGTGTATTGTTTATTATTAGGAATTGCTTGTTGCATATTAGTGAGGGGGAAAGAGTTGTAGCTTTCACCAGACATTTATCATGTTCACTTGGAACGGTTTCCAAGTGGCGCTGTTGGAACTAGCACCTTCACGACAACATACTTGATCTATCAATATGACTTTTTTTTTAAACAAAGAAGTTGAATGATGTGTTTTAAAAGTTGTTCAGGGTCATTTGTCAGAGCTTTATTTAAAATGTCAGTATTGTTATTTCTGTTGTCTGGTTGCTTTTGTTGCTGTCATTGTTGTGGCACAATAAATCAGAAAGACAGTGAAATTGGGATGGTGCATTTAAATTAACCCGAGCAGGAAGACAATTACTGCGTTGTGTTAAAAATCATTAAGGAGGCATCAAGAATAGTGCCGTAGCAATCAACAAACAGATTACCATTGCCAGCTTTTAGGGTCATTCTTGTAAATTCTGTCCAACCCATTAGACGCCAGTTCAAAGTCTTCTGGCAGAGGTTCTGGTACAAGAAAAACGCGCTGGCCGGGCACGTTGCATTAGATGTTGCAAATGAACACTCCATTCGAGCTCTTGATTGAAAAACCGCAGACAGGTTTACACGTAGAATCAATGGTGTATGCAAGGTGAGAACTAAACACGAACCCACTGAAGCAAAAAGAGTCATGCAAACAATTTCTCGTGAGCCACAACTTCAGATTCATAAGGCCTAATGAATGAAGAGTTAAGTGCAATTTTTACCTGTAAGCTGAGTCTCTGTGCGGCACCGCTCCCCCCCCTCCAAAATTCCCAAGTAGCTCATGCACAAGTTGGCCCCTTTAAGTTGTCATCCGTGCAAGGCCATGCTGAAAAGATTTAAAGGAGCCGCGAGCTTAAATAAATCACCTGCACATCCAAAAACAAATAAGTTGGTGAAATGTAGTAAATGTTTCCCTTCTATTTTTAGCCTGTTCTGTACTTCAATGACATAAAGGTAAGCATTCAGATTTGGTACCGCTTTGAGTCAATTGATCAGAAGGCAGGTCACATTCCATAACTGGACTTGGATATTTAATATTGATTTTACATAATCGTCACAAAGAACATACAGATAGATACGTCCTCAAGTTTATAATGTATCATGCATTATTGGTACACAATTCAAGCAAAACAAGTTGGGCCGAAGGGCCTGTTTCCATGCTGTAAACCTCTATGACTCTATAAAACACACACATCATAAAGGACTCCTGAGTGTGCCAGTGTGTTGCTTTCTGAGTGACCAATTTACCCTGTGCTGCTCAGATCAAACGATTTTGTTCCATAATTAAAGAACACAACTTAAAACAATCAACCATTTTGTATGGGGGCTGCTGCCTTCACTGTATAATATTTTAAATGATTGAACTTAAGGGTTACGGGGATGGGGCCTGGGTGGGATTATTGTCAGTGCAGGCTTGATGGGCCGAATGGCCTCCTTCTGCGCTGTAGGGATTCTATGACTGTATGACAGTTTCCTCAATGCAACTAGTATGTATTTCTTATAAATAACCAGGAAACCCATTTACAAAGCAATTGGTTTTGTGTCTGAGTTAGCAGGAGCACTGCAGGCAATGCCATACCCATCCTCAGTGAAGAAAGGGAAAGATCTTTTTTTGATTTCTTTCCTGTGATCTGATTTGAATCGATTTATTATTATCACATGTATTAACATACAGTGAAAAGTATTGTTTCTTGCACTATAGAGACAAAGCATACCATTCGTAGAGAAGGAAATGAGAGCGTGCAGAATGTACTGTTACACTTATAGCTAGGGTGTAGAGAAATCATAGAATCATAGAAACCCTACAGTGCAGAAGGAGGCCATTCGGCCCATCGAGTCTGCACCGACCACAATCCCACCCAGGCCCTACCCCCACATATTTACCCGCTAATCCCTCTAACCTACGCATCTCAGGACTCTAAGGGGCAATTTTTAACCTGGCCAATCAACCTAACCCGAAAGATCAACTTAATGCAAGGTAGGTCCATTCAAAAGTCTGATAGAAGCGTGGGCGCTGCCACCAAGGTCAGCATTTGTTACCCGTCCCTAATTACTCTTGAATTAAGTGACTTGCTCAGTGATTTTTAGAGGAGAACATTTGAGCCAATTACATGGCTATGAGTCTGGAGTCACATGTAGGCCAGACCAAGTAAGGATGACAGATTTCCTTAGTGAAGCAAGTAGATTATTTCATTTGATTTGATTTATTATTGTCACGTGTTAATATACAGTGAAAAGTATTGTTTCTTGCGCGCTATTCAGACAAAGCATGCCGTTCATAGAGAACGGGTAGGGCCTGGGTGGGGGTAGGGCCTGGGTGGGATTGTGGTCGGTGCAGACTCGATGGGCCGAATGGCCTCCTTCTGCACTGTAGGGTTTCTATGATTTCTAAGAGAAGGAAACAAGAGAGTGCAGAATCTAGTGTTACAGTCATAGCGAGGGTGTAGAGAAAGATCAACTTAATGCGAGGTCGGGAAGAACCTGTTCTTGAGTCGGTTGATACGTGACCTCAGACTTTTGTATCTTTTTCCCGACGGAAGAAGGTGGAAGAGAGAATGTCTGGGGTGCCTGGGGTCCCTAGTTACGCTTAATTAATTTTTATGAACAATCAGAGATAGTTGTTATGCTGACCACTGCTGAGACTAGCTTTATATTCCAGATTTGGATTTTCACAGTGACTTCACTGCAGTGTTAATGTAAGCCCACTTGTGACACTAATAAATAAACTTTTACTAATTGAATTGAATATAAATTCCACCACATGCACCCATGTCCGCAGAGCATTAGCCTGGGCCTCTGGATTGCTAGACTGGATTACCACTACGTCAGCATCTCTCCAGGTTTAAGGCATTTCAGCCAGCGTATGATTCGAGATTCATTTGCAGAGCCACTGACTTAGGGAACTGAATCAGTCTTGGGGATCACATTCCGTGCCTCCATCCATTTTTCAGTGAAATTGTAAACCAGTGGCCCTGATCACTGGTATTACCACACAAAGCACTGTCACTCAAGATACATTTGTTCTGATCCTACAGTCACAAATGTTTCACAGTACACTCGGAGATTGCACGCAACACAAATCCACTTTAAACATTTGGCAGCTGATGGGAAAGTCAAAGTCATTGTTATTTCTCACCTTTAGTGCAGGGGTGACACGGTGGCACAGTGGTTATCACTGCTGCCTCACAGCGCTAGGGACCCGGATTCGATTCCCAGCTTGGGTCACTGTCTGCGTGGAGCCTGCCCATTCTCCCCAAATCCCCCCAAATTTCCTCCAGGTGCCCTGATTTTCTCCCACAGTCTGAAAGACATGCTGGTTAGGTGCATTGGCCATGCCAAATTCTCCCTCAGTGTACCCGAACAGGCACCGGAGTGTGGCAACTAGGGCATTTTCACAGTAACTTCATTGCAATGTAAGCTTACTTGTGACACTAATAAATTAACTTTAAAGAAAAATGAAGGATCTTGAGAAAGAAGTCTGAGGGGCAAACATTATTTATTTTGATGACTGTTCTTCACATGCCGTGTTGCAGTCCCTGATAGTTAAATACATTATTACTGACAGCAGTGTCATTTTATTCCTTTAATGAATATTTACATAGTTCTCGCCTTCTTTGCCGATTTGTTGCTTGAAGTACATCATCAACAAACTATAAAAGGGGAAGTCATAAGGCTTGTTTAATCCTCTAGAAGGAAACATTTCATTTTTGACTGGGAGGGAGTGAGTGAGAACCTTAGTGGCGCAAATTAATTTGTCTAATTAAGGACAAATGTTAAGTGACTTAAATAAAATACATGCGAGTTGGATGCTCTTGTGCCTTGCAGCTAAATTTTAAAGTACTGGGTATTGGGTTTTCCATTCATTCAAGCTTATAACATGAAGAATGACCCTTTGATGGTGCATTGAAGAGCTGGCAGCGCCTTCAGAAGAGCTTTGAGCCTTTTTTGGAAGGAGGAACTGTGCATTGCATCCGAACCAAGTGCTCTGAACTTGAAAACCAGCCCTTTTTCAATGGTGCTGTGTAACCAGACCCCAAGAAAATGCAGCCTGTGGAGGAAGCATTCTATTTTTCCCATCTTTCTCATGAGGGATGGTGATTTTCTGAAGCTCGGCGAGCCTCCTTAAAGGCCTGTTTAAAATAAGGTTTCAGTGTGACAAGTAAACACAAAATTAAGACTTGGGACTGACTGCGTAGATGACGCCCAGGCAATCCTACCAGTCCATGGCCCACCATAACAGTGCGTCCCATTGTGCTGTGCTTTTATAGGTGCCATTTAGAAGCTTATTCATGGAGAATATATCTGATTTCAAGAAGAAATTAGATATAGCTCTTGGGGCTAAAGGGATCAAGGGATACAGGAGGAAGGGGGGGATCACGATATTGAATTTGATGATCAGCCATGATATCAAAATGAATGGCGGAACAGGCTCGAAGGGCCGAATGGCCTACTTTTGCTTCTAGTTTCTATGAGAACAATATTGTGTCCTATTGATTGTGGAAGTACGTCTCTGGCGTGCTGTTAGTAAAATAATGGCACAGACAAGTCAAATTATTTAAATGAATGTTTAGCTTAATTTATTTTTGTTTGCCTTTCAGGAATGGTCATTTTATTTAGCTTTGACCCAATTGATAATTAAGGATCCAATGGTAGATTTTGTTATAATGGGGATATTAAACAATCCATTTTATGATGTTGAGTCAGGGACTAGTGGACTGCCACCATATAAATGGGGACAAATTCTACACACTGACAAGCAATGTGGGAAAGGTCATTTCATAGTCAGCGCCTGTTTAAAATAAGGTTTCAGTGTGACAAGTAAATGGGGCGACACAGTGGTTAGCACTGCTGCCTCGCAGCGATTCCCGGCTTGGGTCACTGTCTGCGTGGAGTCTGCATGTTCTCCCTGTGTCTGTGCGGGTTTACTCCGGTTTCCTCCCACAGTCTGAAAGAGGTGCTGATTAGATGCATTGGCCGTGCTAAATTCTCCCTCAGTGTAACCTGAACAGGCGCCGGAGTGTGGCGACTAGGGGATTCTCACAGTAACTCCACTGCAGTGTTAATGTAAGGCTTCTTGTGACACTAATAAATAAAATTGAAAACTTTCCTTGTGTCAGACTAATGGGTTAGACACGTGTATAAGCAGCCTGGCCACAAGTTCCTCAAGGTGTTTGTGTCAGACCAGAGTCCAATTAACTAGTTGCTTTTATTTATGTGGGTCTCGCTATTTACTGCCCTTTCATCAGCACGAGATGTTTTATTGAAACACGCTGTTAGTCCGTTAAATCTTCCCTTTGAACTAAGTAACTAAATGAATTATGTTTCAAAATCTCCTTCTGTTTACCCTTCATAACGTCCTCTTAGTTTTACCCGAGAAGACCTTTGAAACTGGAAAGATCATATACATGACTGACCCCAGCTGGTATATGTGCAAAGGATCAGCGTGTAGAACAGTAAGTTAAATCAACTGCTATGCAGAGAAGATTAGCCCCATTAGATGAAAATCAGGAAGATATGATGTCTATTTTTCTAATTAAAAATACATAAAACAGGCAATAATAAGGAATATTAAACATTCCTGAGTTTAACATTAGAGTTTGTATGTCATTTTTACATCATAAATCAGGATGATAAATCTACCTTTTTAATAACATCTTGCACTATTGCACATTTCACGACTGTTTTTGACAGTTGCAGTATTATTTTGAGTGGGTTATTTAAGATATTGTTCTGTGATTGAAGTAATTTTTTTTGGTATTGCATAATCTGATAGCAGCCAAAAGCACTTCTGACCACGAGTGTGTGATACCTGTTACCAAATTACAGATTGTAATTCTGTGGCTATGCTGTCTTGGTGCTTGGCTTTTGGGATGGTTGGTGATCTGCTGTATTGTACCGTGTTAATGGAAGGGTGGCACGGTGGCACAGTGCTTAGTGCTGCTGCCTCACAGCGCCAGGGATCTGGGTTCGATTCCCGGCTTGGGTCACTGTCTGTGTGGAGTCTGCACGTTCTCCCCGTGTCTGAGTGGGTTTCCTCCGGGTGCTCCGGTTTCCCCCCGAAAGACATGCAGGTTAGGTGCATTGGCCATGCTAAATTCTCCCTCAGTGTACCCAAACAGGCACCGGAGTGTGGCGACTAGGGGATTTTCACAATAACTTCATTGCAGAGTTAATGTCAGCCTACTTGTGACACTAATAATAAATAAACCTATCAGCAGTTTTTATGATGGTTTTGATATTGACTGAGTGTGTTCTGCTAGGTGTAACGTTATTGCTCTATTGTTAAAACTTGAACTAGAGAGAAACTAACTTGTTGGTAACAATACTTCCCTTAAATCCCTTCGAGAAAAGGCTGCAGCATTCACACCAAATGGAAAGTTTGACCACTTTCTAATTCTACTTTGACATATTAATTTACAGAGCCACATAAAACCCATATTCTAAGAAGTGTGATACTTCGATAACTGCGCATGAATACTCTTCGGAGCTGATATAGGGAAATAAAGGGACAGCTGCCTCTGAGCAAAGTGAAGTTTTGGAAATGGTTTTTTTACATCAGTTAATGATTTTTTTTTTGAACTTGTCACAATATAAACAATTGAGTGGCTTAAAAAATCCCAACAGTCAACAAATTAGTATTGGTGATAGTAATGATTTAACTCAATGCATTCTTTCCGTTTGTTATTTCAATATGGGAACTATCCCCTATAAAGTAAAGCATTCACGAGGTAACTCATACAAACCTGTTGGCACTAACGGCCAGGAAAAATAATAGTTCATTTCTAACTCCTGTGCAGGATGATGGCAATGCAAGCAGCCGCTGGGGACTGGTAGAAGGAAGACTAGACTGGCACTGGTAGTTAAAAAGACTAGACTGGGACTGGTAGCAGGGAGACTAGACTAGCACTGATAGCAGGAAGACTAGAGGGGCACTGATAGTAAAAAGACTAGACTGGGATGGTAGTAAAAAGACTAGACTGGGACTGGTAGTAGGAAGACTAGACAGGCACTGGTAGTAAAAAGACTAGACTGGCACTGGTAGTAGGAAGACTAGACTGGCACTGATAGTAGGAAGACTAGAGTGGGACTTCAGCCGGAAGACGACTGGGATTTCAGCCAGAAGACTACACTGGGATTTCAGCCAGAAGGCTAGACTGGGATTGATAGTAGGAAGACTAGACTAGGACTGACAGGAGGAAAACTAGACTGGGATTGACAGTAGGAAGACGGCTGGGACTTCAGCCGGAAGACTAGACTGGGATTGATAGTAGGAAGAGTAGACTGATATTAATAGTAGGAAGACTGGACTGGGACTGACAGTAGGAAGATGGCTGGGACTTCAGCCAGAAGACTAGACTGAGACTGACAGTAGGAAGACTAGACTGGGATTGATAGTAGGAAGACTAGACTGGGACTGGAAGCAGGAAGACTAGACTGGGACTGGAAGCTGGAGTTTCAGAATGGACACAATGAGGCTAGGCTAGGACTGTAAGCATTGCAGGGAGGTTTGGCCAATAATGGTAGCAGATAAACGAGGGTAGGGACTGTATTAAGGAGACTAAGTCTGGACTTGCTACAGAGAGGCTCAGACAGACCCCATTAACACGCTACTTGCTGTTCACTCACCAAAACAACTGGGGAGCTATTAAATTCAGGCAGCAGCAGGTTGCTGCCAGGCATCATTGGGAAAAGACTCCTGTGAAATCTAGAGAGGGGTATAAGGATGTATTCCGCTCCATTTTAATTGCTGCCGCTCAATTTCCACTGGGTTGGGGAGTTAAAATAGACCCTTGTATATTCATTGCAAAATGACATTAGTGGGTGCGATCTTGAGCCCATTTTAGATCTCATCCACATAAATCTGGGATCCAACACTTTAGCCAACTAAAATATTAATTGACTAAATTCCACTGCCAACAAATAACTGCTCCATCCCTCACATACTGATAAGTGTACCAGGACACATTTCCAGCAACTTACTGATTGCTATTTGCTTTAGGAACACACCCACTACTGAGAGAAAAAGGACAGAATTTGATGACACATAGGTACGATGACATAGATTTCAGTGTCTTGAGTAGGCTATCAGATGGGCTGTGTAGGTAACTTGCGTGGCTACCAGTTTAAAAAAAACATTTCTACCTCTGATACGAATCTTATAAATGCCTCGGAGTTGAAATTCTTAAGTTCTTTTGAGAGCACTGTTTGAAATACTGACATTTTATTCTCATCTTCATAGTGGCAATGCCAAGGCAATTTGAGAAAATAATATGGTGGCTTGGAAAAATAAAGGAAAAAGCATGTTCACAAGATTAAAGGAGTCAGTATATTGAGCAATGTTTAAGCTTAACCCAGTGTCTGTCCACTTTTGGATTGATGTTTAATGGTGCATGAAGTAACATGGTGATCATTTTTGTACAACCATGGTGTTCATTGGTATGTAAACAGAAGTGACTTTATATTTCTATTGGCATGAATTGGATATGCAATACAATATTACCTTGGCGAAACAACAGTAGAAGCTAGTATGAATTAATTCTGCTGCGACAGTGATTTGACCAACATATTAATTTGCTAGTGTATAGCTACGAGAATTCCATTGTACAACGTAACAAAAATCAAAGATGCCAAAAACAACGTTTGTGGCTCTTGTGGCACTCCGAGGTGTACAGACTCATTGTAACTCTGCTGTCGAAGATTGCTACTGTAGCTCTTGAGTTCACTCTGTGTTGTGTCCGTCCAAAGGTTTCAGTTAAAATGATTGAAAGAAGAAGGCTTCTTAATTTTGTATGTAGAAGTAAAAGGTTAAAAAAAAACGCAAATACGGCTAAGATACTTTTAAATTTTCCAACATGTTGCAGAATGAGGCTTCTCTGTTAAGAAGAAAATTAGAAAGTTCACAGACGAAACAATTCTTGCATGCTGCATATGTCGTGGTTTGAGAAGTTATCAATGACTAAAATGCCTTATACAAACAAATTCTATAGTACATAACCCGGAGGTGGTTTGAAAATAGTTCATCAAGAATATGTGTGGACTTTATGCTGTTTTATGTCATACTACTCAGCTTGATTTGTCTATCATTTCTGTATTTCTTAAGGAACCTTTAATCTTGTAAAATTGTCGTGTGTACCTCTCATTGCTTGAACTGAATGGCTTTGTATAAATCAATGTCATTAGCTGTTTCCTCTCTTGCCATATTTCCTAACACATTAAATATAGATGTTTGTAAATTCTCCATTATTTCTCGTTCATTTTGCGTGTCGTGAGATGATCAAGTCCGACAGGCATTTCATATGGTATTACTGTGTTTGAAGAGTTCACTTCAAGTTGTTGCAAGCTTGTCGTTGGCAATGAAATCATAGCTATTTTACATAAACAGAATAAACTTTTCAAATTTATTAACAGAGTGCGATGCAAATAAAAGGACAAACTAATGATTTTAACCTCAAATTTGCTCCCAGAGCTTTTTAAACTTGCAATTGATCCTAAAAAATACATATATAATGAATGACAAAAGTTACAACATTTTGTTGCAGCTTTCTATTGGGTGTGTTATGCTTACCATAATTTGAAATACAGACTACAAAGCATGAATCCTACTCATGTAAAATTGAGGGCTCCCATCCTTCTGTATGTTCCTGTTCAGAGCATTCTGCTCAATGTTGTCACTACAGAACACTCAGATTATGCTGGGAAAGGACCTTTAAAAAGAAAAATTACCTAAAATAAACTTGTTGCCGTTTCACTCTTTGTCGAAGAATTATATATTTATTTGCCTGTTTTTTTTCTTTCCTGTGTTGACTTGTAGTTCCCTTTACTTCATTGTTCTGACGTGTCGGACTGTTCACTGCACATTTGTATGTGTCACACCAGCAATACTCCTGACTCAGTTTTCATACATCCCTCTGTTCGTTCAATTGAAATCCAAAAGTATGGTCTCTTCCACATCATCGCATGAATTAATCAAATCTCAACATTTATGTTTTTCCACAGTTGGCAGGGTTTGGGTCTGTATAATTGGTAAATAAATCTGGAATATTTTACATTTGTTCTTTTGACCTGAGGCTCCTTTCCTGAAAGTAAGTAAAAGCCGGATCTCCCTCATAAAATTAAATTTTTAGAATTTATTTATTAGTGTCACAAGTAGGCTTACATTCACACTGCAGTGAAGTTACTGTGAAAATCCCCTAGTCGCCACAGTTTGGCGCCTATTCAGGTACACTGAGGGAGAATTTAGCATGGCCAGTGCACCTAACCAGCATGTCTTTGGACTGTGGGAGGAAACTGGAGCCCCCAGAGGAAACCCACGCAGACACTGGGAGAATGTGCCGACTCCGCACAGACAGTGACCCAAGCCGGGACTCGAACCCGGGTCCCTGGCGCTGTGAGGCAGCAGTGCTAACCACTGTGCCGAAGTAAGAAGTCACACAACACCAGGTTAAAGTCCAGCAGGTGAGTGAAGGAGCAGCGTTCCGAAAGCTCGTGTTGGACTTTAGCCTGGTGTCGTGAGACTTCTGACTGTGCTTACCCCAGTCCAACGCCGGTATCTCCACATCAAAGTTGGTGAAGACAGGGGTATCAAAGCTTTGCTCCATGGCACACACATTTTCAGCACTATGGGTGCCATTTTGCCTCTAAACACTTCTGATACTGGCTGCTCCAGACACTATGTTGGTGAGGGTGTTACCACGTGTGCAGAGAGTGTTTACCAAACATATGCAGGGTGAGATGTAATTTGGTGTGTAAAATTGATTGGCGGTCAACACTCCAGATAATGCCCTCTGCTAACTTCACATAGCCGAACACAAGTTAAACAGGGGGAGGTACGTCCCTTCCCCCATCTCCTCCCCTCCCCCTCAGGCTAGTTGCGGATTGATTCCTGCTGGGTGTTGCCAATGTGGAGGCGGTTGGCCATTTCCAAATTGGTTAAAGCTGGTGAAACCTACAGGGAATGGTGCATACTGAAGGACGTTGTCTTGACTTAAAGGATTCGGCACGAACCACTCGCCCCCAGACATAGGTGCAGTGGTTTGCATTCTCCTTGGAACATGGCATGAAGGGGAGAATGACCAGAGTTACACACAGCAGGACAAACAGCTGCAAGAGGAGGGGGAGAAGAGCTCTCAGAAGGAGGCCGTATGTACCCAGAATGTTCAGGGAGTGACTCTGCCACTTGAGCCTCACTTTACTAAGGATGCCTTCACTGACATTTGCCACCCACCGCAGCCACAAGTGAAAACACAGAGCAGGGCAAAGGGCAGCGTTATTGTTGACGCCAGTGGCTGTGGAGGTAGATAGCCATCAGCCCTTACGCTCTGGCCCCTTCAGCATGTGCTGTTCAACATATCCCACTTCACTGCCTTCTGTATTCAAAGACTTTGATCAGATCACATCTTAACCTGCTAAATTCTAGAGAAAACATCTAATTGGCACGGTGGCACAGTGGTTAATACTGCTGCCTCACAGCGCCAAGGACCCAGGTTCAATTCCCAGCTTGGGTCACTGTCTGTGTGGAGTCTGCACGTTCTCCCCGTGTCTGTATGGGTTTCCTCCAGGTGCTCCGGTTTCCTCCCACAGTCCAAAAGACGTGTTGGCCATGCTAAATTCTCCCTCAGTGTACCCGAACAGGCGCCAGAGTGTGGCGACTAGGGGATTTTCACAGTAACTTCATTGCAGTGTTAATGCAAGCCTACTTAAGACGCTAATAAATAAGCTGCAAACTTTATTACATTTCATCCTGTCTTGGAACAAAGCAGGCAGAGTGAGCACTGACTTGTTGACAATTACAGGATGCCCACTGAGTGAGTGTGGGCGAGCATGTCAATTCTGAAATATACAGAAACAGGAAAGGATTCTGATCCCTAAGCGTCCAGCCTGTGTGTGAGTTATCATGTAGTTCAATGCATGGTATGGTTCGCCTTAGTTCTGTGGCAGTCCGCTGTATTTCTGCCAACATGTTAAACCAAGCGTGGACCTTGGGCAATAAGGCTATTTGTAACACCCTGCTCATCTGGGCAGCATACATATAACCAAAACCACACGAAATGTGATAGATCAGGCCATTGGGGAGCTCAAACAACATTTCTGCTGTTTCGACCACTCTAGAGGAGCCTAGCAGTACTCAGCAGGGGACGCACAAAGATTCACGGTGGTCTCCAACCCCCCCCCCCCCATATTGAGGGCACAGCCAAAGCTACCAAATGGTGACCAGCTGAGGAGGCAGCTAACACAGCCACTTACTAGCTGGGCTGACCGTGACTGACTCAGCCAACAGTGGTCGCAGTGAACGCAACCTCAATTTCCCATTCACTGCCATCCAGTTGTCCTGTCATGGGCCATTAGAGCATCCTGTTAGCCACAATGCTAAAAATAAAAGCCACAACAAAATAAACATTTCAAACCAAATGTATAAATCAATCCATCCAATATTCCATACAAAAGATAAATAATTACCTTTGTGCATTCCCCTAATGCCTGTCTAGTGCAGGACTGGGGTGGCACGGTGACATAGTGATTAGCACTGCTGCCTCTCAGTGCCAGGAACCCAAGTTCAATTCCCGACTTGGGTCACTGTCTGTGCGGAGTCTGCACGTTCTCCTCGTGTCTGCGTGGGTTTCCTGTGTAGGAAACCGGAGCACCCGGAGGAACCCCACACAGACATGGGGAGAAGGTGAAAACTCCGCACAGACAGTGAACCGAGGCCAGAATTGAACTGTTGTGTGATTACAGGTGGCAAAGCAAACATGTTAATGCCAAGCATCCCGGCAACAGTCACGATGCCTTCATTCTGCACCAGTCGGGTGTGCTAACCGCGCCAAAGTGGTTACTGAGCAACAATAGCCATCAGCTGATGACATGGCTCATGAATCTGGTTGGAAACCCACACCAGAATGTGGACAGCATACATTGAAACTGCCTGGAGAAATCTGATGGAGCATACCAACTGTTACACCGAAATAACAATTCTGCTACCGAGCAGCACCAGGCTCAGTGGATGTCTATATTTGTAGTGGTCAGCTATACCTGCATAAGGGCAATGGGGAGAGAGCGGGTAAATGGAGATGAAATCAACCATGATTGAATGGTGGAGTGGACTCGATGGGCCGAATAGCCTTACTTCCGCTCCTATGTCTTATGGTCTTATGGCCTTAACCTTTCCACGGACCGCTTCTTGTCATCAGCCCACACGGAGAGACTAAGGAGCAGACGTACAAGGAGGGGGAGGTGGAGGAAGATGAAGGGAAGCTGTACATAGACAGCCTCTTCCTGCCCAGAGTCTACAGGAACTGATCCAACTGTGATTCCAGGAACCTCAATCTCCAATTCCCCATTCAGCAGCAGTCACACACTCCTTACTGTCCCTTACTGATCATCACAACGATCTCTTCAAGACGCAAAAATAAAAGCCAACACAAGAAACACATTCCAAACCCGAGGTTAACGTAGAGCAGTGTGAAGTGATAATATGGATAGGAAGAACAAGGAGAAACAATATAAAATAAAGGATGCAATTGGAAAAGTGATGCAGGAGGAGGCAGACCTGGGGGTGTGAGCGCACAGATTGTTAACGGTGGCAGGGTAGGTTGAGAAAGTTGATAAAAAGGAAACCAGGATCCTGGTCTTTAGAAATAGAGGCAGAATGTTACCGTCCTGCCCACCACAGGTATCGTAGCGGGCGGGGGCAGGTGATGCCAAGGTCCGTTGACTTCGGGCGGGAATTTCCGGCCTTGGGACGAACACAGAACGGAAAATCCCACCCAGAGAGAACAAAAGCGAGAAAATCCTGGTGAACCTTTATAAAAGATGGGTTAGGCACCTGGATGCAAGAGACATTGGAGTGCTGTCTCCAATTCTGCACACCGCGCTTTAGGAAGGATGTGGAGGGTGCAGGAAAGATTTGTGAGAATGGTTCCAGGGATTACAGACTAAAGCTCTGTGCATAGATTGGAGAAGTGGGCGGCATGGTGGCACAGTAGCTAGCACTGCTGCCTCACAGCTCCACAGACCCGGGTTCAATTCCCAGCTTGGGTGACTGCCTGTGTGGAGTTTGCACGTTCTCCCCGTGTCTACGTGGGTTTCCTCCGGGTGCTCCGGTTTCCTCCCACAGTCCAAAGATGTGCAGGTTAGGTGCATTGGCCATGCTAAATTATACCCCTTAGTGTCCCGGGATGCGTAGGTCAGAGGGATTAGCAGGGTAGAACATGGGGAGTTACGGAGGTAGAGCCTGGGTAATATTGTTGTCAGTACAGACTCGATGGGCTGAATGGCCTCTTTCTGCACTGTAGGGATTCTGTGATTCTAAATTGGAGTTGTTCTCTTTGGGAAAGACAAGCTGTGATAGAACATGTCCAAAATCAGGAGGAGTCTGGACAGAGTAGATCGGGAGGACGTGTTCCCATTGGTGCAGGGAACCAGGGGAGTCACTGATAGAAGGTGATTGGTAAAAGAATCAACAGTGGAATGAGGGAAAACCATTTTACGCAGGATCTAGAAAGCACTGCCTGAGCGTGTGGGGGTGGCAGATTTATTCCTGGCTTTCAAAAGGCATTTGAGTAAGCACTTGAAGACAGAAAATTTGCACAGTTACAAAGAAAAGGCAGGGAATGGGGGGTGGCAGGGTCGCACAGTGGTTGGCACTGCTGCCTCACAGCACCAGGGACCCAGTATCAATTCCGGCCTCGGGTCACTGTCTATGTAGAGTCTGCATGTTCTCCCCGTGTCTGTCTGGGTTTCCTTCGGGTGTTCCAGTTTCCTCCCAGAGTCCAAAGATGTGTTGGCTAGGTGGATTGGCCCATGCTAAATTGCCCCTTAGTGACCCAAGATGTGTAGGTTAGATGGGATTACCCATGGGAAATGTGTAGGGTTACAGGGATGGGGCGGGGGCGAGGGTTTAGATAAGATACTCTGTCAGAGAGTCGGAGCAGACTTGACAGGCTGAATGGCCTCTTCTGCACTGTTGGGATTCTATGGTTTCTATGGACTGGGACTAGCTGAGGTCTTTCACTGAGCCTGTATGGATATAAGAGGCTAAAAGGCCTGTTTTTGCTCTGTAACCAGTTTATGGTGCCTTCATTCAATTGACCCAGCACCAGAGTGTTTTTGAGGGACACAATTCAAGATTTCTACTCTCTGTTTGAAAAATTGCATTGTGATTTCATTCCTGAATAGCCTAATGTGCCCCCTTTATTCTGCATTCCACTCCCCCCCCCCAGAGAATCAACCGCATCAAATCCCTTTATTATGAACCAGTGAACAGATTGAACAGATTCAAGCTGTATCAGATATTAAAAATATCACTAATTTACAATACCTTTTACTTTGAGAGATTTACTTTATTGTGAAAAGTAAACAAGGTATTTGTAGTGGATCTATTAAAGCCGGACTAGCCCTGATAGAAATCTACAGGATTATGAGGGGCATGGACAGAGTGGATAGTCAGAAGCTTTTTCCCAGGGTGGAAGAGTCAATTACTAGGGGGCATAGGTTTAAGGAGCGAGGGGCAAGGTTTAAAGGAGATGTACAAGGCAATTTTTTTACACAGAGGGTGGTGAGTGCCTGGAACTTGTTGCCGGGATAGGTAGTGGAAGCAGATACGGTAGTGACTTTTAAGGGGCGTCTTGACAAGTACATGAATGAGATGGGAATGGAGGGATATGGTTCCCGGAAGAGTAGGGGGTTTTAGTTCAGTCGGGCAGCATGGTCGGTGCAGGCTTGGAGGGCTGATTTTCTTTGTTCTTTGTTATTTGTTATTTATTTAGATGCAGAAACAAGTTGATTCCTACGTCTAGTCGATAGAACACGAGAACACTGCAACTCCAGCAATGTTAGCTGATGAATGACATGGGTTTCTGTAAGCATTTACATTTCCTTTCAAGGTTCAAAGACCATGAATCATTTTTCACTTCTTTGCTTTCGAGTTTCTATTCCCTGCTATGATTTTTATGCCAAGATACGCAGCTTGATGATTGGTTTTGTAGTTTGCTGGTGATATTTCTCAGTAAGTCGCCCTGCTTGTCGCCTCAGCTACAGTGCCGTGTGTGGAATGACGCCACGCTTTGCATGTGGCAAAGGTAAAACCTCCCTGTCGATATGCAACAATAATCATCAGATTGCCACTCTGTTCGAACTTTGCAACAAGCACGCTTGTGCTGCACATCTGTGGCTGGCTCTCCCCAACCCAACTCCTTCAGGAATGCCATACAGTCCCAGGCTGAGTTCCAGATCCATCAGGGAGCTGGAATATCTTGCTGGAAGGGGAAAAGGAGAAGACAAACTCTGCTGCAAGGTAAGATTCAATGTCCAGTCTGAATGTTGGTAGGATGGTGAGGTCAGTGAGTTGGCAGACAGGTGGGTGAATGGGTAGGTGGGTCTGTGGGTAGCTGGGTGAGTGGGTAGCTGGGTGAGTGAGTGGGTGGATGAGTGAGTGGGTGGATGAGTGAGTGGGTGGATGAGTGAGTGGGTGGATGAGTGAGTGGGTGAGTGAGTAAGTGGGTGGGTGTGTGAGTGGGTGGGTGAGTGAGTAAGTGGGTGGGTGTGTGAGTGGGTGGGTGTGTGAGTGGGTGGGTGTGTGAGTGGGTAGGTGGGTGAATGGGTAGGTGTGTGAGGTTGTAGGTGTGTGAGTGGGTGGGTGTGTGAGAGGGTAGGTGGGTGAATGGGTAGGTGTGTGGGTGGGTGGGTGTGTGAGTGGGTGGGTGTGTGAGTGGGTAGGTGTGTGAGTGGGTAGGTGGGTGAATGGGTAGGTGGGTGAATGGGTAGGTGTGAGTGGGTGGGTGTGTGAGTGGGTGGGTGGGTGTGTGAGTGGGTGGGTGTGTGAGTGGGTGGGTGTGTGAGTGGGTGGGTGTGTGAGTGGGTAGGTGTGTGAGTGGGTGGGTGTGTGAGTGGGTGGGTGTGTGAGTGGGTAGGTGGGTGAATGGGTAGGTGTGTGAGTGGGTGGGTGTGTGAGTGGGTGGGTGTGTGAGTGGGTAGGTGGGTGAATGGGTAGGTGAGTAAGTGGATGGGTGTGTGAGTGGGTGGGTGAGTGGGTAGGTGTGTGAGTGGGTGGGTGTGTGAATGGGTAGGTGTGTGAGGTTGTAGGTGTGTGAGTGGGTGGGTGAGTGAGGTTGTAGATGGATGAGTGGGTAGGTGGGTGAATGGATAGGTGAGTGAGTGCGTGGGTGGATGAGTGGGTGGGTGTGTGAGTGGGTGGGTGTGTGAGTGGGTGGGTGTGTGAGTGGGTAGGTGTGTGAGGTTGTAGATGTGTGAGTGGGTGGGTGGGTGAGGTTGTGGGTGGGTGAGTGGGTGGGTGGATGAGTGGGTGGGTGTGTGAGTGCGTGGGTGGGTGAGGTTGTGGGTGGGTGAGTGGGTGGGTGGGTGAGGTTGTGGGTGGGTGAGTGGGTGGGTGGGTGAGTGGGTGGGTGATGTGGGTCGGTAGCCATGTCAGTGAGGGGTTTTCTGGTGTTTAGCTGGGATATTGGGAAGGGAGCTTCGGGAGATTAACATGAGTGATTGGAGAGTCAGGTCTTTGGTGGGGGTGACGGGTGCAGGGGAATTCCCTGTCAGAAGTTCAAGCCTCCTGGACAATTCCTCCAGAGGTCGGCACGTCAGGACTTACACAGGATCCTGGCTCACATCTTGGGTCGTACATCGGTCTCCCAGAATCCATTTATGTTAACAAAGGAAGCGGGAAAGCTGAAGAGAGTATTTGCTGCGTAAAATACCTCCTCTTGCCTTATTGTAACAATAAGCTTTAATTTATGATTCTGAATTTTTATTCCAAACTCTTTGTGTGACAGCTTGCCTTTGCAGCCTGCTCCCTGAGCTGCTACAATATTCAGGCGATCCATCCATGTCATCAAACTGTGTTCATTTAACACGTTTAACATTGAAAAATAGCTCAAGTCACTTCATTGGGAAGTGATGGGACAAACTCTGAAATTTAGCCAAAGAAGGAGATATTCAAAGGAGTGGCGAAGAGCTTGGTCAAAGGGGCGGGTTTAAAGGAGGGGAGAAGAGGCGGTTGGAGAGGTTTAGGGAGGGAATTCCCCAGCCTGGAAACTGGGCAGTTGAAGGCACTGTCGTCAATGGTCGGGCAAAGGGACTGAGGAAGGAGGTTCCATTGATTTTAACGGAAAGCTTCGCATTGCCCTGGACCTCTAGAAGACCACTATAGGTTGAGTATGCAGTATAGGTAGCTGCAGCTCTATACCTGAGAAAGGAAACATAGGGGATTGGGCAAGGGGGGAACATCACTCCTTAAAGGGATCTCTTTTGCCTTCCTGTTCAGAAAGGTGGTTAGCATTGCTGCCTCGCAGCGCCAGGGATCCGGGTTCAATTCCGACTTGCGTCACTGTCTCTGTGGAGTTTGCACGTTCTCCCGTGTCTGTGTGGGTTTCCTCCGGGTGCTCTGGTTTCCTCCCACAGTCCAAAGATGTTCAGGTTAGGTGGATTGGCCATGCTAATTTTTTTTTATTCATCCGTGGGACATGGGTGTCACTGCCTGACCAGCATTTATTGCCCATCCCTAGTTGCCCTTGTTCAGAGGGCAGTTGAGAGTCAACCACATTGCTGTGCGTCTGGAGTCACATGTAGGCCAGGCCGGGTAAGGACAGCAAATTTCCTTCCCTAAAGGACATTAGTGAACCAGATGGGATTTTACAACAATCGACAATAGTTTCATGGTCATCGGTAGATTCTTAATTCCAGATTTTTTTTATTGAATTCAAATCCCACCGCCTGCCGCGGCAGGATTCGAACCCGAGCCCGCAGAACATTAGCTGAATTTCTGGATTAATAGTCCAGCAATAATACCACTGGGCCATTGTCTTCCCTAAATTGTCCCTCAATGTCGGTGGGGGGGGGTGGTTAGCAGGGTAAATACATGGGGTTACGGAGGTAGGACCTGGGTGGACCAGGATGTGTGGGTTAAAGGGATCAGTCATGGTAAATGCATGGGATAGGTTAGGGTGGGCCTGGGTAAGATGCTCTTTTGGAGGGTCAGTACAGACTCGATGGGCTGAATGGTCTCCTTCTGCACTGTAGGGATTCTATGAAACGGAATACACACAGGATTTACATTACAGCAGCTGGTTCTACATTACTCCAGTGTTTGAACTTGTGTTTTATGACAATGTCTAAGTTCTCAAATGAGTTTGTTTCCCATAAACACCCGATAGCCACTGTTCTGTGTACACATATAAACATCTGCTTATGTGTAAAACTAGACAAAAGCGAACCTTCTGTCAGGTCCTGTTTCATAATGTTTAGTTCAGAGTGTAACGCTTGTTGCTGTTCTGTTATGTGTAACCACATTGTGAGCAATTGATTGACCCAACTGAATACTTCCAGCACTGACTGTAATCTAGTTACTCAAGGGAACAGAGACATTTCTCTAAAGTTATTCAAACATATACCTTTTTACAGAACAGAAAGAAATCCGTCATAATACTGGAAAGTGAGGAGGGCATTTAAACAATTTCACAAACCTAATAGATCCCAATAGTCGCAACTAAAATGAAACATTTATCATAGAATCCCTACAGAACAGAAGCAGCCCATTTGGCCCATCAAGCCTGCACTGACCACAATCCCACCCAGGCCCTATCCCCATAACCCCACATATTTACTCTGCTAATCCCCCTGACACTACGGGACAATTTAGCATGGCCAATCCACCTAATCCGCACAGCTTTAGAGTGTGGGAGGAAACTGGAGCACCCGGAGGAAGCCCACACAGACACAGGGAGAACGTGCAGACTCCACACCGTCACCCAGGACCAGAATTGAAAGTTTATTTATTAGTCACAATTAAGGCTTACATTAACACTCCAATGAAGTTACTGTGAAAATCCCCGAGTCGCTACACTCCGGCACCGGTTTGGGTACACTGAGGGAGAATTTAGCATGGCCAATGCTCCTAACCAGCATGTCTTTCCGACTGTGGAAGCAAACCGGAGCACCTGGAGTAAACACACGGAGACACGGGGAGAACGTGCAAACTCCACACAGACAGTGACCCAAGCCGGGAATCGAACCCGGGTCCCCGGTGCTGTGAGGCAGCAGTGCTAATAACTGTGCCATACTTTCACACAATAACATGAAACTACCAGAGAAATGCTTGGAGTATCTGAATCGTGTGTTTTGCACACTGATTAGATAAACTCAGGTTTCTCTAGTTGAGTGAGGATCACCGGTTTTCTGGTTAATTGGGAGGACTTTCCTTCACGCATGAGTGTGGTAGACACGAGTACAGTGAGAAAGTATGAATTACAAACCTCCCTTATTATTACAATGAACCAGAATCAAATAAATCACTCCTTGTTGTCCCGACACTCCACAAGGCCCTCTGTTAGAACATACATTGCTCACTAGAAACCCATGTGCGTTGGGTTGACCCACAATGCCGTGAGGGGAGGCAATTCCAGGATTTTGACCCAGCAACTGTGAAGGAACAGTGATATATTTCCAAGTCAGGATGCTGAGTGACTTAGACCATAAGACTATAAGATATAGGAGTAGAATTAGGCCATTCGGCCCACTGAGTGCTCCACCATTCAATCATGACTGATATGATTCTCATCCCCATTCTCCTGCCTTCTCCCCGTAACCCTTGATCCCGTTATTGATCAAGAACCCCTATCTATTTCTGTCTTAAACACATTCAATGACCTGGCCTCCACAGCCTTCTGTGGCAAAGAGTTCCACAGATTCACCACCCTCTGGCTGAAGAAATTCCTCCTCATCTGAGTTTAAAAGGAGCGTCCCTTCACTCTGAGGTTGTGCCCTCGGGTTCTAGTCTCCCCAACTAGTGGAGGGGAACTTGCAGGTGGTGGTGTTCCCATGTATCTGCTGCAATTATCCTTCGAGAGGGAAGTGGTGGTGGGCTTGGAAGGTGCTGTCTAAGGATCTTTGGTGAATTGTTACATTTCCTACTCCACTTTGGGGTCAGTACTTTTATCAGTTTCCTTTGTAAGTGAGGACTCAGTAGAGATTCTATCATAGATAGGCTGTTGTCGGTACAAATACCTCTGAGACTTGGTCTGAGTCAAAATACATTAAGGTTTATTCTCACAAGCTTGCGGGAGAACTCGACCTCTTGAAAGCGGAAGCCAAAGTTCTCCCTGAACACAGAAAAGTGGGGATATTTATACAGCATGGCTTCTAATACCAGTCACGACTCAAACACCAGATCAGTCACGACTCAAAAATACATTTACAGCCTCTGGTCATAAACTAGAGTGTATCTGGTATTCTCAGGTCACGAAGCAGTCCTTGGTTTCCTGCATTAACCCTTTAGGTACAAAATACATTGAGTACAAAAAACACTAACCTTTTCCCTTCTTAAGAACATAAGAACATAAGAAATAGGAGCAGGAGTAGGCCATCTAGCCCCTCGAGCCTGCCCCGCCATTCAATAAGATCATGGCTGATCTGAAGTGGATCAGTTCCACTTACCCGCCTGCTCCCCATAACCCTTAATTCCCCTACCGATCAGGAATCCATCTATCTGTGATTTAAACATATTCAACGAGGTAGCCTCCACCACTTCAGTGGGCAGAGAATTCCAGAGATTCACCACCCTCTGAGAGAAGAAGTTCCTCCTCAACTCTGTCCTAAACTGACCCCCCTTTATTTTGAGGCTGTGCCCTCTAGTTCTAGCTTCCTTTCTAAGTGGAAGGAATCTCTCCACCTCGACCCTATCCAGCCCCTTCACTATCTTATAGGTCTCTATAAGATCCCCCCTCAGCCTTCTAAATTCCAACAAGTACAAACCCAATCTACTCAGTCTCTCCTCATAATCAACACCCCTCATCTCTGGTATCAACCTGGTGAACCTTCTCTGCACTCCCTCCAAGGCCAATATATCCTTCCGCAAATAAGGGGACCAATACTGCACACAGTATTCCAGCTGCGGCCTCACCAATGCCCTGTACAGATGCAGCAAGACATCTCTGCTTTTATATTCTATCCCCCTTGCGATATAGGCCAACATCCCATTTGCCTTCTTGATCACCTGTTGCACCTGCAGACTGGGTTTTTGCGTCTCATGCACAAGGACCCCCAGGTCCCTTTGCACAGTAGCATGTTGTAATTTTTTTCCTTTTAGATAATAATCCAATTTGCTATTATTTCCTCCAAAGTGAATAACCTCGCATTTGTCAACGTTATACTCCATCTGCCAGATCCTCGCCCACTCACTCAGCCTGTCCAAATCTCTCTGCAGACCTTCTACGCCCTCCACACGATTCACTTTTCCACTTATCTTTGTGTCGTCTGCAAACTTTGTTACCCTATACTCAGTCCCCTCCTCCAGATCGTCTATATAAATGGTAAATAGTTGGGGCCCCAGTACCGATCCCTGCGGCATGCCACTGGTTACCATCTGCCAACCAGAAAAGCACCCATTTATTCCAACTCTCTGCTTCCTGTCGGATAGCCAATCCCCAATCCACGCTAACACCCTACCCATAACTCCGTGTGACCCAATCTTCTTCAGCAACCTTTTGTGAGGCACCTTATCAAACGCCTTTTGGAAATCCAAAAACACCGCATCCACCGGTTCCCCTCTGTCAACCGCACTAGTCACATCTTCATAAAAATCCAACAAGTTTGTCAAGCATGACTTTCCCCTCATGAATCCATGCTGCGTCTGCTTAATCGAACCATTCTTATCCAGATGGCCTGCTATTTGTTCTTTAATGATGGATTCCAGCAATTTCCCAACTACAGACGTTAAGCTAACCGGCCTGTAGTTACCCGCCTTTTGTCTATTTCCTTTTTTAAACAGCGGCGTAACATTAGCCGTTTTCCAATCTGCCGGCACTACCCCAGAATCCAACGAATTTTGATAAATAACCACTAACGCATCCGCTTTACCTCAGACATTTCTTTCAGTACCCTGGGATGCATTCCATCCGGGCCCGGGGACTTGTCCACCTTCAGTCCCGTTAGTCTACCAAACACTGCCTCCCTGGTAACATTAATTGTATTGAGTACCTCTCCTCCTACCAACCCTCTATCGTTAATATTCGGTAAACTATTTGTGTCTTCCACCGTGAAGACCGACACAAAAAACTTATTTAAAGTTTCAGCCATTTCCTCATTTCCCATTTCCTTTCTTCATAGGCCATTTGGCCCATCGAGTCTGTAGCAACCACAATCCCATCCAGACCCTATTCCCATAACCCCATGTATTTACCCTTAAAATCCCCCTGACGTTAGGGTCAATTCAGCATGGCCAATCAACCTAACCCGCACATCTTTGGACTGTGGGAGGAAACCGGAGCACCCGGAGGAAACCCACACAGACACGGGGAGAATGCGCAAACTTTGCACAGACAGTGATCCAAGCCGGGAATCGAACCCGGGTCCCTGGCACTATGAGGCAGCAGTGCTAACCACTATGCCACCGTGCCACCCACATGATTTGTATCTTGGCCAATATTTAGTCCTCAACCAATGTCACTGCAACGACTTTAATCAGGCAATTGAGGTTGGCCAGTTAGAATATGGACTCCCTGATTAAGGGCCAAATTGATGGGCCAATCAGAGAGCCTCTTGCTTTGTACTGAACCAGGAGTGCCAGCTCCTCTGGGTGTAAACTGTTAACTGAAAGCACTCTGTGTGCTGTTGCCAGACTTGTAAATAAAGGGATTTTGGTGAAGGGACTTCTGCTTCCGAGGACTTACTATAGTCACCAAAATGGGTCATCTCTTCATGATCACATTACTATCCATGGGAACCTGCAATGGGCCAATTAGATGCTGTGTCCCCTGCTTCACAAGTCTGATTACTCTTCAAACGTTCTTAATTGGCTATAAAATGCTTCGGGATGTTGCAAAAAGCACTTTAGAAATATAAATCTTCCTTTCTTTCGCAAGCCATTGGCGAGGCATTTTATGATAACCACAGGAATGCCAGCTTGCATACTTTGGATAACAGAATTGTAGCATTGTGTCTCTGTACAATATCAGTGTATTAACTAAAGAAATGGATGATGCATTAAAATCCTATTTAAGCACACTAGAAAATACTAATCCTGTTAAGAAGCTGGACACAAGGGCAACATTAGTCATACTGAACAGCGTCCTGAGTATCATTACCTGTGTTAGTTAACCAGGAGCTTGTTAAATAACCAACTCAGTTCAATTTAACTTTACTAAATCAGGAAGCTCATGAACCACATACATTTGGTTCATGACATCAGTAGAACTATCAAGTGAGTTTTCTGCTCTACCTGGTCCACGTCTCTGAGCCACATAGTACGGTCAGTACAGCTCTGTAGACCATGAGCTTGATGCCGGGTGTGAGGTCCCGGTGTTCAAATGCTCGCTCTTCCTCAGGCCATCGAAGGCTGCACAGGCACACTGAAGGTGGGCTTGAACCTCATAGATGATGCCTACCCTTGTTGACAGTAAGCTCCCAAGGTGCGGAAAGTGGTCCACATTATCTGGGGCACCCGGAGGAATCCCACGCAGACACAGGGAGAGCGTGCAGACTCCGCACAGTGATTCAAGCCGGGAATCAAACCCGGGTCCTTGGCACTGTGAGGCAGCAGTGCTAACCACTGTGCCACCATGCCACCCTTATAATGCTGACGTTGTTTCAAACATTAACCCTGGAACTGAATCCTACATGCTCACAATGCTCGATGTAAAGTGCTTTCTCCTGCCATTTGTGCGAAGCTTCAGTCACCCAGTTGGCATCATTGTATCTCTGTCCCAGTTCTTCGCCCTCATTGGCTCAATAATGTTCTTCACTGTAGAAAGGAACTCTTGCACTTAGATAGCATCTTTTGTGTCCACGGGATGGCCCGAAGTACTTTACAGCCAATGAAGTAATGTTGAAGCATCGTCGCTATCGTGATCATAGAATCACAGAATCCCTACAGTGCAGAAGGAGGCCATTCGGCCCATTGAGTCTGCACCAACCACAATCCCACCCAGGCCCTATTCCCGTAACCCCACACATTTGCTCTGCTTAACCCCCTGACACTAAGGGGCAAGTTAGCATGGCCAATTAACCTAACCCGCACAACTTTGGACTGTGAGAGGAAACTGGAGCACCCAAAGGAGACACACAGACACACACACAATATAGTGGCACAGGGAGCACAGCAGCAACTCCCACCAACAGCAAGGTGATCATGTCCAGATAATATATCTGTGATGTTCTCGAGGGATAAATATTGGCCAGGATATCAGCAACAACTCACAATGAAGAATGGTCATGTGGGGAAGCGGCTGCCACACTTGGGTCACTCCAAACGAACAATGCGCTGAGGAGAAAGAGAAAGTTGGAGGAGAAAGAAAAGTAAACATGCTGGGGGCCATGAATTCCAACCATGTTTGTGGTAAGCTTATCACAGGGAGCTCAAAAGCAATAATATTGCACAATGGGAGGGGGCGACATGGTGGTAGAGGGTGGCACAGTGGCAGAGTGGTTAGCACTGCTGCCTCCCAGCGCCAGGGTCTGGGCTCGATTCCAGCCTTGGGTGAATGTCTGTGCAGAGTTTGCATGTTCTCCCCATGTCTGCATGGGTTTCCTCCGGGTGCTCCGGTTTCCTCCCACAGCCCAAAGATTGGCTATGCTAGGTTTTGTGTCCCACGATGTGTAGGTTGGGGGGATTAGTGGGGTATACACACAGAGTTACAGTGATAGGGCAGGGGTTGGGTCTGAGTAAGATGCTCTGTTGGAGAGTCAGTGCCGACTCAATGGGCCGAATGGCCTCCTTCTGGACTATGACCCTATGATGTTCGGACAATTCATTCCAGCAGTAAGTTCACAGCTGTGCTTGTTTTATTTTTCTCTCTGCTCATGAAGTATGAGCCAGTGCTTCTGGTTATTTTTCACACGTTGAATAAGTGTCATATTCTTCACACATGAGGGGGCAGCTGTTTCTCACACCTGTGTTCATCCAAACAGTTACAGTTTGCATTCGGTCTAAAGCGCTACTCTGAGCTTCACACTTGAATGTGCACTTGTAATGATCTCAATGATCTGAGCAGCGCTGAACAGATGTGGAATGCACCAGGTAATGAGTAACAAGTAGGAGCAAAGCCAGGGTCAGGAGACAGGCTCGAATGGAAGAGGTCTGCTTTAGGATGCTCTGGACTGCACTGAGCACAAAGTGATGCCACACAACTGATGGAAGGCACAGAGAGAGTAAGGAGGTCTGGTGTTATTGGAAACTTCAAAGTAGTAAAGTCATGAAAGAAGCAGCTAAAAGGAAAGACCTGGGTGAGATGTAGTTTAGGAGAGTTGGTGTAGACTTGATGGGCCAAGTGGCCTTCTTCTGCACTGCAGGGATTCTATGGTTCCATGGAAGGAAAGTCATTGATAAAACAGATAGGGTGGTTGTGCCTAAGACACTACCCTAAGCAACTCCTGGGATATCAATCATGACCTCTAATAATCATAACCATATTCCTTTGTAAGAAGTCTCACAACACCAGGTTATAGTCCAACAAGTTTATTTGGAATCACGAGCTTTCGGAACGCTGCTCCTTCATCAGGCTTCATCGGGCTCCTTCACCCGGCAATGGCCTAGTAGTATTATCGCTAGACTATTAATCCAGAAATGGTGCACATGTTCTGGGGACCTGGGTTCGAATCCCACCATGACAGATGGTGGAATTTGAATTCAATAAAAAATATCTGGAATTAAGAATCTACTGATGACCACGAAACCATTGTCGATGGTCGGAAAAACCCACCTGGTTCACTGATTCTTCAGGGAAGGAAATTTGCCATCCTTACCCGGTCTGGCCTACATGTGACTCCAGAGTCACAGTAATGTGGTTGACTCTCAACTGCATTGGAGCAACTAGGGATGGGCAATAAATGCTGGCCAGCCAGCGATGCCCATGTCCCACAAATGAATAAAAAAACCTCTGGAGTTCAGCTCTTTTGTCCCTGTTTGAACCAAGGCTGTATTGAGGTCAGGAGCTGAGTGACCCTGGCAGAACCCAAACTGGGCATCACTGAGCATGTTATTGCTGTGTACGTGCTGCTTGATAGTGCTGCTGATGACCCCTTCCATCACTTCACTATGATCGAGAGTAGATTGATAGGGTGGTAATTGGTGGATTTGTCCTGTTTCTTGTGTACAGGACGTACCTGGAAAATTTTCCACATTTCCAGATAGATGCCAGTTTTGGAGCTATACTGGAACAGCTTGGCTGGGGGAGCGGCAAGTTCTGGAGCACGTGTCTTCGGTAATATTGCCGGAATGTTGTCAAGGCATGTAGCCTTTGCAGTATCCAATGCCTTCAGTAGATCCTTGATATCATGTGGAGTGAATCAAATTAACAGATGAATATATGACTGGGGAGCAGGAGTGGGCCATTTGCCCCTTGAGTCGTCTCCACCATTCAATACTCCACATTCCTGCCAACACACAAGAACCTTTCAGAGGGCGGCACGGTGGCACAGTGGTTAGCACTGCTGCCTCACAGCGCCAGGGACCCGGGTACAATTTTTGGCTTGGGTCACTGTCTGTGCAGAGTCTGCACGTTCTTCCCATGTCTGCATGGGTTTCCCAGGTGCTCTGGTTTCCTCCCACAGCCCATGAAGGAGGCCAATACTGTACACAATACGAAAGACCTGGTCTCACCAACATCCTGTATAAATGAAGCATAACCTCCCTACTTTGGTAATCAATTCTGCTCACAGTAAACAATAACATTCTATTAGCTTTCCTAATTACTTGCTGTACCTGCATACTAGCCTTTTGTGATTCATGCACTAGGACACCCAGATCCTTCTGCATCTCAGAGCTCTGCAATCTCGCACCATTCGATAATAAGCTTCTTCTTTATTCTACCTGCTGAAGTTGACAATTCCACATTTTTCCACATTATACCCCATTTGCCCACTCACCTAACCAATCTGTATCCCTTTGAGGCCACCTCGTTGAATGTTTTTAAGGCAATGATAGATAGATGTTTAAACAGTAAAGGAATTAAGTGTAATGGTGAATGGGTGGGTGAGTGGAGCTGAGTCCACAAAAAGATCAGCCATGATCTTATTGAATGGCAGAGTAGGCTCCTGTTCCTAGGTCTTATCTTCTTTGTATCCTCCTTATATCCTCATCACAACTTACTCTCCTATCTATCTTTGTGTCTTCGGAACATTTAGCAACCGTACCATCTGTCCCTTCATCCAAGTCATTTATATAAACTGAAAAGAGTGGAGGTCCCAGCACTGATCCCTGCGGCACACCACTCAGCATATCCTACCCATTTATGCTTACTCTCTGTTTTCGACCAACCAGCCAATCTTCCATTCATGCCAATAAGTTACCCCTTACACCATGAACTTTTATTTTGCACAATAGCCTTTGATGTGGAACTTTATCAAATACCTTCTGGAAATCTAAGTACAGTACATCCACCAGTCCCCCTTTATTCACATCAGATGTGACCCCCTTCAAAGGGCTCCAGTAAATTGGTTAACCCTTTCACAAAACCATGTTGACTCTGCCCGATTGCCTTGAATTTATCAGAGTGATAAGTGTCATAATATTGTGTCTCACTGCTATGGCGGTGTCTCAGTGAAGGCATCTTGAGACATATATGAACTGTTTATTTGCAGTCTTTAACTGTTTACAGTCCTCAGTTCCTATCATGCAGAGAGCTGGTGGTGTCATGCACGCAGGCTGCTTCCTTACAGAGAGTTTCTTCTGGACTATTCTCCCAGAGCTCCTTACCATGTGACTCGATACATCTACCACGGGCAGTGTGACTCTCAGTCCCACATTAACTCCGCCGGGGTCCTGAACATTAATATGACAGGCAGGCAATATCGCAACACCCTGCTCTCATGTCTTTAGCAATAACTTCTCACTTGGCTGAAGACTGCCTTTTGCTGGGAACCTCAGGAGGAGACCGAGATGGATCATCTACTTGGCACTTCTGACTGAAGATGGCTGCACATGCTGTAGCCTTATCTTTTGCGCTGATGGGATGAACTAATTAATTACAATCACGCTGGAACCCATTATGTCAGCCAGAAGCAAATGTTCAAAGGTTAAACAGTAAAACATTATTATTTCCTGTAGATTTCCTCTGCCAAGGGTGACTGCAATGCCCCAAGCAGGACCCTGGATGCCCAGCAGCCTGCGTTTGAGGTCGCTATTCAGGGACTCTTGATGCTAAGAAGTAGAAGGAAAAATATGGAAAACAATATTGGAGTGGGAACAGGAAGAGGATCTTGATTTGACTGCAGATGCAACTTCCAATTCCAAGGGGAATGGAACAGTTACACAAGAAAGAAAGGGAGCTTTTGCTTTGTTTTCCGGGGGACAGTTAAAGGCAGTGCACAGGGTCAGCAATTGCTACCATGGGGGTTCGTGGTCCTTTCCCCTCATCTTCCTCCGAATATGGCATGCCACAAGAGTTAGAGTAGCAACTGCGTAGATCACTAAATGTTAAAGAATACTACTACTATTTCTGTGTAATGGGAAAAGCATAGGAATATAGGAAATAGGAGCAGAAGCAGGCCATTCAGCCCTTCGAGGCTAGTCCGCCATTCAACTAGCTCATGGCTGTTCATCTACCTCAAAGCCATTTTCCCACACTCTCCCCATATCACCTGATATCATTTTGTCCATAAATCTCTCAATCTCAGTATGGAACTTTTTTTTCCCCTATTCATTCATGGGATGCGGCCGTCATTGGCTGGGCCAGAATTTATTGCCCATCTCTAATTGCCCTTCAACTGAGAGGCCTGCTAGGCCTAGGGCATTTAAGAGTCAACCAGTATTGCTGTGGCTCTGGAGTCACATGTAGGCCAGACCAGGTAAGGATGGCAGATTTCCTTCCCTAAAGGACATTAGTGAACCAGATGGGTTTTTACAACAATCGACAATGGACTTTTCATTTTATCTTTGGAGTGTGGGAGGAAATCGGAGCACCCGGAGGAAACCCACGCGGACACGGGGAGAACGTGCAAACTCCACACAGACCCGAGGCCGGAATTGAACAGTGATCAATTACACTTTGGAATCAACTCATTGGTTATTTCAGTGAATGGTTCCCCAATAAATTCTATTTCTCGATTTCAGACTGGGCATTAATCATAAGATAAACCTCGCCTAATTGCCAAAAAGCAAGGCCTTCTGTGTAAGTGTGGGTGTCACCTGCGATTATCAACGGCTACAGAATGAGCCCTGCTTCATTCTTCAAGTGGGCACCAGCCTGCGGTCCCACTCTGACTCTTAATAACCGGCTGTAAGGAAAGGTGGTGTGATCATGATAAATGATGGGAGCTTTCCTTCTGAATAACTATTACAAATGAGTTGGCTGGGTTCCGCTGCAGCGCACACATTCTATCTTTATGGATTTTAATGTAGATTATGATAAATGAGGCAGTGGTCCAGTGGATCAAACAGATTCTGCTGAAGCAATGCACTTGCACTGTGTTCCCTCCATGATCAGTCCCTGAGTAAACATCAGATAGATCAGAAGGAGGCCATTTGGCCCATCCAGTCTGCACCGACCACAATCCCACCTATTCCCACAACCTCACATATTTACCCTGCTAATCCCCCTGACACTAGGGTCAATTTAGCATGGCCAATCAACCTAACCCACACATCGTTCGGATTGTGGGAGGAAACCGGAGCACCCGGAGGAAACCCACGCAGACACGGGGAGAATGTGCAAATTCCACACAGACAGTGACCCGAGGCCGGAATCGAACCCGGGTCCCTGGTGCTTGAGGCAGCAGTGCTAACCACTGTGCCACCGTGCCGCTCCAAGCTGTCTCTGCACTTTTAGCTTTTCACACAGGTTCTCGATTTGATGCACTTGTTGTGCACAGAACTGTCAGCCACCACCACACACACAGTGACCCTGAACCACTTTGAATGGTAGCAGCTTGCACATAGGCCCTTATTCATACAAAGAATCACACCCATAGCAAAGCCATGAGAGCCCGTACAAAATGGGGACCACTAGAGATACCAGTTCCTTTCATTTGGGAAAATTTTCTTTTATTCATTCGCGGGACATGGGTGTCGCTGGCTGGGCCAGCATTTATTGACCATCCCTAGTTGCCCTTGATCTGAGTGGCTTGCTCAGCTATTGAGAGTCAACCACATTGCTGTGGCTCTGGAGTCACGTGTAGGCCCAGAGAAGGTAAGGATAGCAAATTTCTTTCCTTCCCCATTAGTGAACCAGATGGGTGGCCATCTCTCCAGGATTGACTCCAGGAATTAAATATTAATCTCCTGGGCACTGAACCAAGTGACTCTACAGAGGAAAATATATATAAGAGCTTTAAAAATGGTTTGAATTTTTCATTGAAGACTTTGGGGGGAATTTTACCATTTTGAGTCTAAGTGCCGGATCTGGGCGTCAAATAGATCCGCAGGATGATAGGGGATGACTGGTCACACCCCCTCCCCTCCCACCACCGCCGCCCCCCCACCACCGCCGCCCCCCCCCCCCCACCAGAGGATGAATGTCAGAGAGCCGCTCTCTCCGCTTTCTGCTTTTTTTTTCGCGCCCGGGCGCGCTGTCAGATATTTTCCAAACTGCGCAGGCGCAGTTCAGAGCTCCGATCGGTCCGCCAGCGCTAAGCCCCGCCCACAGCGTGGATCGGACCGGAGCCTGCAAAACGCGTATGGGCGCGCGGGAAAGAGGATTCTAGGCACGGATCTATTTGACGCCCAGATCCGGCACTTAGACTCAAAATGGTAAAATTCCATTTTGGAGGATTGGAGGATAGCGAATGTGGTCCCATTATTTAAGAAGGGTAGGAAGGATAACCCGGGAAATTATAGGCCGGTGAGCTTGACGTCCGTGGTAGGGAAGTTGTTGGAGAGGATACTTAGAGATAGGATGTATGCGCATTTAGAAAGGAATAAACTCATTAACGATAGTCAGCATGGTTTTGTGAGAGGGAGGTCCTGCCTCACTAACCTGGTGGAGTTTTTTGAAGCAGTGACTAGAATGGTTGACGAGGGAAGGGCCGTGGATGTCGTCTATATGGACTTTAGTAAAGCGTTTGACAAAATCCCTCATGGTAGGTTGGTGCAAAAGGTTGGATCTCATGGGATAAAGGGGGAGGTGGCTAGATGGGTGGAGAACTGGCTTGGTCACAGAATGTGGAGATGTCGGCGTTGGACTGGGGTAAACACAGTAAGAAGTTTAACAACACCAGGTTAAAGTCCAACAGGTTTATTTGGTAGCAAAAGCCACACAAGCTTTCGGAGCTCTTAGCCCCTTCTTCAGGTGAGTGGGAATTCTGTTCACAAACAGAGCTTATAAAGACACAGACTCAATTTACATGAATAATGGTTGGAATGCAAATACTTACAACTAATCAAGTCTTTAAGAGACGAAACAATGTGAGTGGAGAGAGCATCAAGACAGGCTAAAAAGATGTGTATTGTCTCCAGACAAGACAGCCAGTGAAACTCTGCAGGTCCACGCAACTGTGGGAGTTACAAATAGTGTGACATGAACCCAATATCCCGGTTGAGGCCGTCCTCGTGTGTGCGGAACTTGGCTATCAGTTTCTGCTCAGCGACTCTGCGCTGTCGTGTGTCGCGAAGGCCGCCTTGGAGAACGCTTACCCGAATATCAGAGGCCGAATGCCCGTGACACAGAAGACAGAGGGTGGTAGTGGAAGGGTCTTTTTCTGGCTGGATGCCTGTGACTAGTGGTGTTCCGCAGGGCTCTGTATTGGGACCTCTGCTGTTTGTGATTTATATAAACGATCTGGAAGAAGGTGTAACTGGGGTGATCAGTAAGTTTGCGGACGACACGAAAATGGCTGGACTTGCAGATAGTGAGGAACATTGTCAGAGGCTACAGAAGGATATAGATAGGCTGGAAATTTGGGCAAAGAAATGGCAGATGGAGTTCAATCCAGATAAATGCGAAGTGATGCATTTTGGTAGAACTAACGTAGGGGGGAGCTATACGATAAATGGCAGAACCATAAAGGGTGTAGATATGCAGAGGGACCTGGGTGTGCAAGTCCACAGATCCTTGAAGGTGACGTCACAGGTGGAGAAGGTAGTGAATAAGGCATATGGCATGCTTGCCTTTATAGGACGGGGCATAGAGTATAAAAGTTGGGGACTGATGTTGCAGTTGTATAGAACATTGGTTCGGCCGCATTTGGAATACTGCGCCCAGTTCTGGTCGCCACACTACCAGAAGGACGTGGAGGCTTTAGAGAGAGTGCAGAGGAGGTTTACCAGGATGTTGCTTGGTATGGAAGGGCTTAGTTATGAGGAGAGATTGGGTAAACTGGGGTTGTTCTCACTGGAAAGATGGAGGATGAGGGGTGACCTAATAGAGGTGTATAAAATTATGAAAGGCATAGATAGGGTGAACGGTGGGAAGCTTTTTCCCAGATCGGTGGTGATGTTCACGAGGGGTCATAGGTTCAAGGTGAGGGGTGGGAGGTTTAGCACGGATATCAGAAGGACGTATTTTACACAGAGGGTGGTGGGGGCCTGAAGTGCGCTGCCAGGCAAGGTGGTGGAGGCGGACACACTGGGAACGTTTAAGACTTATCTAGATAGCCACATGAACGGAGTGGGAATGGAGGGATACAAAAGAATGGTCTAGTTTGGACCAGGGCGCGGTGTGGGCTTGGGGGGGCCGAAGGGCCTGTTCCTGTGCTGTATTGTTCTTTGTTCTTTGTTCCCCCCTATGAATCCAGAAGCTCAGCGAATGTCCTGGGGACCTGGGTTCGAATCCCGCCACGGCTGATGATGGAATTTAGAATTCAATATTTTTTTTAAATCTTGAATTAAGAATCTACTAATGACCGTGAAACCATTGCCGATTGTCGGAAAAACCCATCTGGTTCACTAATGTCCTTCAGGGAAGGAAATCTGCCGTCCTTACCCGGCCTGGCCCACATGTGACTCCAGAGCTACAGCAATGTGGTTGACTTTCAACTGCCCCCTGAACAAGGGCGACTCGGGATGGGCAATAAATGCTGGCCAGTCAGTGACGCCCATGTCACATGAACGAATAAAAAAAATTGTTGTTGTAATCACAAATCTTCCCAAATCAAAATTCGAGTGTAGTTTCCCTGGACAATGGAAACGGTAAGCTGGAATGGATGTATCACTGGCAGTTGTGATTATTGGAAAATAACCGATCAGCTAGGGTATTCCAATGGGCAGATTTCGCTAGTTAGTGTTCTGGGAAAGAACCATGAGAGAAAGTGTGTCAGTCAAACTGATAAGAATCCATTGGAGAGCTGGCCAATCTCAACTCAACAGCAGAAGTCATTGTCTTGCTATCAGGCGGCACGACGGTACGCACTGTTGCCTCACTGTGACTTCAATTCCCACCTCGCGTCACTGTCTGTGTGGAGTTTGCACCTTCTCTCCGTGTCTGCGTGGGTTTCCTCCGGGTGTTCCGGTTTCCTCCCACAGACCAAAGATGTGCGGGTTAGGTTGATTGGCCAAGGTAAATTGCCCCTTAGTGTCAGGGGGATTAGCAGGATAAATACGTGGGGTCAAGGAAATAGGGCCTGGCTGGGATTGTGGTCAGTGCAGACTTGATGAGCCAAATGGCCCCCTTCTGCACTGTAGGGATTCTATCTAGAAGCAGTGTAGAAGGAGGCCATTCAGCCCATTGAGTCTTCACTGACTCTCCATCGGAGTATCCCACCCGGGCCCTATCCCTGGAACCCCATGTATTTATACTTGATTTTATTTTATTTATTATTGTCACATGTATTAGTAAACAGTGAAAAGTATTGTTTCCTGGGTGCTATACAAGGCATACCGTACATAGAGCAGGAAAGGAGAGGGTGCAGAATGTAGTGTTACCGTCATAGCTAGGGTGTAGAGAAAGATCAACTTAATACGATGTAGGTCCATTCAAAGGTCTGATGGCAGCAGGAAAGAAGTTGTTCTTGAGCCAGTTGGTATGTAACCTCAGACTTTTCTGTCTATTTCCCGAAGGAAGAAGGTTGAAGAGAGAATGTCTGGGGTGCGTGAGGTCCTTGATTATGTTGGACTGCTCCCAGTGCCTAGTGCTAGTGAGGCCAGGAACAGGGAGATTCTACAATTGAACACGTTACTAACGGACTGGTGCAAGAGGGAGGGTTTCAAATTCATAGATCATTGGGAAGTCTTCATGAGAGGATGGCACCTGTACGGAAAGGATGGGTTACACCTTAACTGGAAGGGCACAAATATCCTGGCTGGGAGTTTTGCGAGAGTGTTTCGGCAGGGTTTAAACTAGTGTGGCAGGGGGGTGGGGATCAAAACAGTAGGTCAGTAAATACTGAGGCTGGGGTCGAGCTGGGGGCCAGGGCAAGGCTAGCTAAGAAGAGGAGCATTCTGGAGCAGGATGACCTGAGTGGGCCTGGAGATCTGGAGTGCATCTGCTTCAATGTGAGGAGCGTAACAGGTAAGACAGACAAACTTAGGGCCTTAATGCTTACGCGGAATTTGGATGTGGTTGCGGTGACGGAGACATGGTTAAAAGAAGTACAGGACTGGAAGCTGAATATTCCGGGGTATCAGTGTTTTAAGCGAGACAGAGGAGGGGCTAAAAAAGGTGGGGGAGTAGCGGTATTAGTTAGGGAGCATATTACAGCGGTGCAGAGGGTGGACAATTTAGAGGGGTCATGTACTGAGTCGCTGTGGGTGGAACTCAGAAACAGGAAGGGTGCAGTCACTATGCTGGGGGTGTACTACAGGCCACCCAACAGCCCACGGGAAGTGGAGGAACGGATATGTCAGGAGATTCTAGATATGTGCAGAAAAAATAGTGTTGTTGTAATGGGAGACTTCAATTTCCCTGGTATAGACTGGAAAGTGCTTAGGGCTGGGGGTCTGGATGGGGAGGAATTTGTAAAATGCGTACTGGAAGGTTCTTTGGAACAGTATGTAGATAGCCCAACTAGAGAGGGGGCTATATTGGATCTAGTTCTGGGAAATGAGCCCGGTCAGGTCGTCAAAGTTTCGGTAGGGGAACATGTGGCAAATAGTGACCACAACTCTGTTAACTTTAGGATAGTAATGGACAAGGACGAGTGTTGTCTAAAGGGTAGGGTGCTAAATTGGGGGAAGGCTAACTATAGCCGGATTAGGCAGGAATTGGTGGCCGTTGATTGGGAGAGGCTGTTCGGGGGTAAGTCCACGTCTGCCATGTGGGAGTCTTTTAAGGAACAGTTGATAAGGCTGCAGGATAGGCATGTGCCTGTAAAAAGGAAGGATAGGAAAGGTAAGATTTGAGAGCCGTGGATAACCAGGGAAATTGAGGATTTGATCAAAAAGAAAAGAGAGGCGTACATTAGGTCCAGGCAACTGAAAACAGATGGAGTTCTGGAGGAATACAGAGAGAGTAGGAAAGAACTCAAACGGGGCGTTAGAAGGGCAAAAAGAGGTCACGAAATGTTCTTGGCAGGCAGGATTAAGGAGAACCCTAAGGCATTCTATTCATATTTAGGAATAAAAGAGTTGTCAGGGAAAAAGTCGGACCTCTCAGGGACAAAGGAGGGGAATTATGCTTAGAACCCAAGGGAATAGGGGAGATCCTAAATGAATACTTTGCATCGGTATTCACAAAGGAGAGGGACTTGTTGACTGGGAGTGTCTCAGAGGGAGGTGTTGATCCGTTAGAGAGAATCTCTATTACAAGGGAGGAAGTGTTAGGTTTTTTAGGTAACATTAAATCTGACAAATCCCCAGAGCCTGATGGCATCTATCCTAGACTGCTCAGGGAGACAAGAGATGTAATTGCTGGGCCTCTGACGGAAATCTTTGTCTCTTCGTTGGACACAAGTGAGGTCCCTGAGGATTGGAGGATAGCGAATGTGGTACCGTTATTTAAGAAGGGTACCAGGGATAACCCGGGTCATTATAGGCCGGTGAGCTTGACGTCGGTGGTAGGGACGTTGTTGGAGAGGATTCTTAGAGACAGGATGTATGCGCATTTAGAACAGAACAATCTCATTAGTGACAGGCAGCATGGTTTTGTAAGAGGGAGGTCGTGCCTTACAAATTTGGTGGAGTTTTTTGAGGAAGTGACAAAAACGGTTGACGAAGGAAGGGCCGTGGATGTCGTCTATATGGATTTCAGAAAGGCATTTGACAAAGTCCCTCATGGTAGTTGGTTAAGAAGGTTAAGGCTCATGGGATACAAGGAGAAGTGGCTTGATGGGTAGAAAACTGGCTTGGCCACGGGAGACAGAGGGTAGCAGTCGTAGGGTCATTTTCCGGCTGGAGATCTGTGACCAGTGGTGTTCCGCAGGGCTCTGTACTGGGACCTCTGCTATTTGTGATATATATAAATGATTTGGAAGAAGGTGTAACTGGTGTTATCAGCAAGTTTGCAGACGACACGAAGATGGCTGGACTTGCGGATAGCGATGAACATTGTCGGACAATACAGCAGGATATAGATAGGCTGGAAAATTGGGCGGAGAAATGGCAGATGGAATTTAATCCGGATAAATGCGAAGTGATGCATTTTGGAAGAACTAATGTAGGGGGGAGTTATACAATAAATGGCAGAGCCATCAAGAGTATAGAAACACAGAGGGACCTAGGTGTGCAAGTCCACAAATCCTTGAAGGTGGCAGCACAGGTGGAGAAGGTGGTGAAGAAGGCAAATGGTATGCTTGTCTTTATAGGATGGGGTATAGAGTATAAAAGCTGGAGTCTGATGTTGCGGCTGTATAGAACGCTGGTTAGGCCACATTTGGAGTACTGCGTCCAGTTCTGGTCGCCGCACTACCAGAAGGACGTGGAGGCGTTAGAGAGAGTGCAGAGAAGGTTTACCAGGATGTTGCCTGGTATGGAGGGCCTTAGCTATGAGGAGAGATTGGGTAAACTGGGCTTGTTCTCCCTGGAAAGACGGAGAATGAGGGGAGACCTAATAGAGGTGTACAAAATTATGAAGGGGATAGATAGGGTGAACCGTGGGAAACTTTCTCCCAGGTCGGAGGTGACGATCACGAGGGGTCACGGGCTCAAGGTGAGAGGGGCGAGGTATAACTCAGATATCAGAGGGACGTTTTTTACACAGAGAGTGGTGGGGGCCTGGAATGCCCTGCCAAGTAGGATGGTGGAGGCAGACACGCTGGCATCGTTTAAGACTTACCTGGATAGTCACATGAGCAGTCTGGGAATGGAGGGATACAAACGAATGGTCAAGTTGGACCAAGGAGCGGCACAGGCTTGGAGGGCCGAAGGGCCTGTTTCCTGTGCTGTACTGTTCTTTGTTCTTTGGCTGCTTTTCCGAGGCAGCGGGAATGTGTAACCTACACATCCGGGACACTAAGGGACAATTTAGTATGGTCAATCCACCTAACCTCACACATCTTTGGAGTTTGGGAGGAAACTGGAGCACCCGGAGGAATCCCATGCAGACACGGGGAGAATGTGCAAACTCCACTCAGACAGTGACCCAAGGCAGGAATTGAACCCGGGTCCCTGGCGCTGTGAGACAGCAGTGCTAACCACTGTGCCACCCTATCTTTGTCAGGATTTATTAATGTGGGAACATCTGAAGGAGTAAAGAAACCCCCCCGACTCCACCAAATAAAATTCCACTCTCAGAACTGGAGTTAAAACGATATGCGCTCAGAGAAAGAAAATGATTTTGAAATTTCTCACGGGGTTATCGGAGAGAGAGCTGCCAGAACCTCATAAACAGATCCCACTGCATCATTCATCAGCGCTCAGACATATGCTTTTTTTTTTACTGACGTTAATAAAGTCAAGACTGGAATTCCAAAAGAACTCCACTATTCCCGGTGCAAAGATTTTCACATGCAAGCCTCCCTCCTTTCTTGAAGCAAATGAGAACATATTTGTCATGTTGTTCCTTCACCCACCCTGCACACAATCGTCACCCTCCCCCCAACCCCCGCAACAAAATAAATCTCAGAATAGAAGGCAGTGTGGAACCGACTGGAATGTCCTGTTGCTACTCAGGAGATACATCCAGACCCACACGGTAGGTAAAACAGCGCTGACTGTCATAAACCACATTTTTTTAAAATGTGGATATGGTCCTTGCCACTGTGAGATTATCTATCTGGGAATTTTTCAAGAAAATGCCTTTTAAGGAAATGGCTGAGCTTGGCAGAATGATGATTACATTCCGTCGCATACACTTGGCAGCAGGTCAGGGAAATATATATGGTCAGGAACAAGAACCGTCATGATTCATTGGAAGTACGGGGCAATCCAATAAGACCCATGATTCAATTCATGAAGGGTTAACAATGGAGGTCAACTGAAAGGAAAGAACCTTTGTGTTTATATAGAAACAGAAACTAGAAGCAGGAGGAGGCCATTCGGCCCTTCGAGCCTGCTCCGCCATTCATTTTGATCATGGCTGATCATCAAATTCAATAAAAGCAAATTACTGCGGATGCTGGAATCTGAAACCAAAAGAGAAAACGCTGGAAAATCTCGGCAGGTCTGGCAGCATCTGTGAGGAGAGAAAAGAGCTGACGTTTCGAGTCCGGACGACCCTTTGTCAAAGCTGAAAGGCGTAGAAAGTGGGAGATATTTACACTGCGGGGAGAGGGAATGAAAGATGAGTCATAGCCACAAAAACAAGGGGGAAGGTTAAGAGGCACAAAAGGCAGTCCATAGAGAGATTAGAAGGTGTGAATGGCCAAACGGCAGAGAAGCTGAAACCAGAGGGTAAACTGTGACAGATGAAGATGTGGGGGGAGGGGGGGGAGGGAGATGGGTGGGAGAGAGGTAAAATTGAGATAAAAGGGGGAAAAGGAAAGCAAAGGCGGAGAAAAGGTAAGGAAAGGGGGATAAAAAAGCGGGAAAGCGTTGGGAGAAGAAAAACAAAAAAAGACAATAAAGAAGTAAAAGGTAGAGAACAGGACCCCGCAGTATAAATATCTCCCACTTTCTGTGCATTTTAGCTTTGACAAAGGATCGTCCGGACTCGAAACGTCAGCTCTTTTCTCCCCTTACAGATGCTGCCAGACCTGCTGAGATTTTCCAGCATTTTCTCTTTTGGCTTCAAATTCAATATCCCGATCCCCCCTTCCTCCCATATCCCTTGATCCATTTAGCCTCAAGGACTAATTTATTCTTGAAATCAGACAACATTTTGGCCTCAATTCCATTCTGTGGTCGTGAATTCCACACATTCACCACCCAATGGGTGAAGAGATTTCTCCTCGCCTCAGTTCTAAGTTTACTCAGCGTCGTTGTATCTTCAGGACATACCAAAGTGCCTCGCACCCACTGGATTGGTGATTGGAAGTGCCACTTATTGTTCTATTGACGTGCGCCGTGGCCACTGGGTGTTTAAGAATTACACAACGTTCAGCATTGAGCTGCTCTGGGGCTCTGCAACAACTGCAGTGTTTTGTCTTTGGTTCCAATCACCACCAGCCCGGCTACACAGAGTAAAATCCCACATTCGGAAAAGGGATGAATGGCCAGTCAATTGTGTTTTTTTGGGAAGTGGGAAGCATGGTATAAGAGGAGAAATGTTCGCTCCCGGAGAACCCCCAACACTGAAAAATGTCCGTGATCTTTCACATTCACCAGAACAGGTTCAGCATTCCCTCCAAAGGATGACGGCCAGAATTTTACCATCCCGCCCACCATGGGAATCGTAGTGGGCGAGGGGCAGACCATGGAAAGGTCCATTGACCTTGGGTGAGGCTTCACGGTTTCAGGACAAGCAAGGCCATAAAATCCCGCCCGACACCTCTGACAATGCAGCACTCCCTCAGCACTGTCCCGAAAAGCCAGCTCAAGTTATGTGCACAAGTCCTTGGGGTGAGGGTTACACAGGTCACTGCTATACTGCAAGAGGACCCCGTTTTTTTAATATATGGATCTGAGGCTTAGTCTGCCCTGTTCAGACGGGTGGAAGTGGTGCCCTGAAGATCTACTCACCGTTAACCCTGTCAGGATTGTCCCCTTAGTCCCTTTGGGAGGGTCAACAGGAGGCATGGGGGCAGTGGGAGTCTGGGCCTCTTTGGGCCTGCCCTGACTGAGTGAGCCCATTCCTCCTCAAGACATCCTCCAGGCCTTCCATAGCTCGTAGCGTAAGGTGATGAATCCATATGTTAGCTCAGTAACGTGTGTGAGGGGCACAGCGACAGGTCCCTATCCTAAAGCTGCCCCCAGCACCTACAACCAGTGCCAGCCACTTACTCCCATCTGCAGACTAGTAAACCTCAGTAATTGGCCTCAAGCAGTTTATTGGGTCCTGTCAACACCGGGGAATCGGCGTCAAGGATATCATTGCCCTGCTTCCCTCAGTTTCTCCCTCAAGGTATCATTGTTTCTGTAACGGGTGGACAGAGGCTACACCCCCAACACAATCACTCAGAAATTTACAGATACAGTGGGAACGCAATATTATACTGTCTGGATTAAACTGATAAACCTCCTCCGGTCTACACACTGTCTGGGATTAAACTGATAACCCCCCCTCCGGTCTACACACTGTCTGGGATTAAACTGATAACCCCCCCTCCGGTCTACACACTGTCTGGATTAAACTGATAAACCTCCTCCGGTCTACACACTGTCTGGGATTAAACTGATAACCCCCCCTCCGGTCTACACACTGTCTGGATTAAACTGATAACCCCCCCTCCGGTCTACACACTGTCTGGATTAAACTGATAACCCTTCCTCCGGTCTACACACTGTCTGGATTAAACTGATAACCCCTCCTCCGGTCTACACACTGTCTGGATTAAACTGATAACCCCCCCTCCGGTCTACACACTGTCTGGATTAAACTGATAACCCCTCCTCCGGTCTACACACTGTCTGGATTAAACTGATAACCCCCCCTCCGGTCTACACACTGTCTGGATTAAACTGATAACCCCCCCTCCGGTCTACACACTGTCTGGATTAAACTGATAACACCCCCTCCGGTCTACACACTGTCTGGATTAAACTGATAACCCCCCCTCCGGTCTACACACTGTCTGGGTTAAACTGATAACCCCCCCTCCGGTCTACACACTGTCTGGATTAAACTGATAACCCTTCCTCCGGTCTACACACTGTCTGGATTAAACTGATAACCCCTCCTCCGGTCTACACACTGTCTGGATTAAACTGATAACCCCTCCTCCGGTCTACACACTGTCTGGATTAAACTGATAAACCTCCTCCGGTCTACACACTGTCTGGATTAAACTGATAAACCTCCTCCGGTCTACACACTGTCTGGGATTAAACTGATAACCCCCCCTCCGGTCTACACACTGTCTGGATTAAACTGATAACCCCCCCTCCGGTCTACACACTGTCTGGATTTCCTCACTCCTGGAAGTCTGAAATATGAAAGGAAAATGCAGAAAACCCTGCAGCTGTGGAGAGGGAAACTGAGGGAAGGGGTTGAGTTTTGTTGGGTGATTTTCACAATCCTCCGGCAGCCTCAGTTGTGAAGTTGGAACCCGGAAGTAGCCACGGCCTGCCTTCTGCTCCGGGGAAGCGAGCACTTTGACTGAATACTGCCAACTTCATAAACGGCTTGATGCAGTTTGTGGTTTGACCCTTCCACTTTGAGGCTGCTTCCGTTCTGTCCCCGGCCTCCTGACACAGTGCAGGGGCTATGAACCATCAGGGACGTTTCAATCCGTTTCCACCACAGGGACTGACTGCCCTATTAATTGCCCTAATTATCAGCCTACTTCTGCTGGCTGGGGTAGCTGTCACTGCTGAGAGCTCGCCTCTGTGACAAATGCACAGGATCAGGAAGATGTCAGGGAGCTGGTCTGACTGAATGTTCCTCGTCCTCCCTCCTACCCACAATTCCAAAGCTAAGCCTGATTGGTGGGGGAGGGGAAGGGGAATGGTTGGGAGGGATGGGATTCAACATTTCTGTGGGATGGCCTTTTATCAAAACTGGAGGATACGCAGTGCCTCACAGACCAAGGGCCGGATTTTCATGTTTGAGGTGGGAGTTTAAAAATTTCCTGACGAAGCAATCCCAGGTGGACCAATTGGTGGGCTTTTCATCCGATGGAGACACGGATAGGTTGGAATCTGGTCTGCCACCTCTCGCAGCTAGAACCCTGAGGCAGAGACAGAATTGGGCCAATGCCAAGGCAGCCAAATTTGAAGACCCACCTCTATTCACTGATACCAATATTGGAGATCCGTGTGAGGCCCCTTAACCCCTGAACCCCGTTACCTTTCACCCCCTCCATCACACACACGCACACACCTCACCATCCCTTACTCCCCTACCACCTCACGTGCCCTTTTCCCCCCTCAAACCCCCTTACCACATAAGGGTCTGCTCCCTCAGCCCTCCCAATGTACACACCTGGTATCCACAATAAACTGAACTCTCGAGCCCTGTAATAACATTTAGAACTCTTTGCAGTGCTCATACATCTTTCGAAGAAAACAAGCATTGCTTGAATAGCCGCTTAAATAACCATTATTCCCTTCAGAAGCTCATAAATCTGTTGAAATAAGCCAACCTTACATAATTAACCAGTAAAACCATCATCCTCTTTCAGAAGCTCATGTGTCTGTCAAGATAAACAAACTCATATACGTCAAAACAACTTTGTAGATGATCCCTGCTGAGCAGAATACTTCAGTAATTTTAAAGGCAGCCAAGTATTGATAATGACATTCCCTGGAGTAATTTTGTAAACAGGCACTCCAGGGCATATCCATTGGAACCTTTGAAGATATCATAACCTCAGGCATCCATCAAAGCTTTGAATAACCCAAACAGCTGGCTGAGTTGAGCTCCAAATATTCAGTGGAGGTTCAAACTTCTATCAAAGCTTTGAAAAACCAAACAGCTGGCTGAGCTGAGCTCCAAATATTCATTGGCGGTTCAAACTTCTATCAAAGCTTTGAAACAGCTAAATAGATGGCTTGGCCAAATTCTCAGGACAAAATAACAGCAATGGGGTCATTTCACACAAATAGATCTGGATTAAAAACTGGGACAGTCTTTCAAAATTGTACGATAGCACTTTATCAGTCAATAATCTACCTTAATGCATCTTAAGAATTTTCCATTTTCACCATGCTGTTCTTTCCCTTGACAGCTTGACAGTTGTCAGAAGTAACAACATGTCAACTACATGATTTAATGGTCACTTATTTTTTCAAATCAAAGCACTATCACTTACTGTAACAATAGCCCATGCTGTAGCATTTCATAATAGCACATGAAATAGGCAACACCTTTAGCACTGACCTGTCACACACTTCCCACCTCTAACCCGTGGTTCACAACATCTCTCTGATGGTGAGATTTATGCTGCCTGTTAAAACCCACCCACATCCGTCAAAATTGCGGAAGTTCCAAAATGCCCACTTCTGCAATAGTCCACGAAAAGATCAGCCATGATCTTATTGAATGGTTGAGCAGGCTTGAGGGGCCAAATGGCCTACTCCTGCTCCTAGTTCTTATGTTCTTTTGTAATCCGGGCCCCTGGCGCTGTCAGGCAGTAGTACTAACCACTGTGCCACCGTGCCGCCACACTTCTCTATATTGAAATTAATTTATCTTGTGGACAGCCATTCTACAAGTATGATCGTGTATTTTGTCACGATCTTGCCCAGTATTAACTATAACCCCACTTTGGTATCCACCACAGAGTTTGAAATTGTGCTCGATTTCTGAGTCCAAGTCATTTGTATAAATGTTGACCAATAGTGGTTGCAGCACTTAACCCTGTGGAGTACTATACACCATCCACCTGGCTGAGGAACTACCTTCAACGTCTGCTCTCTTATTTCCTGCTTTGTAGTCAGCTTGCTCTCTGTTCAGCTGCTTGTCCTTTGAATCCACGTTCTGTGCCCTCAGTCACGAGTACGGAATGTGTTAACTTATCAAAGGCCTTTTGAAAATCCAAATACATTAATACATCTACTCTTTCTCTGACTCCTTCAAAGAATTTTATACGGTTGTCAAGGGTGACCTTCCTCTTTGAAATCAGCGCTACCACTCTTTACGCTGTACTTTCAGCTTAGAAAAGAGCCTTACAAAAATCAGTATAAAAGATCCGTGGGCATCAAGAGGACAATTTTTTGAGTTTCACTCTTGTGATGTGGGCGTCTCTGGCATTTACTGCCCGTCCTCAGTGAACCTTCTGGAACCAGTGCAGTGTTTATGATGAAGGAGCTTCCACAGTGCTGTGAGGCAGGATTGTGTACCTGCACTAGTTTTCTGTGACTCATGAACGAGGACACCCAGATCCCTCTGCACCAGAGCACCCCGAAGTCTCTCCACATTTAGATAATAAGTCGCCTTCCCGTTTTTCCGATCAAAATGCATGATTTATCACTTTTCCTCCTGGTTTTCAGCTCACAATGACTCTTACTTTTTTCCAGCGGAATTTCCAGGCTAGGGAGCTGGGATCTTTGGAAATAAAAAGGGCTTCTTAACTTTGCAGATAAGAGGACTGGGTTGTCGAGCTTAACTTCTCAAATACATAATTTAAAACATTATTCCATAATCGATTCTGATAAACATAAAGATAGAAAGTATTTATTTAACTGCTTTGACCCTGGGTTCTGGAGGCTATAGCGCAAGTATTTCACATTGGTACATTACCCCTTTAACTTAACTAAGGCTGACATTGTAGGGAATATACAATGGGTCCAGCCAGATTTGAAAAGAGAACAGACAGGTCAATGCACCAGATGAATTAACCTCATTTTCCTTTTTCGAGCAGTGACGTTAGTCCAACATTTCCTTTCTTTTTTATTTCTTGGACATTTAGAGATTTTTTTTCCATTTATTTCTTTATTGGGTTTTTCCTTTGCTCCAAATACAAAGAACAAAGAAGAACAAAGAAAGGTACAGCACAGGAACAGGCCCTTCGGCCCTCCACGCCTGCGCCGATCATGGTGCCCTCACTAAACTGAAACAATATCTTCTGCCCTTACTTGGGCCGTAACCCTCCATTCGCTCCCTACTCACGTACCCATCCAGATGACTCTTAAATGTACCTGTTTCCGCCACCTCCTCTGGCAGCGCATTCCAGGCACCCACCACTCCCTGCGTAAAAAACTTCCCCCTCACATCTCCCTTAAACTTTCCCCCTCTCACCTTGAACCTGTGTCTCCTTGTAATTGACACTTCCACACTGGGAAAAAGCCTCTGACTATCCACCCTGTCAATGCCTCTCATCATTTTGTAGACCTCTATCAGGTCTCCCCACAGTCTCCATCTTTTCAGTGAAAACAATCCTAGTTTATTCAACCTCTCCTCATAGCCAACACCCTCGGGACCAGGCAACATCCTGGTGAACCTTCTTTGCACTCTCTCCAAAGCTTCCACGTCCTTCTGGTAGTGTGGTGACCAGAACTACACACAATACTCCAAATGCAGCGTAACCAAGGTTTTATATAACTGCAACAAATATAGACGTAATAAGGTTTTTCAAAGTGCACAGACAGTAACAGACCAAGAAGAATGAACAATTTACATAACCCTCTTACAATCCAATTGGGATTGATGCCATTTGTGGCTCTTTCATTTATTTTTCCACAGGATGTGGGTGTTGCTGGCTGGACCAGTGTTTATTGTCCACCCCTAATGGCCCTTGAGAAGGTGGAGGTGTGTTGCTGTCTTAAACGCAGCGGTCCATGTGGTGTAGGTATTGAGCTGTTAGGGAGGGAGTTCCAGGATTTTGACCCAGTGACAGTGAAGAAACAACAATATTTTTCCAAGTCAGAATGGTGAGTGACTTTGGAGGGGAGCTTGCAGGTGATACTTTCCCATGCATTTGTTGCCCTTGTCCTTCCAGTTGGTAGAGATCAAGGGATTGGAAGGTGCTGTTGAAGGAACCTTGGTGAGTTAGAATCTCTACAGTGCAGAAGGAGGCCATTTGGCCCATCGAGTCTGCACCGACCACAATCCCACCCAGGACCTATTCCTGTAACCCCACATATTTAGCCTGCTAATCCCCTGACACTAGGGTCAATTTAGCATGACCAATCAGCCTAACTTGCACATCTTTGGACTGTGGGAGGAGCATCCGGAGGAAACCCACGCAGGCATGGGAAGAACATGCAAACTCCATATAGACAGTTACCTGAGGCCGGAATTGAACCCGGGTCCCTGGAACTGTGAGGCAGCAGTGCTAACCTTGTTGCTGCAGTGCATCTTGTAGATGGTACACACTGCCCGCTGGCGATGGAGGGACTGAATGCTGAAGGTGGTGGATGGGGTGCCACTCAAGTGGGCTGCTTTATCCTGGATGCTATCAAACTTTGCGTGTTGTTGCACTCACCCAGGCAATTGGAGAGTATTCTATCACACTCTAGACTTGTGCCTTGGAGATGGTGTTCAAGCTTTGGGAGACAGTGGGTGAGTTACTCTCTGCAGAATTTCCAGCCTCTGGTCTGCTCTGGTAACCACAGTATTTATATAATTTATAGAACTGGTCCAGTTCAGGTTCTGGTCAATGGTAACCCCCAGGATGTTGATGGTGGGGGAATTCAACAATGGTAGGTGAAGTCATATGGGATCCAAGGTGAGCTGGTAAGATGGATACAAAACTGGCTTGGACCTAGAAAGCAGAGAGTAGCAGTGGAAGGGTACTTTTCTAACTGGAGGTCTGTGACAAGTGGTTTTCCACAAGGGTCAGTGCTGGGACCTCTGTTGTTTGTAATATATATAAATGATTTGGAAGAAAATGTAGGTGGTCTGATTAGTAAATTTGCAGAATTGACAAAAATTGGGGGAGTAGCAGATAGTGAGGAGGATTGTCAGAGGATACAGCAGGATATAAATGGGCTGGAGACCTGGGCCGAAAGATGGCAGATGGAATTTAACCTGGATAAATGTGAGGTGATCCAATTTGGAAGATCTACTGCAGGAGGAAAGTATATAGCAAAATGTAGAACTCTTAGAAATATTAGCATACAGAGGGATCTAGGTGTGCAGATCCACAGTTCCCTGAAGGTGGCAACTCCGGTGGACAAAGTGGCCAAGAAGGTGTATGGCATGCTGGCCTTCATCGGTCGAGGCGTTGAGTGAAGGAATTGAAAAATTATTTTGCAGCTGTATAAGACTTTGGTTAGGCTGCATTTGGAATATTGTGTACAATTCTGGTCGCCACACTACCAGGAGGATGTTGATGCATTGGAAAGGGTGCAGAAGAGATTTACCAGGAGGAAATGGACTATGAGGAAAGGTTGAACAAACTTGAATTGTTTTCATTGGAGCGTCGGAGGATGAGGGGGGACCTGATAGAGATTTACAAGATTATGACAGGCTTGGAAAGAGTTGATAGTCAGAGTCTTTTTCCCAGGGTCGAAGGGTCAATTACTCAGGGGCATAGGTTGAGAGTGAGAGGGGGTAAAGTTTAAAAGAGATATAAGGAGCATGTTTTTCACAGAGAGGGTGGTGGATGCCTGGAACGCACTGCCGGAGGAGGTGGTGGAAGCAGATTCATTGAATCATACAGTACATAGGAGGCCATTCAGCCCATTGAGTCTGCACCGGCCTCAATCCCATCCAGGCCCTATCCCTATAACCGCTTGGATTTACCCTAGCTAGTCCCCCTTTCACTAAGGGACAATTTAGCATGGCCAATCCACCTAACCCGCACATTTTTGGACTATGGGAGGAAACCGGAGCACTCGGAGGAAACCCACACAGACACTGGGAGAATGTGCAAACTCCACACAGACAGTGACCCAAGCTGGGAATCGAACCCGGGTCTCTGGCGCTGTGAGGCAGCAGTGCTAACCACTGTGCCACCGTGCCGCCCAGTTCTATAACAAAGTTCAAGAGGCACCTGGATAGGTGCATGACCAGGGTTCGAATCCCACCGTGGCAGATGGCGAAATTTGAATTCAACCAAAAATGTGGAATTAAAAATCTAGTGGCAACCATGAACTGATTCACGGGGAAAAAAAATCTATCCTTCTTACCCGGTCTGGTCTACATGTGACTCCAGATCTACGGTAATGTGGATGACTCTGAATTACCCTCAGTTCAAATGCAATTAGTGATGGGCAACACATGCCAACAATGCCAATGAATAAAAAAAAACTTTGTTTGAACATAAGAACATAAGAACATAAGAAATAGGAGCAGGAGTAGGCCATCTGGCCCTTCGAGCCTGCCCCACCATTCAACAAGATCATGGCTGATCTGAAGCGAATCAGTTCCACTTACCCGCCTGCTCCCCATATCCCCTAATTCCCTTATCGATCAGAAAACTATCTACCCGTGATTTAAACATATTCAACGAGGAAGCCTCCACCACTTCAATGGGCAGAGAATTCCAGAGATTCACTACCCTCTGAGATAAGAAGTTCCCCCTCAACTCTGTTCTGAACCGGCCCCACCTTATTTTGAGGCTGTGCCCTCTAGTTCTGGTTTCCTTTCTAAGTGGAAAGAATCTCTCCACCTCTACCCTATCCAGCCCCTTCATTGTCTTATATGTCTCTATAAGATCACCCCTTGGAGGGGTAAGTGGAGCTGAGTCCATGAAAAGATCAGCCATGATCTTATTGAATGGCGGAGCAGGCTCGAGGGGCCAGATGGCCTACTCCTGCTCCTAGTTCTTATGTTCTTATGAATAGGCAGGGAATAGAGGGATATGCACCACGTAGAGGCAAGAAAATATTAGATTCGAGAGGCATCTGTGTCGGCACAGACTTGGTGGGCCGAAGGGCCTGTTCCTGTGCTGTTCTTTGTTCTGTGTTCTTAGCTGTGTGTGAGTCACTCAGCAATTAGAGTCAATCCACGTTAGTGATCACTTTATCCTAAGATTAAGAGCTAATACTTCAGACAGACGTCCTCCAAATCTTCAGCGTGTTGTCTTCTTGGCACACATGATGTTGCAGTTTTTTTGGCACCCGCCATTGCCATCCTGAGCAGTGAAAAACGAATGCCATATGGCTAGCCCTCAGGTTCTTAGAGTTCACAGCTAGAATGTACTGAAGCCTAAACCAGTCCATCTGTCCCTTTGACAGTTTGCTTCAGACTATCAGCTTTTCCTGTCATGTCTCTGACTGAAAACTCTTCAAGCAGCCCTTAGGAGGTGATTTAATTTTAGTATCTGTTGTCCTGCGACCTTACTGCAGCTCAGAATTCTCAGGGCTGCCTTATGTAGCAGAGCACGGCTTCAATCCTCCACAATCCGTCTCCGCCGCCAACTTGACCCAGTCAAAGGGAAATCAATGTGCTTCTCCTATGCAAAGTTGCCATTGCCGTAGGCCAGAGTACAACAGGCTGGCAGTAATCAAAGTTCAGGCCATAAGACATGGGAGCAGAAGTAGATCATCAGGTCCATCGAATCAGCTCTGCTGCTCAATTTAGTCAGCATTATAACCAGACAATACTTTGTTCTACATTCACATCTCATGGAACCTCCAAAAACCTGGATGTCCCCCTGGAACAATTAATCAATCCAAATTGCCCAGGGCTTCTGAGCTCGCTGCAAATGTACTGTTAAGCAGCTTAGGTGGATTGGCCATGCTAAATTGCTCCTTAGTTTTCAAGGATTTGGGGTTACGGGGGTAGGGTGAGATGCTCTTTCGGAGAGTCAATGCAGACTCGATGGGCCAAATGGCCTCCTTCTGCACTGCAGGGGTCATGTGGTTCTATGATACTGCAGTTTGTGGCAAACAGTCATTTACTGTTTTGGAATGTATAATGAAACATACTGGGGAACGATCTGGATTATTCATGATTGAAATATTTCTAAGTGAAGACCTCACTCAAAAGAATTCTGTGATTTAATGACTTGCTTCTGATTTTGGCTGTTTGGAATGGTGCGGTTAAAAACACAGGTCTTTAACCCAGGTTGGCCATTGATTTGATTTGATTTGATTTATTATTGTCACATGTATTAACGTACAGTGAAAAGTATTGTTTCTTGCGCGCTATACCGACAAAGCATACCGTTCATAGAGAAGGAAAGGAGAGAGTGCAGAATGTGTTACAGTCATAGCTAGGGTGTAGAGAAAGATCAACTTAATGCGAAGTAAGTCCATTCAAACGTCTGATGGCATCAGGGAAGAAGCTGTTCTTCAGTTCGTTGGTACGTGACCTCAGACTTTTGTATCTTTTTTCTGATGGAAGAAGGTGGAAGAGAGAATGTCCGGGGTGTGTGGGGTCCTTAATTATGCTGGCTGTTTTGCTGAGGCAGCGGGAAGTGTAGACAGAGTCAATGGATGGGAGGCTGGTTTGCGTGATGGACTGGGCTTCTGTACTAAACTGGATAACATCACATTTCCCCACATTATAGTCTATCTGCCACCTTGTTGCTGATTTACTTAACCTGCACATATCCGCACACATGAGGACAGCCTCAACTGGGATCTTGGGTTCAAGTCACACTATCTGTAACCCCCACGACTTGCCTGGGCTTGCAAAATCTCACTGACTGTCCTGTCTGGAGACAATTCACATCTCTTTAACCTCTGCTTAATCCTCTCTCCACTCCACTGCACCTGTAAAGATTTGATTACCTGTTAAGATTCGCATTCCAACCATTATCTTGTAATTGAGTCTGTATCAATATATGTCCTGTTTGTGAACCCAACTCTCCACTCACCTGATGAAGGGGCAGCGCTCCGAAAGCTCGTGATTCCAAATAAACCTGTTGGACTTTAATCTGGTGTTGTGAGACTTCTTACTGTGTCCACCCCAGTCCAATGCCGGCATCTCCACATCATTACTTAACCTGGCTTTATCTCTTTGACGCCTCTTTGTGTCCTCCTCACGGTTAACATTCCTACCTAGCTTTGTATCATCAACAGACTTCGATACATTCCTCTGAGTCTCTTTGTTTGAATCATTAACAAGGTTGTAATTAGCTGAGGCCCCAGAACTATAGCACTCACTGGTCATAGCCTGTCAACTTAAAAATGTCCTATTTATCCCTACTCTCTGCTTATTGTCAATCAACCAAGCCTCTATTCATCCTAATATATTACCCCCAACTCTATGAGCTCTTATCTTGTGTATTAACCTGATGTGTTTCACCATATCGAATGCCTTTTGGAAATCTCCTGCATCTACTGGTTGCCCTTTCTCTGGCCTACTAGTTACATCCTCAAAAAACTCAGAAACAATTTTCTCAACGTAATTTACCAATTGTAAAACCATATTGACTGGCTGCTCATACTATGATTTTCAAACTGCATTGTTAAGATTTTCTTAATAAAAAAATTCCAGCATTTTCCTGACAACTGATGCCTGTCCTGTAATTTCCTGCTTCTCCCCTTTCTCCTTTCTTGATTAGAGGTGTTACATTTGCTGACTTCCTATAGGCTGGGAATCTAGAATCTTGGAAAGACTTAAGATCAATGATTTCTCCAGCTACCCCTTTTAGCAGCCTGGGCTCCAGATCATCAGGTGCTGGGGATTTGGTAGCACTTTGTCCCTTAAGGTTCTCTAATTCCTTTCTGTTGTAACATAGAAACATAGAAACTCGAAGCAGGAGGAGGCCATTCAGCCCTTTGAGCCTGCTCCACCATTCATTTTGATCATGGCTGATCATCGAATTCAACATCCTGATCCCCCTTCCCCCCATATCCCTTGATCCCTTTGGCCCCAAGACCTAAATCTAATTTCTTCTTGAAATCACACTATGTTTGGGCCTCAACTACATTCAGTGGTAGCGAATTCCACACATTCACCGCCCTCTGGGTGAAGAAATTTCTCCTCACTTCAGTTCTAAAAGGTTTACCCCTTATCCTCAAACTATGACCTCTAGTTCTGGACTCCCCCACCATTGGGAACATTCTTTCTGAATCTACCCTGTCTAACCCTGTTAGAGTTTTATAAGTTTCTATGAGATTCCCTCTCACTCTTCTAAACTCGTTAATTACGTTTGATTTTTCACTCTCTTTAGCCCATTGGTTACCCTCTGTGTCTGCTACATAATTTGTAACTTCGACTGTGAAGACCAAGAAAAAATATCTATTCAATTCCCCATGATCAACCTCAAAGGGACCAACTTCTACTTAAGCTACTCTCCTTTTTAAATACCTGCCAAAACATTTGCCGTCTGTTTTTTATATTCCTGGCTAATTTATTCCCATTTCTGTTTTTTCACTTTTTAATCAACATTTTGGTAGCTCTTTTTTTGTTTCCACAAGCCTCCCAATCCTCAGGCTTACTAGTATTCCTTGCTACATTATAAACCTCTTCTTTTAATCTAGTACAATCCTTAGCTTCCTGAGTAAGCGGCAACTGGATCTTTCCCACTGAGGTTTTGTTTGTCAATTATTTGTATTTTTCTTGAATATTTTTGAATTGTGTCTTGAAACGTTTCTTACCAATCATTCACCATCAGAATTAAGCAACTGAGCTTTAAGTCTTTAAGGAGAACTGAAAACCAGAGGGCATAGGTTTAAGGTGAGAGGGGAAAGATTTAAAAGGAACCTGAGGGGCAACTTCTTCATGCAGAGGGTGGTGCGTATGTGGAATGAGCTGCCTGAGAAAGTGGCTGAGGGAGGTTCAATAGCAGCATTTAAAAAACATTTGGATAAGCACATGGATGGGAAAGGATTAGATGGGCCAAATCTAATTGGGACTAGCTGGGAGGGCACCATGGTCGGCATGGACCGTTTGGGCTAAGGGCCTATTTCCGTGCTGTATTGCTCTATGACTCTGTGGGGGGGAAACATAGAAACATGGAAGATAGGAGCAGGAGGAGGCCATTTAGCTTTTCTAGCCCTCTCCACAACTCATCATGATCATGGCTGATCATCCAACTCAATAACCAATCCTGCTTTTTCCCCATAACCTTTGATCCCATTCGCCCCAAGTGCTATATCCAGCCACCTCTTGAATACATTCAATTTTTTGGCATCAAGTACTTCCTGTGGAATGAATTCCACAGGCTCACCACTCTTTGGGTGAAGAAATGTCTCCTCACCTCCGTCCTAAATGCTTCACCCCGAAGACCTGGTTTCATCAGTGCGGAATGAACCTCAAACGGGTTCTATAAAAGTCAGTAACGGTCTTCATTAGATACTCTTTCTCGAATGCTCACCCAAAGACAAGTCCAACTCTCAGCACTGCAGCCTCAAGGAGGCAAGTCCCAAAACCACTCAATCGCCCTAGCCAGGACAGGGATCAAGCATCATGCTCTTGGTACCAATCTGATCCACACCAGCCATCCGGTGAACTAAGCCTACCCCCCACATCCCCATGCCCACCCCCTGCAAGGAGTCCATCTCGCTGTGGCAACATGCACTTTTACACGCATGTTGTAGTCTCAGAACCTGCTGGGAATCTCGCCCACTCTTACCACCTGACATTGGCGTGTTTGGAAGGATTTACAGGTTGGCCTGTTTGGCCGGATTATAAACTCACCTTCTTCAGCCATCAAGTCCTGGAGTGGGACTCGAATGTGGACCTGACAAACAGGAACACAAGTCACTGCTCCACAAGACCTTCTTCCACTCAATCATCATATGGTAAAAAGCAAACAATTTGAAACCTTGCAATGCCACAAATCAAGCATTGAAATAATCGTTGCAATCAATCATTAGTAATTCAAGCAGTTTAGAAGGATGAGGGGGGTTCTGATCGAGGTATATAAAATTTTCAAAGGGATTGATAAAGAAAGTGTAGACCAAATATTTCCTCTTGTGGGGCAATCTAGAACAAGAGGTCACAGGGTACAGGTTGAGAGGCGGTAGATTTAAAACTGAGATGAGGAGGAACTACTTCTCGCAGTGGATGGTGAATTTGTGGAACTCGCTGCCCCATAGCGCGGTGTAGTCTGAATCATTGAATGATTTCAAGAAGGAGATGGATATATTTCTAATAAAAGAAGGGATAAGGGGATATGGGGAACAGGTGGGGAGGTGGATTTGAGACCAGGGAGGGATCAGCCATGATCAGATTGAATGGCGGAGCAGGCTCAAAGGGCTGAATTTGCCTTGTTCTGCTCCTAATTCCTGTGTTCCTATGTTCTTAAACACTCAATTTCAGGATGATTTCCAACACAGTGTGATTCACACTACTCCAGTTTTGAATGAGCATTTTCAGTGTTTGCCACCTAATGGCCTCGTGTTCTGCCTCTTGTTAGACTTAGGCATTGTGGTATCACTGAATATCTGTGCAGGGGGATTTAAAGGTCAAACATGGTGGAACAGGGCAAAAAGAAACCTCTGCAGTTGTGAAGCGATGCATAAAACTGACAGGTGTGAGCAAGGAGCAGTGTAAGACTAACAGCAGGCAAGGAAAGAGTGGATATCAATCACTGTGATCAGCTGCCTATTAAAGTTTTAAGTTTATTTATTAGTGTCACAAGTAGGCTTACATTAACACTGCAATGAAGTTACTGTGAAAATCCCCTAGTCACCACACTCCGGCGCCTGTTCGGGTACACTGAGGGAGAATTTAGCATGGCCAATGCACCTAACCAGCACGTCTTTCGGACTGTGGGAAGAAACCGGAGCACCGGGAGGAAACCCAGACAGACGCGGGGAGAACGTGCAGACTCATAAGAACATAAGAAATAGGAGCAGGAGTAGGCCATCTAGCCCCTCGAGCCTGCCCCGCCATTCAATAAGATCATGGCTGACCTGAAGTGGATCAGTTCCACTTACCCGCCTGATCCCTATAACCCCTAATTCCCTTACCGATCAGGAATCCATCTATCCGTGATTTAAACATATTTAACGAGGTAGCCTCCACCACTTCAGTGGGCAGAGAATTCCAGAGATTCACCACCCTCTGAGAGAAGAAGTTCCTCCTCAACTCTGTCCTAAACTGACCCCCCTTTATTTTGAGGCTGTGCCCTCTAGTTCTAGCTTCCTTTCTAAGTGGAAAGAATCTCTCCACCTCTACCCTATCCAGACCCTTCATTATCTTATAGGTCTCTATAAGATCCCCCCTCAGCCTTCTAAATTCCAACGAGTACAAACCCAATCTGCTCAGTCTCTCCTCATAATCAACACCCCTCATCTCTGGTATCAACCTGGTGAACCTTCTCTGCACTCCCTCCAAGGCCAATATATCCTTCCGCAAATAAGGGGACCAATACTGCACACAGTATTCCAGCTGCGGCCTCACCAATGCCCTGTACAGATGCAGCAAGACATCTCTGCTTTTATATTCTATCCCCCTTGCGATATAGGCCAACATCCCATTTGCCTTTTTGATCACCTGTTGTACCTGCAGACTGGGTTTTTGCGTCTCATGCACAAGGACCCCCAGGTCCCTTTGCACAGTAGCATGTTGTAATTTCTTTCCATTTAGATAATAATCCAATTTTTTTCCATTTAGATCATAATACTCCGCACAGACAGTGACCCAAACCGGGAATCAAACCTGCGTCCCTGGCGCTGAATGGCGGAGCAGGCTCGAAGGGCCAAATGGCCTCCTCCTGCCCCTATCTTCTATGTTTCTATGTGTGGATTAATCAGTAGCTGGGTTTCGGACTGGATACGTTTCGGTGAATACCAGACATACAACAGATCAAAAAGTACTAGCACACTCCACTAAATATAGGTGTCTAGACACAGAATATGGAATGTAACCAACACAATCAGGAGATATCACATTTACTGGGTGTTAAATGGCTCCCTAATACAGCTGAGACCTTTATGAGGATATAAAGGATTGTAGTTTATTAGAAGGATGGAAATTAACTCGGTTTAAATGTTTTTTTCTGACAAAATGCTACATTGCATTTGTTAAGAAATAAAATATCAGGTTACATTTTCATCTCCTACAGCAGATTGCCTGCCTATTGTAAACATAGAAACATAGAAGATAGGAGCAGGAGGAGGCCATTCGGCCCTTCGAACCTGCTCCGCCATTCATCACGATCATGGCTGATCGTCCAACTCAATAGCCCAAACCTGCCTTTTCCCCATAACCTTTGATCCCATTCGCCCCATGTGCTATATCCAGCCGCCTTTTGAATATATTTAATGTTTTGGCATCAACTACTTCCTGTGGTAATGAATTCTACAGGCTCGCCACTCTTTGGGTGAAGAAATGTCTCCTCATCTCTGTCCTAAATGGTCTACCCTGAATCCGCAGACTGTGATCCCTGGTTCTGGACACCCCCACCATTGGGAACATCCTCCCTGCATCTACCCTGTCTAGTCCTGTTGGGCTTGCCCCTGTTTGACCAGTTTTGACAAAGGGTCATCGAGTTGAGATGTTAGCTCACAGATGCTGCCTTTCCGGCATTTTCTAATTTTCTGTTTCGATTTCAGATATTCAGCATCCCCGCAGTGTTTTGCTGCTCCATAAAACTTTGGAGGCAGCTTGTCAGTAGCGAGTCTAAAGGACCTTCGAGTGTGCTCAGGGTTACTGCTGGAGATTAACCTTCCAAAACCGTACTGTGGGCTGTGACTTCCTCGGAATGGCAGTTACCATCGGGGTTTTGGGGTGGGGAGTTCGGGTCGGACCCTGAGGGCAGTGGGGGGGGGGGGGGGGGGGGGGGCGGCGGTGCAGGGGGGTGGAGAGGGGTGGTGGAGGGGTGAGAACCTGGCTTGCAGTGGGGGTGGGTGTCTGCGTGGGTCGGGGAATCCCATGGGAAGGCAGCAATACCTTTGAGTTGTGGTTAGTCAGAGGGATGGGGTAGTCCCCTGGGGAGTGGTTAGCCAGGGTTGGGGGAATTCCTTGGGTGGTTGTAGATGTGTGGGGGAGAGCTCTGAGAGGGGGCAAGGGAGGGCAGGGTGTCAGGATATACATGGGAGATGTCCCGTGGGGAATCAGTCTAGATCTTTACAATGGTCTTGTTTTACTCCCAGATAACTGCTGCCCTTATCCTTCCAAGGGGCAGCACGGTAGCACGGTGGTTAGCACTGCTGCCTCACAGCGCCAGGGACCCAAGTTCAATCCCGGCCTCGGGTCACTGTCTGTGTGGAGTTTGCACGTTCTCCCCATGTCTGCGTGGGTTTCCTCCGGGTGCTCCGGTTTCCTCCCACAGTCCAAAGGTATGCAGGTTAGGTGGATTGGCCATGCTAAATTCTCCATCAGGGTCAGGGGGATTAGGAGGGTAAATATGAGGGGTTACGGGAATGGGACCTGGGTGGGATTGTTGTCAGTGCAGGCTCGATGGGCCGAATGGCCTTTCTCTACACTATAGATTCTATGATTCTAAATGGTAGCAGCCGTGGTTTGGGAAGGTGTTGTCTAAGGAGCCTAGGTGAGTCCCTCTGAAGTTAGAAGAGGTTTTTAATCCTCGTAACTTTTCCTAGGTAACTTTTAGTGTAATCCTGTCAGAACCATCTGATTTGCGATTTAAATCATATTTTCCGATGGTTCCCTCACCGCACGGGGCAATTGTCCAGAGGAAGTTAGTACTCCTGAGCAATTGCCGTGTAGACCCTCACCTTTATTTTATTTATTTATGTTTATCTATTTGTTAGTCACAAGTAGGCTTACATTAACACTGCTGTGAAGTTACTGTGAAAATCCCCTAGTCACCACAGTCCGGCGCCTGTTCGGGTACACTGAGGGAGAATTTAGCATGGCCAATGCACCTAACCAGCGCGTCTTTCAGATTATGGGGAGAAACCAGAGCACCTGGAGGAAACCCACACAGACATGGGGAGAACGTGCAGACTCTGCACCGACAGTGACCCAAGCCGGGAATCGAACCTTGGTCCCTGGCACTGTGACTAACAACTGCTGCCTCACAGCCCCAATCTGTAGGTTCTGGCAGGGGAGGGAGGGGGAATTCCCCAGCATATCCTTTAGGCAATCCCCATCAATCCAACGCTGAGTAGCTGGTCGCATCTACACCAGAACATTAGCTTACATCTTTGACTCGAATGGAAGTTGAGCTCTTAACCCACTGAATCAGAAGACAACAGTGCTACCAATGAGTCAGAACTGACATGCAAACTGGAAGTAAACTCCAATACTTGACTGAAAATTGGCAACTGATCAACAGTGATGCTTGCAGCCAGAGCTGTGTCTGCCGTGCTGCCCCATTAAGTAGTGATTGAGATGAGCTCAGTGAGAGTCTGATGTTCTTGCAGCCAATAATTCTGAACAATAACTGCTGCCAAGCAAAAAGTTGCCAACAAAAAAAAAAAGCTTTGTAGGCCGGCACCCAGGAAGAAAACATCACAACGTTGCAAATACAATGCAGGAACTATGCCCAAGTTGCACCGATACTTTGCCTCAGTTACGTGGTCAATTATCTGGACTTAATCGAGCTTGATGCCACAACGCAAGACTAGGCAAGCAATCCCCAGACTTGGACAGGGCAGTTCGATGGAGAAAATGACGAGCTCTCCTTGGTCTCGCCAAAGTCGGATTATATTTTCCACAGCTGAAGTGGAAATGAAAATTTAAGTTGGCGTGCAGTTGAAGGAGGAAAGAACACTTCTGTTGGATTTGGTTCAGTGAGCTTGGCTGAGCATGAATGGGGAGGGGATGGCCTAGTGGCTCATGGTCAGCTAATGGTCTGGGGACCCGGGTTCGGTGGATAAGTTCAATAAAATATCTGGAATTAAGAATCTACTGATGGCCATGAAACCATTGCCAATTGTTGGATAAACCCATCTGGTTCACCAATGTCTTTTAGGGAAGGAAATCTGCTGTCCTTACCTGGTTTGGCCTACATGTGGCTCCAGAGCCACAGTAATGTAGTTGACTCTCAACTGCCCTCGGGCAACTAGGGATGGGCAATAAATGCTGGCCAACCAGCGATGCCCATGCCCCACGAATGAATAAAAAATCAAATTTGAAGGCCCCAATGCAGGGTGATGTTGCTGAACTGCTGGCATTTTATCACAGGCAGAGTGCTCCCTCCCCCACTTCTGTGATGTACAGAGGCAGGCAGTCCTATAGAAGCAACCTCCCCCTGGTAGTCTTGGATGGAGGCTGAGCTTCCATGTATCAGAGATTGGGCCACCAGCAGGAAAGGCCAGACGCCCAGTCCCTTATCTGAGGGCTGGCTGCCTTCCTGCCTTTGAAGTATTCACTTAGTTTCACCCCCAGAAGAGAGCCTCCATGTTGTGGCACCCTTGAGATGTACACCCTCTAGCAGGAGGGCTGCCAAGGCTACCCAGCTGCTGATCCTGTGATTGGGCCTGCAAGAAGTCTCCAGCAAGCAAGCATGGAGGTGGCCAATTAAGAGATGGCCTCTGGGAATATTGCTGAGCTGGTCTTGCTGTTGTCAAGTACAGGAATGGGAAAATCCTGCCCAATATCTCAACGAAGGGTTGGTAGTAGTGGTGATCATGGAAATGTCACTCAGATTGTCAGAGAGATGTGCCTTTTCTTGGCATGCTTTAGGAAATTATGATGCAGGGAGACAGACACTCAACAATTCCAGGACTGGGCACATTGACTTTCTGGAACCGCCGTGGAAGATTAAGTTAGTGCTGATGCTACGGAGACAACATAACCATCCACACTGTTGTGTTTTTACAATTAAATCAAGACATCAATCACTCATAACTGTTTGGGGGTAAACATATTCTGGGTTCATCAATTTAGACGAGGCAGATGAGAACATATACACATGGATAGAAAGCTTGAAGACATCAGAGATGTGTGTGTGTTTCACTTGCGGGCAAAGTGAAACTGGCACTGGATCACATGACACACTCCCTCTTCTAGTGATGACATGCTGCTATCTCTTAAAGGCAGATTACAACATGTATCATCAGCCCCAGGACAAGACAATCTGAGCCACACAGGAAAGTTGGAAACAATGTCTTGTTTCTCCTCCTTTTCTCCGCCTCTCAGCACTCCCCATTTAGGATCATAGAAACATGGAAAATAGAAGCAGGAGGAGGCCATTCTGCCCTTCGAGTCTGCTCTGCCATTCATTTTTATCATGGCTGATCATTAAATTTAATATTCTGATCCCGCCTTCCCCCACATCCCTCGATCCTTTTATCCCCAAGAGCTATATCTAATTTCTTCTTGAAGAAATTGTGCCACCGTGAGGCGGCACAGTGGTTAGCACTGCTGCCTCACAGCTCCAGGGACCCAGGTTCGATTCCCGGCTTGGGTCACTGTCTGTGTGGTGTCTGCACGTTCTCCCCGTGTCTGCGTGGGTTTCCTCCGGGTGCTCTGGTTTCCTCCTACAGTCCAAAGATGTATGGGTTAGGTGGATTGGCCATGCTAAATTGCTCCTTAATGTCCCGGGATGCGTAGGTTCGAGGGATTAGTGGGGAAAATATGTGGGGTTACGGGGATAGGGCCTGGGTGGAATTGTTGTTGGTGTAGACTCGATGGGCCAAATGGCCTCCTTCTGCACTATAGGGATTCTATGAAATCAGACAACATTTTGGCTTCAACTACTTACTGTGGTAGTGAATTCCACACATTCACCACCCTCTGGGTGAAGAAATTTCTCCTCACCTCAATCCTGAAAGGTTTACTTCTTATCTTCAAACTATGACCCCTAGTTCTGGATTCCCCCACCATTGGGAACGTCCTTTCTGAATCTACCCTGCCTAACCCTGTTAGAATTTTATAAGTTTCCATGAGATCCCCTCTCACTAATCTAAACTCCAATGAATATAATCCTAACTGAATTAGTGTCTCCTCAGACACACCTACTATCCCAGGAATCAGCCTGGTAAACCTTCTCTGTACTCCCTCTATAGCAGGACATCCTTCCTCAGATGAGGGCACCAAAACTGCACACAATATTCCAGGTGTGGCCTTACCAACGCCCTATACAATTGCAGTAAAACATCCCTATCCCTATACTCAAATCCTCTCACTATGAAGGCCAACATACCATTTGCCTTCCTTACTGCCTGCTGTATCTGCCCTCAGCACTTCCCCCCTCGGTATTCCCCAGTAAGAACTCCATGGCCTAGGGCTTAGCTCCTCCCTCTGCAACTGGATCCTAGCCTTACTAACCGACAGACCACAATCAGTAAAGATGGGCAACAACATCTCCTCCACGATCATCCTCGACACCAGTGTCCCACAAGGCTGTGTTCTCAGCCCCTTTCTATACTCCTTATACCCTGATGACTGTGTGACCAATTTACTCTCCAACTCAATTTTCAAGTTTGCTGATGACACCACCATAGTGGATCGGATCTCAAACAATGACGAGACAGAGTACAGGAATGAGATAGAGAATCTGGTGAACTGGTGCGGCAACAATAATGTCTCCCTCAATGTCAACTAAACAAAGGAGATTGTCATGACTTCAGGAAGCGTAAAGGAGAACATGCCCCTGTCTACATCAATGGAGACAAAGTGGAAATGGTCGCGAGCTTCAAGTTTCTAGGTGTCCAGGTCACCAACAACCTGTCCTGGTTCCCCCCATGCCGATACTATAGTCCACCTAAGCCTCCATTTTCTCAGAAGACTAAGGAAATTTGGCATGTCCGCTACAACTCTCACCAACTTTTACAGATGCACCACAGAAAGCATTCTTTCTGGTTGTATCACAGCTTGGTATGGCTCCTGCTCTGCCCAAGACTGCAAGGAACTACAAAAGGGAACCCAGTCCGAGACGTAAACCAGCCTCCCATCCATTGACTCTGTCTACACTTCCCACTGCCTCGGCAAAGCAGCCAGCATAATTAAGGACCCCACGCACCCGGACATAACTCTCTTCCACCTTCTTCTGTTGGGAAAAATATACAAAAGTCTGAGGTCACGTACCAACCGTGTCAAGAACAGCTTCTTCCCTGCTGCCATCAGACTTTTGAATGGTCCGACCTCACATTAAGTTGATCTTTCTCTTCACCCGAGCTATGACTGTAATACTACGTTCTGCACTCTCTCCTTTCCTTCTCTATGAATGGTATGCTTTGTCTGTATAGTGTGCAAGAAACAATATTTTCACTGTATACTAATACATGTGACAATAAATCAAATCAAATCGCCCCTATCTCCTTCACGACTCACCCCGTCTCCCACTTTTCCTGCACCCCACCTCTTCCCCAAACTCTGTCCCCCCATACTTGCTTCTTCACCACCCACCCTCTGCTATGCCCCACTGCCCAGCCTCCCCTGCACTCCCCCCTCCCCTGCACTCCCCCCTCCCCTGCACTCCCCAACCTCTCCATACTGCCCCCACACTCTTCCATTACTTCCCACTCCCCTCATGCTGTGCTCCTCAGTCTCCTCCGCTGGTCACGTGTGGACACTCTGCCAACTTTTCCCTCATTTCAGCCACACTCACCTCTTTTTGCTGTCCTCGCCAAGGCTGAACTCTTGGTTGCTCTCCTGACTGAGTTCGCATTTCAAAGTGCCACCTGTAATGACTTCAATCAGGCCATTGAGGTCGACCTACTGGAATATGAACTCCCTGATTAAGGAGGCAATTGATGGGCCAATCAGGGAATCTTTTCCTTGTATTTAACCGGGTGTGTCAGTCCCTTTGGTGCTCCCGAAGGTAGACTGTTGACTGATAGCACTCTGTGTACTGCTGTTGGAATAGTAAATAAAGGGATTTTGGTGAAGGGACTTCTGCCTCTAAAGGCTGATTACACCATCTTTCCGCACGTTACCTCCTCCCCTCCCTGCTTGTAACTGGCTGCATCTTGCTGTTAGCAGGTCGACTTTGGGAAGCAGATCCATTGGCCTACACAAATCTTTTTACAAGAAACACACACTTGCTCCACTGACCCACAAGAGCCAGGAGCAGACCCAAGCCCGTGGAGGTGCCAGATCACACACAAATCCCCTCCCTACTCACCCTGTCCACACCCTTCATAATCATACACAGTTCAATCATGTCCCCCCTCAGTCTTCTCTCCTATGGTCGAGTAGACAACGTCAGGGAATCGGGGACGTGCTCGATGGCGGAGGAGCGGGCTGGATGAGTCCCCGCGTGCTGGCTGAGCGCGCGGGGACGACCGTCCGGCGCGCGACCAAAGCCATCCTAGACCTTAGGACGGTCGTGCTCGGCCCCGAAACTGCACGCAAACTTGAGACGGCGCAGGCGTGCGGTGGGATCCCGCCCGAGCGTTCCCCTGTTCGGGCGGAATTCCACATTGGCCCAAAGCCTCAGCCCCCCCCCCGGGTGAGGTGCCCCACAGCCTGAGCCGCCTCGCGGAAATGCCCTCTGTGCCTTTTTCTACCGCGCGGAGGCGTTTCCTGTGCGGGCTGCTGCTGCACACCTTCCACTACCGCCTCCTCGCCTGTCGCCCGGATACACCTTGGCGGGCCTTGTTGCCGCCGGGCGGCGGAGGTCCCCGCTGGAGGTCCCTCTACGGAGGGATCTCCCCCAATTACGTCGGGGACCTGGGGTGGAGGGTGATGCATGCAGCAGTTCCGCACAACCGTAGGATTCACTGGTTCACGGGCTCCGAAGACTGCCCTTTCTGCGGCCTTGTGGAGTCCGTGGACCATGTCTATGTTGTGTGTCTTAGGCTGCACTCCCTTTATGTTTTCCTAAAGAACCTTTTGTTGATGTTTTGTCTGCACTTCAGTCCCACGCTCCTGATCTACGGGCACCCGGTGCGGAGAGGGGAGGGTCGGGATGGCGACCTCCTCGTGAACCTGCTCCTGGGCCTGGCGAAACGCGCCATTTACAGGTCCAGGCAGCGGGCGATCGACGGGGCCGTCCATCCTGACTGTCTTCCCCTCTACCGCGGCTATGTTCGCGGCCGGGTGTCCCTGGAGAGGGAGCATGCGGTGTCCACGGGCGAGGTTGACGCTTTCCGCGCCCGCTGGGCACCGCAGGGGTTGGGGTGCATTATTGACCCCAATAATCACATTTTAATTTGATGTTTTTAAGTTTCCTTTGTACTTTGATTTCTGTTCGGGCTGTTCCCCCTCCTTTTTGGGGAGCTGCCCCTTTTACTTTGTCCTGATTTAATCTGAGTTTGTTTACTTGGTTTGGTTTGACCTAAAAAGAGGACAACGTCAGGGAACCTACATCATTGTGTTTCCACCAATCTCCAGCTGAGGCTATGCCGAGGGATCTGCAGAAGTTCCTAACCCTAAATATTTTGGGAGTGGGCGCTGTGTAACACTGAAAACCTCGTCTCAGCAAGGGTTTTTGAATCTTTGTTGTTGTGGAACTGGGAAATCAGTGCCCAGAGCGTGAAGTTGGTTAGCTGAACTCCATGATGTTCATGCACAAACCAAACCAGCCTCCCATCCGTTGACTCTGTCTACACTTCCCGCTGCCCTCGGCAAAGCAGCCAGCATAATTAAGGACCCCACGCACCCCGGACATTCTCTCTCCCACCTTCTTCTGTCGGGACAAAGATACAAAAGTCTGAGGACACATATCAAGTGACTTCGTCCCTGCTGCCATCAGACTTTTGAATGGACCGACCTTATATTAATTTGATCTTTCTCTACACGTTAACTATGACTGTAACACTATATTCTGCACCCTCTCCTTTATGGACGGCACGGTGGCACAGTGGTTAGCATTGCTGCCTCACAGCGCCAGGGACCTGGGTTCGAATCCCGGCTTAAGTCACTGCCTGTACAGAGATTTGCACATTCTCCCCGTGTCTGCGTGGGTTTCTTCCGGGTGCTCCAGTTTCTTCCTGCAGTCGGAAAGACGTGCTGGTTAGGTACATTGGCCATGCTAAATTCTCTCTCAGTGTACCAGAACAGGCGCCGGAGTTTGGCGACTAGGGGATTTTCACAGTAACTTTGCTGCAGTGTTAACGTAAGCCTACTTGTGACACTGGTAAATAAACTTTAAACTGTTCGGAGAGCGGGAAGAGAATGAGGGGCGAGGGCTCGGACAGGAGGCAGCAAAGCTGAAAACGATAATAGTACACAGACGCAAAACACTGCAGATGCTGGAGTTCTGAAAAATGAACAGAGTATGCTGAAAGCACTCACCAGAGGGAGAAAACCAAGGGGTAAGGTTTCATTTCTACCTGGAGGGCTTCAAGCTGCAACGTTAACTCTGTTCCTCTCTCCATATATGCTGCCTGGCCTGCTGAATATTTCCAACATGTCCTGGCATTGAAAATATATCAGCCGGCTCAAGCACAAGTTGAAATGTGGGCATGTGGGATTATGACCTTGGATAAGCAGTTAGTGAGAGCACTCAAATCTCTGTGAACTTGCCCTGCAGAGAGGAATTACATTATTCTTGAGAGTTCCATTGCGACGACTCCAGGGACATTATTCATGCCCACAGCCAATACAAAAGCAAATGCTTCAAAAAAATCAGACTGGTTCACAAGGAGTTTAGCAGCGCGATGACAGAATTCCTTTTTTGGTGATGCATATTTCCAGTGAAACGATCAGAAAGGAATAACTCATTGTATAACAATTCATCAGGTTCCCAGCAAGTCCCAAAGCACTTCACATCTGATTACTTACTTTTGAGATGGAGTCAGTGGCCGGGAATTTCCACTCGCGGGGTGGCATTTTCCGTTTTTCTTTCCCAAAGTGTTGGCTCAGGTGGTGTGCAGCTTACTGGCTGCACTTCCCGCCTTTCCCAGCATATTTTTCATCACTCTGGGGAGTTGGGTGGATTGGCCATGATAAATTGTCCCTTAGTGTCAGGGGGGACTAGCTGGGGTAAAGGCATGGGTTTACAGGGATAGGGCCTGGGCGGGATTGTGGTCGGTGCAGGCTCGATGGGCCGAATGGCCTCCTTCTGTACTGTAGGTTTCTATGATTCTAAAAATAAAACGCTAGAAACATGGCTCTCACCATCGCACTGGCAGAGTGGGATCGGAAAGGGCGCCCTGATCTCCGATATAAAAAAAGCAGATCCCCCCCAACACCTCCTGCACCCCCAACCCCACCCCCCCCCCCCGCCCCCCACCGCCCCCACCAACACAGTATGTACAAAAGGAACCCACCCGCAATGGAGCTCTCCAGAGGGTCCACGCCTGGCACTCCCCGGGGCACCCCGGGACTTATCACCCTGACAGTGCCCAGGTCGCCGTTTGCGCTCGTGGCGAAGATGAGTGTAAATTCATTGCTGGCTCTTGAATGGTAAGGAGAAAGGGGAAAAGGCGGGAGAATGGGGTTGAGAAACATCTCAGCCATGACTGATTGGCAGAGCAGAATTGACGGGCTGAATGGCCTGATTCTGCTCCTATATCTCCTGGTCTTATGGTAATTTCAATCATGACACTCGCTGTGCCTTTGGAGGGATGTACTTTATGTCCATCAGGCCCATTCTTTTCGGGTGGGTTTGCTGACCAGCGCAGAAAATCCCGCAGGAGGCCCAAATCACATTTCACATCAACAGGAAGTCTGGCCGGGATTGATCCCGTTCCCCACCAGTGATGTAACGGGAATCAACATCGGGAACACCATTCTAATAAATTTACATCTCATTATCAGCATTTACATCCAATCATTCCCCCCACCCTCGCAACTCCCGTTAGATAATCCATTCACACCAGCATGAACCACGACTGGTCTCCTATGATGTTTATCTAGAATCATAGAAGCCCTACAGTGCAGGAGGAGGCCATTCAGCCCATTGAGCCTGCATCAACAACAATCCCACCAGAGCTCTATCCCTACAACACCACATATTTAGCCTTCCAGCACCCCCTGACACTAAGGGGCAATTTAGCACGGCCAAAGCACCTAACCTGCACATCTTTGGACTATGGAAGGAAACCGGAGCACCCGGAGGAAACCCACGCAGACACGGGGAGAATGTGCAGACTCCACACAGACAGTGACCCAAGCCGGGAATCGAACCCAGGTCCCTGGCGCTGTGAGGCAGCAGTGCTAACCACTGTGCCACAACAGGAACTCAAGTGAGTACCTTGCTCAGGGGGCAGACGCTATCACCTGATACACTTCAAGCACCAGCTGTGATAATGTGCTCAAGCCCCAAAGTAGTGTTTGAACCTCCGACTTAACGCAGAGGTGAGAATGTTAGTAACATAAAGTGTTGGTTCATGGTGATTTCTGCCTCCCTGACTTTAGGAAAGGGACCAAGTAACGTGGGCAGGTAGTATTTAGGGTGTGAGAATGCTCTCCCTGAGAAGGCGAGTGTAGCAGGTTCGATCGAGACTTTCAAAATGGAACTGGATAATCACCTGAACAAAAGAATGTTAGAGTTATGGGGAAAGGGCGGGGGGGGGGGGGGGGGGGCTATATTGCTCAGCAGGAAGCCAGTATGGCTTCCATGGGCTAAACGGTCTCCTTCTCTAACTTGAACCATTCAATGGATCTATTCTAAATTTCTAAAGTACATAAAGGACATCTTTCCAAAGGCACAGTGAGTATAATGGTGGGAATTACCATAAAACCATAAAATATAGGAGCAGAATTAGGCCATTCGGCCCACGAGTCCGCTCCACCATTCAATCATAGTTAGAAATCATAGAAACCGTACAGTGCAGAAGGAGGCCATTCGGCCCATCGAGTCTGCACCGACCACAATCCCACCCAGACCCTACCCCCACATATTTACCCACTAATCCCTCTAACCTACGCATCTTAGGATTCGAAGGGGCAATTTTTAACCTGGCCAATCAACCTAACCCGCACATCTTTGGACTTTCTTTGAAACTTTGATAAGTTTCTCAACCCCATTCTCCCGCCTTTTCCCCGTAACCTTTGATCCCCTCACCAATCAAGAATCTATCTATCTCTGTCTTAAATATACATAATGACCTGGCCTCCACAGCCTTCTGTGGCAATGAATTCCACAGATTCAGCACCCTCTGGCTGTAGAAATTCCTCCTCATCGTGATTCTAAAGGGTCGTCCCTTTATTCTGAGGCTCTGCCCTCGGATCTGAGTCTCTCTGACTGATGGAAACATCTTCTCCACGTCCACTCCATCCAGGCCTTTCAGTATTCTGTAAGTTTTAATGAGATCCCCCCCTCATCCTTTTAAACTCCATCAAGTACAGATCCAAAGTCCTCAAACATTCCTCATATGTCAATTATCAATAGCTATCCATTAAACATCATTAAAGTCTAAAGTTATGTAGATTAGGTGGATGTAGATTGGCCGTGCTAAATTGCCCCTCAGTGTACCAAGATGTGCAGGTTTGATGGGTAGCCATGATAATTGTGTGGGGTTAGAAGGCTAGGGTGGGGGAGAGGGCCTGATGGGCCAAATGGCCTCTTCTGCACTGTAGGGAATCTATGATTCTATGAAATATGGTGTTAATTTTGACTTGACAGGGTGACTCTAATTCAGTAACTAGCCTCACTCAGAGACATAAAGATTGCATTCCATGGGAGGGCACTGAGTGATGTTTTTGGCAAATATATAACGGTTATTTCACCTCATTAATCCATATTTAATATCTATTTGAAGTTTATTCATTAGTGTCACAAATAGTCTTAAATTCACACTGCAATGAAGTTACTGTGAAAATCCCCTAGTCGCCACACTCCGGCGCCTGTTCGGGTACACTGAGGGAGAATTTAGCATGGCCAATGCACCTAACCAGCACGTCTTTCAGACTGTGGGAGGAAACCAGAACACCCTGAGGAAACCCATGCAAACACGGGGAGAAAGTGCAAACTCCACACGACAGTGACCCAAGCTGGGAATCGAACCTGGGTCCCTTGCGCTGTGAGGCAGCAATGCTAACCACCGTGCCTATTGATGTGAAATATTCCGATTCACTTAGCTCATTCATATTCAGTGGATAGAATACCTCCATTGATCAGAGGCATAATGTTAAGACACAAAATCTTTGGACAGTTTGGCACGAAGATGAGGATAATCTGAATTTATAAAGGAACCATGCAGAAGGGCAGGATAAATTATTCATTGGCATCAAGATGGTCCACCCAGGGGAAGGTTTGTAAACCCTCATTCTCAGGTTGTGACAGCCACTAACAAGGCCAGCCTTCATTGCCCTCGAGAAGACGATGGTGGGCCATCTTTCTGAAGTGTTACATCTTAGGGATATTAGATAGGGAGTTCCAGGATTTCGACCTGGAAATGATGAAGGAGGGGTGATATATTTCCGCGTCGGGATGCTACGTGACTTGGGAATGATGGTGTCCTCCAGCACCTGCTGCCCTCGTGTCCAGAGCTGGGCATGTTTGGGTGGTGCTGTCAAAGGAAGGTTGTCTTTAATCACCGGCCATGGATGGAGATGGAGGATGACCAGAGGGTTGGTGTGGGATATTTGTAACGGGCTTCGGAACCTCTTTGTGATCGATCACAGCAGACTTCCTAAAATACCTGAGCTAGATTCCTGCTTCAGCTCAGTCAGGCCTCCTCCAATAGGAGCAGGACTTCCAACTGCAATTGAGAAGAGCCCCTCGGCCTAATCAATCTTCTAACTTTGAGGTTATTTGAATATTAGAGAATATTGAGGCTAAAACACAGGAAATCCAGACTCACAGTCTGAATGTCCAAAGATGTGCAGGTGAGCTGGACTAGCCATGCTAAATTGTCCCTAGTGTCCCAAGATGTGCGGATTAGGAGGGATTATCATAGAATAATAGAATCCCTACAGTGCAGAAGAAGGCCATTTGGCTCATCGAGTCTGCACCGACCACAATCCCACCCAGGGCCCTATCCCACCACTGGTCCCCCTGACACTAAGGGGCAATTTATTATAACCTATCAACCTAACCTGCACGTGGAAGGAAACCGGAGCACCCGGAGGAAACCCACGCAGACACAGGCAGGAGGTGCAAACTCCACACAACAATGACCCAAGCCAGGAATTGAACCCGAGTCCCTGGCGCTGTGAGGCAGCAGTGCTAATCATTTTGCCACCACTCTGCCAACTAGTAGGGTAAGTACATGGGGTTTTGATGCTAGGGCCTGGGTGGGGTGCTCTGTCAGAGAGTCGATGCAGACTCGATGGGCTGTGAATGGCCTCCCTCTGCACTGTAGGGATTCTATGATTCTGTGTTACCATTGAGCAAAGACTGAGTCAAGTCCAGCCAAGACTATAGAGTCATAGAGTCATGGAGTCATAGAGGTTTACAGCATGGAAACGGGCCCTTCGGTCCAACTTGCCCTTTCTTTTTTAAAACCCCTAAGCTAATCCCAATTGCCCGCATTTGGCCCATATCCCTCTATACCCATTGTACCCATGTAACTGTCTAAATGCTTTTTAAAAGACAAACTTGTACCCGCCTCTACTACTACCTCTGGCAGCTTGTTCCAGACACTCATCACCCTCTGTGTGAAAAATTTGACCCTCTGGACACTTTTGTATCTCTCCCCTCTCACCTTAAACCCATTCCCTCTAGTTTTAGACTCCCCTACCTTTGGGAAAAGATATTGATGATCTAGCTGATCTGTGCCCCTCATTATTTTATAGACCTCTATAAGATCACCCCTCAGCCTCCTACGCTCCAGAGAAAAAAGTCCCAGTCTATCCAGCCTCTCCTTATAACTCAATCCATCAAGTCCCGGTAGCATCCTAGTAAATCTTTTCTGCACACTTTCTAGTTTAATAATATCCTTTCTATAATAGGGTGACCAGAATTACACACAGTATTCCAAGTGTGGCCTTACTAATGACTTGTACAACTTCAACAAGACATTCCAACTCCTGTATTCAATTTTCTGACCGATGAAACCAAGCATGCCGAATGCCTTCTTCACCATTCTGTCCACCTGTGACTCCACTTTCAAGGAGCTATGAACATTTACCCCATGATCTCTTTATTCTGTAACTCTCCCTAACGCCCTACCATTAACTGAGTAAGTCCTGCCCTGGTTCAATCTACCAAAATGCATCACCTCGCATTTGTCTAAATTAAACTCCATCTGCCATTCGTCAGCCCTCTGGACCAATTGATCAAGATCCCCTTGCAATTGGAGATAACTTTCTTCACTGTCCACTATGCCACCAATCTTAGTGTCATCTGCAAACTTACTAACCATGCCCCCTATATTCTCATCCAAATCATTAATATAAATGACAAATAACAGTGGACCCAGCACTGATCCCTGAGGCACACCGCTGGTCACAGGCCTCCAGTTTGAAAAACAACCCTCTGCAACCACCCTCTGGCTTCTGTCAAGAAGCCAATTTTGTATCCATTTAGATACCTCACCCTGGATCCCATGAGATTTAACCTAATGCAACAACCTACCATGTGGTACCTTGTAAAAGGCCTTGCTAAAGTCCATGGAGACAACATCAACTGCAGGAATGATAGGAATAAGAGATGATCACTTTGAAGCTTACAATTCTTGCAGTGCTTGAAGCTGTTTACGAAGGAAGGATGTTTCCCCTGCCTGAGGTTTCTAGAACCAGGGGACATAATTTTGGAATCGGAAGTAGGCCATTTCGGACTGAGATGAGGAGGAATTTCTTCATTCACTGGGTGACAAATCTTTGGAATTCTCCACTCCAGTGTGCTGTGGAGGCTCCGTCATTGAGTGCATTCAAGGACAGATTTCTTGTTATGAAAGGGATCAATGGAAAGGGGGATAGTGTGGGAAAATGGTGTTGAGGCGTGGGATCAGCCATAATCTTGTTGAGTGGCGGTGGATCAAGTTTGAGGGCTGAATGGCCTACTTCCAATATCCCAGGAACATCGTGCTTCAAACCAACGTTGCCTTTATAAACGTTTCCAAATTGTCCATTCAGAATAAAATTTAAAGTTTATTCATTAGTGTCACAAGTAGGCTTACATTAACACTGCAATGAAGTTACTGTGAAAATCCCCTAATCGTCACACTCCGGCACCTGTTCGGGTACACTGAGGGAGAATTTAGCACGGCCAATGCACCTAACCAGCACGTCTTTCGGACTGTGGGAGGAAACTGGAGCCACCGAGAGGAAACCCACGCAGACACGGGGAGAACGTGCAGACTCCACACTGACCCAAGCCCTGGCACTCAGAGGCAGCAGAGCTAACCACTGTGCCACCATGCCGCCCCATGCGGTGCTGTGCTGTGCAAGGAAAAGTTCACAGGATCTGAGTGGCTGTCCTGGAAAAGCTAATTGATTCTTCATAACTCTACAGTAATGTTTAAACATTTATTTTATGTTGAAAATGCTGCATGAAGAAGATGACATTAAGTTTACTGTCTCAAGTATGTCAGTAGTGAATCAGTCAGTATAATGCTGATAATGTTAGGGTTTTGAAATATTGCAATATCCAGTTACTTAAACTAATTGCTTCCACACCCAATTAATTAGCTCAATTGGTTCTTGTTGTCTGGTGGCAATATATCATAATGTCCAAGTGATATAAACATCAGACATCCTAATACAATAGCAGAAGTAATTACTATCCTTACTCTGTAGCTTGGTACAATCGTTCCTGCTGTTCTTCTATCTCCTAGTAATTTCGCCTGTCACACTTACCATCTTTATCAGTCTGAAAAGGAGGCTTATGTTCGGATGAGACGTGAGCACTCGGGTAGTGCACTAGAAAGCTTTAGATTGGCTAAGAGGGAGTTGAAGAGCGAGCTTAGAAGGGCTAAAAGGGGACATGAGAAGACTTTGGCGGATAGGGTTAAAGAGAATCCTAAGGCGTTCTATAGGTATGTCAAGAACAGAAGGTTGGTTAGGGCAAGTTTAGGGCCAGTTATAGATGGCAGAGGGAAGTTATGTGTGGAACCGGAGGAGATTGGTGAAGCATTGAACCAATATTTCTCTTCGGTGTTCACGCAAGGGGACATGAATATAGCTGAGGAGGACACTGGGTTGCAAGGGAGTAGAATAGACAGTATTACAGTTGATAAGGAGGATGTGCAGGATATTCTGGAGGGTCTGAAAATAGATAAATCCCCTGGTCCGGATGGGATTTATCCAAGGATTCTCTGGGAGGCAAGAGAAGTGATTGCAGAGCCTCTGGCTCTGATCTTCAGGTCGTCGTTGGCCTCTGGTATAGTACCAGAAGATTGGAGGTTAGCGAATGTTGTTCCATTGTTTAAGAAGGGGAACAGAGACTTCCCCGGGAATTATAGACCGGTGAGTCTCACTTCTGTTGTCGGCAAGATGTTGGAAAAAATTATAAGGGATAGGATTTATAGTTATTTGGAGAGTAATGAATTGATAGGTGATAGTCAGCATGGTTTTGTGGCAGGTAGGTCGTGCCTTACTAACCTTATTGAGTTTTTTGAGAAAGTGACCAAGGAGGTGGATGGGGGCAAGGCAGTGGACGTGGTATATATGGATTTTAGTAAGGCGTTTGATAAGGTTCACCATGGTAGGCTTCTGCAGAAAATGCAGATGTATGGGATTGGGGGTGATCTAGGAAATTGGATCAGGAATTGGCTAGCGGATAGGAAACAGAGGGTGGTGGTTGATAGTAAATATTCATCATGGAGTGCGGTTACAAGTGGTGTACCTCAGGGATCTGTTTTGGGGCCACTGCTGTTTGTAATATTTATTAATGATCTGGATGAGGGTATAGTTGGGTGGATTAGCAAATTTGCTGATGACACCAAAGTCGGTGGTGTGGTAGACAGTGAGGAAGGGTGTCGTAGTTTGCAGGAAGACTTAGACAGGTTGCAAAGTTGGGCCGAGAGGTGGCGGATGGAGTTTAATGCGGAGAAGTGTGAGGTAATTCACTTTGGTAGGAATAACAGATGTGTTGAGTATAGGGCTAACGGGAGGACTTTGAATAGTGTGGAGGAGCAGAGGGATCTAGGTGTATGTGTGCATAGATCCCTGAAAGTTGGGAATCAAGTAGATAAGGTTGTTAAGAAGGCATATGGTGTCTTGGCGTTTATTGGTAGGGGGATTGAATTTAGGAGTCGTAGCGTTATGTTGCAACTGTACACAACTCTGGTGCGGCCGCACTTGGAGTACTGTGTGCAGTTCTGGTCCCCACATTACAGGAAGGATGTGGAGGCTTTGGAGAGGGTGCAGAGGAGGTTTACCAGGATGTTGCCTGGTATGGAGGGGAGATCCTATGAGGAGAGGCTGAGGGATTTGGGATTGTTTTCGCTGGAAAGGCGGCGGCTAAGAGGGGATCTTATTGAAACATATAAGATGATTAGAGGTTTAGATAGGGTGGATAGTGATAGCCTTTTTCCTCTGATGGAGAAATCCAGCACGAGGGGGCATGGCTTTAAATTGAGGGGGGGTAGTTATAGAACCGATGTCAGGGGTAGGTTCTTTACCCAGAGGGTGGTGAGGGATTGGAATGCCCTGCCAGCATCAGTAGTAAATGCGCCTAGTTTGGGGGCGTTTAAGAGATCCGTAGATAGGTTCATGGACGAAAAGAAATTGGTTTAGGTTGGAGGGTCACAGTTTTTTTTTATTTTTATTTATTTATTTATTTATTTTTAACTGGTCGGTGCAACATCGTGGGCCGAAGGGCCTGTTCTGCGCTGTAATGTTCTATGTTCTATGTTCTATGAATCATCTCCAGCCAACTTTGTCTGATAGAATACACTGCAGAACCACTATCGGGGACACCGAATATAACTTCCATTCCAAAACAACGTCAACAGCTGCCTTGATGGGCTGCTGTATCCTATGCGGCACAGTGACGCAGTGGTTAGCATGGCTGCCTCACAGCGCCAAGGATCTGGCTTCAATTCCAACCTCGGGACACTTCGTGTGGAGTTTACACATTCTCCCTGTGTCTGTGTGGCTTTCCTCTGGGTGACCTCCCATACTCCAAAGATGTGCGGGTTAGGTTGATTGGCCAATGCTCAATTGCCCCTTTGTGTCAGGGGGATTAGCAGGGTAAATAAATGGGTTCAGGGGGATGGGGCCTGGGTGAGATTGCTGTCAGTGCAGGCTTGATGGGCCGAATGGTCTCCTTCTGCACTGTAGGGATTCTATGGGCAGAATTTTACTGGTTTGCCCTGCCCTGATTGTGAGTTTTGTGTGCTTTCCTAAGAACGGAATAGGCCTAAATTTGTCAGATGGAGTTTAATATGATAAGTGTGAGGCTGTTTATTTTGGCAGAACAAATAGAAAGGCAAATTATTACCTAACTGGAAAGCAGATTCAAAATGTGTCCATGCAGAGGGATCTGGGTGTCTTTGTTCATGAATCACAGAAAGTCGGTATCCAGGTGCAGCGTGTAATAAAAAAGGCAAATGGGATGTTGGCATTTATTGCAAAGTAGAGAAGTGTTGTTGCAATTGTATAGGGTGTTGGTGAGACTGCATCTGGAGTATTGTGGCCAGTTTTGATCTCTTTATTTGAGGAAGGATGTGGTGGCATTGGAGGCAGTTCAGAGGAGGTTCATCAGATTGATTCCGGGGATGAAAGGATTGACGCATGAGGAGAGATTAAACAGTTTGGGCTTGTACTCGCTGGAGTTTAGAAGGATGAGAGGGGATCCGATCGAGGTATATAAAACTTTAAAAGGGATTGATAAAGTAAATGTAGACCAAATGTTTCCTCTTATGGGGCAATTTAGAACAAGATGCCATGGTGAACCATAGATGGTTATCACTATGGGTACTTGTACATATGTTACTCTTGTTACTGTTGGGGTTAGGGTTGGGGTGTTCTACCTGTCAGCATTGTTCTGTGGTACACTCCGTTTGGCTCCACCTTCTTATAGGAGTATAAAGGTCACTGCACTTCCTAGTGGCCCTTAGTCTGGGATAGTATTGTTAGTAAGAAGTTTAACAACACCAGGTTAAAGTCCAACAGGTTTATTTGGTAGCAAAAGCCACACAAGCTTTCGAAGCTCTAAGCCCCTTCTTCAGGTGAGTGGGAATTCTGTTCACAAACAGAGCTTATAAAGACACAGACTCAATTTACATGAATAATGGTTGGAATGCGAATACTTACAACTAATCAAGTCTTTAAGAAACAAAACAATGGGAGTGGAGAGAGCATCAAGACAGGCTAAAAAGATGTGTATTGTCTCCAGACAAGACAGCCAGTGAAACTCTGCAGGTCCACGCAACTGTGGGAGTTACAAATAATGTGACATGAACCCAATAGCCTGTCTTGATGCTCTCTCCACTCCCATTGTTTTGTTTCTTAAAGACTTGATTAGTTGTAAGTATTCGCATTCCAACCATTATTCATGTAAATTGAGTCTGTGTCTTTATAAGCTCTGTTTGTGAACAGAATTCCCACTCACCTGAAGAAGGGGCTTAGAGCTTCGAAAGCTTGTGTGGCTTTTGCTACCAAATAAACCTGTTGGACTTTAACCTGGTGTTGTTAAACTTCTTACTGTGTTTACCCCAGTCCAACGCCGGCATCTCCGCATCATAGTATTGTTAAGCAGTATGCTCTATTCTTGTTGCGAATAAAAGCCTTTATTCCCGGGTACGTTCTAGCCTCCCGAGTGAATTAATCGCGCATCATATAGGTTGAGAGGCGGTAGATTTAAAACTGAGATGAGGAGGAGCTACTTCTCGCAGAGGGTGGTGAATTTGTGGAACTCGCTGCCCCAGAGCGCAGTGGAGACTGAATCATTGAATGGTTTCAAGAAGGAGATGGATATATTTCTAATAAAAAAAGGGATAAGGGAATATGGGGAGCAGGTGGGGAGGTGGATTTGAGACCAGGGAGAGATCAGCCATGATCTGAGTGAATGGCGGAGCAGGCTCGAAGGGTGAATTTGCCGACTTCTGCTCATAATTCCTATGTTCCTATGTTGACACTAACTTTATTCTGGGGAAGAAGGAGGTTGACTCCCCCTCCCCATCCTCCGCCCCCATTTGGACAGCGGGTATTGGCCTCTACTCATGGCATGTCCCAGGTTCATGAGTGACAAGAACCAAGGAAACCCTCAGCCTGAGGTTCCCCAGCCAGGACCAAGCTCCTGGTGTCAGCAGCCTGACGGGGGCCTGATGGAGAATCTTCCCTTCAGGAGGCCTTGTGGAGATTGGGTCTGGGCCCATTTTCTGGTCCTTGTATAAAGAATTTGTGGCGCGCACACTGGAAATGCTTGGATAGCTTTGACAGATGTGGCTGCTATGAGGTGAAGCCAACATAATAAATACCAATAAAAACAGAAACTCCGGAAAAACTCAGCAGGACTGGCAGCAGCTGTGGAGAGACAAATGGAGCTAATGTTTCCAGTCCAACACGACTCCACCTCAGGAGAAGAATATTATTAGATGCAAACCATTAACTCTGTTGCTCCCTCCACTCACGCTGCCGGAGCCATTGGGTTCTTCCTGTTTTTATTTCACATCTCCAACATCTGCAATATTTTGCTTTTATAATAAATACCAAATAAGCAAACCATTCCACTAGCTCGGCCTGGAATTTCAAGCGAGGTGTGTAAACCTAAAACTTCAACAATGGTCAAACAAATGTGCTTTGCGCCTTTCTTTTTGCTGCAAGTATGTATCACAGCTTGGTATGGCTCCTGCTCTGCCCAGGACCGCAAGGAACTACCAAAGGTCGTGAATGTAGCCCAATCCATCACACAAACCAGCCTCCCATCCATTGACTCTGTCTACACTTCCTGCTGCCTCGGCAAAACAGCCAACAAAATTAAGGACCCCACGCACCCTGGACATTCTCTCTTCCACCTTCTTCCATCTGAAAAAGATACAAAAGTCTGAGGTCACGTACCAACCGACTCAAGAACAGCTTCTTCCCTGCTGCTGTCAGACTTTTGAATGGACCTACCTTGCATTAAGTTGATCTTTCTCTACACCCTAGCTATGACTGTAACACTACATTCTGCACTCTCTCCTTTCCTTCTCTATGAACGGTATGTTTTGTCTGTATAGCGCGCAAGAAACAATACTTTTCACTGTATGTTAATACATGCGACAATAATAAATCAAATCAAATCAAATCAAGTATCTCTGCAACAATACTTTGAAGTTTGTGCCTACATGACAGAGCCCAGTTTTCAAACGCAGGGGTTCAGTCTGTAGCTTCACTGCAAATTGGAGGTGTAAATTTCTGTCCACTAGTTTCAAAGACATTGACCGGGATTCCCCCAAAGCCAAACTAAGTGTCCAATGGGCAGGAAAATGGGAGTATTTCCTGCCCGTTTTTTGGGTGTACTTACCAGAATGAATCTCCGTTACTCAGTGTGAGTTCCTCTGGTAAGTAGAGTAGGGATCTTGCACAAGATTGCTGGCCTGCCCCGCAAACCCCCGACCGCTGGTCTTCTAAACACCCCCCACCTCACAATCGCTGGTCTGCCAGACCTCTCCAGGCCAGTCCCAATCTCCTCCCCCATCGGCCAGCCCCAGTATTGGCACCCTTGGCCAGCCTCGATCTACCCCCCCACCCCGATAGCCAACCCAAAACACCCCCCATCCAATGACTAGGCCCACTACCCCTCCCATGGCCAGATCCGATCGCCTCCTCTCACCCTCCCCCACCGATCCCTTATTGTAGAGTGGTAGTAGGTTCCCCCTCCAACCGATTGCCCCTCAATAGGTCCTGCTCCCTTCCGTATGTCCCGCCGCCCTCTGTCCCCGACCCTTTGGCACTGCCCATTGGGCAGTGCCAAGGTGACCAGTGGGCAGTGCCAAGGTCCCAGACTGACATTGCCCAAAGGGCAAATCCCTTGTCCCGACCTCCCGGGAACCCCACACAGACATGGGGAGAACGTGCAGACTCCGCAAAGACAATAACCAAAGCTAGGAATCGAACCCTGGTCCCTGGTGCAATGAGGGGGTTCGCCATGGAAAATGTGTGGGTTTTTTGTGGGTGGGGCGGGGGAGGGAGCCAATGTTTTGAGTCTGGATGACCCTTCGTCTATTGTCCCTCCACAGATGCTGCCAGACCTGCTGAGATTTTCCAGCATTTTCTGTTTTTGTGCCAGGGTTTTTTAAAGTTCCTCCTTCCTTTATGAATAATAATGCAGAGCTGTGAGGAGTGTTAAGTTAACCTTTCACTTGCTGTTGTTGTCTTGTGTGGCCTATGATCGACACAGTTAACACATAAAGAACACATTCAACGATTCACACCCTCACCCCCATTCTCAAAAACGCTTTACAAAATGTACAACAGTGGAAAAATTCCAAATGCATGTGTAATCAGCCTTCGGAGGCAGAAGTCCCTTCACCAAAATCCCTTTCTTTACAATTCCAACAGCAGTACACAGAGTGCTCTCAGTCAGCAGTCTACCTTCGGGAGCGCCAGAGGGACTGACACACCCGGTTAAATACAAGGAAGAGACTTCCTGATTGGTCCGTCAATTGACTTAAAAAGAACAAAAACAAAGAAAATTACAGCAGAGGAACAGGCTCTTCGGCCCTCCAAGCCTGCACCGACCATGCTGCCTGACTTAACTAAAACCCCCTATCCTTCTGGGGACCATATCCCTCTATTCCCAGCCTATTCATGTATTTGTCAAGACCCCCCCCTTAAAACTCACTACCGCATCCACTTCCACTACCTCCCCCGACAGCGTATTCCAGGCACCCACCACACTCTGTGTAAAAAAACATGCCTCGTATATCTCCTTTTAACCTTGTCCCTCGCACCTTATAACTATGCCCCCTAGTAATTGACTCTTCCACTCTGTCCATGCCCCTCATAATCTTGTAGACTTCTATCAGGTCATCTCTCAACCTCAATCGTTCCAGTGAGAACAAACCAAGTTTCTCCAACCTCTCCTCATAGCTAATGCCCTCCATACCAGGCAACATCCTGGTAAATCTTTTCTGTACCCTCTCCAAAGCTTCCATATCCTTCTGGTAGTGTGGCGACCAGAATTGAACACTATATTCCAAGTGCGGCCGAACTAAGGTTCTATAAACCTGTAACATGACTTGCCGATTTTTAAACTCAATGCCCTGGCTGATGAAACAAGCATGCTGTATGTCTTCTTGACTACCTGTACACCCAGATCCCTCTGCCTATCAGTACTCTTAAGGGTTCTGCCATTTACTGTATATTTTCAGTCTGTATTAGAGGGAGTATACAGCTTGTAAGAAGGGACTAAAGAAGGAAATTAGGAGAGCCAGAAGGGGTCACGAGAAGGCCTTGGCAGGTAGGATGAAGGAAAACCCTAAGGCGTTCTATAAATATGTGAAGAGTAAAAGGATGAGACGTGAAGGAATAGGGCCTATAAAAGGTGAAGGCGGGAAAATCTGTACGGAACCAGTAGAAATGGCAGAGGTGCTTAATGAGTATTTTGCCTCTGTTTTCACAGAGGAGAAGGACCTGGGTGGACTGAAAAGATTGAGTATGTGGACTTTAACAAAGAGGTTGTGCTGGAATCTTTGAATGGCATCAAGATAGATAAGTCGCCGGGTCCAGATGGGATGTACCCCAGGTTACTGTGGGAGGCGCGGGAAGAGATTGCAGAGCCTCTGGCGATGATCTTTGCATCGTCGATGGAGACGGGAGAGGTGCCGGAGGATTGGAGGATTGCGGATGTGGTTCCTATTTTCAAGAAGGGGAATAGGGATAGCCCAGGAAATTACCGACTGGTGAGTCCAACCTCAGTGGTTGGTAAGCTGATGGAGAAGATCCTGAGGGACAAGATTTATGAGCATTTAGAGAGGTTTAGTATGCTCAAGAATACTCAGCATGGCTTTGTCAAAGGCAGATCATGCCTTACGAGCCTGGTGGAGTTCTTCGAAAATGTGACTAAACACATTGACGAAGGGAAAGCGGTAGATGTGGTTTACATGGATTTTAGCAAAGCGTTCGAGAAGGTCCCCCATGCAAGGCTTCTAGAAAAAGTGAGAGGGCATGGGATCCAAGGGGCTGCTGCCCTGTGGATCCAGAACTGGCTTGCCCAAAGGAGGCAGAGAGTGGGTATAGATGGGTCTTTTTCTAAATGGAGGTCGGTCACCAGTGGTGTGCCCCAGGGATCTGTTCTGGGACCCTTGTTGTTTGTCATTTTCATAAATGACCTGGATGAGGAAGCGGAGGGATGGGTTGGTAAGTTTGCCGACGACACGAAGGTTAGTGGGGTTGTGGATAGTCTGGAGGGATATCAGAAGTTACAGAGGGACATAGATAGGATGTAAGACTGGGCGGAGAAGTGGCAGATGGACTTCAACCCAGATAAATGCGTAGTGGTCCATTTTGGCAGGTCAAATGGGATGAAGGAGTACAATATAAAGGGAAAGACTCTTAGTACGGTAGAGGATCAGAAGGACCTTGGGATCCGGGTCCATAGGACTCTAAAATCGGCCCCGCAGGTGGATTAAGAAGGCGTATGGTGTGCTGGCCTTTATCAATCGAGGGATTGAGTTTAGGAGTCCGGGGATAATGATGCAGCTATATAAGACCCTCGTCAGACCCCACTTGGAGTACTGTGCTCAGTTCTGCTCACCTCATTACAGGAAGGATGTGGAAAAGATTGAAAGGGTGCAGAGGAGATTTACAAGGATGTTGCCCGGATTGAGCGGCATGCCTTATGAGGATAAGCTGAGGGAGCTCGGTCTTTTCTCCTTGGAGAGACGTAGGATGAGAAGAGACCTAATAGAGGTATGTAAGATGTTGAGAGGCATAGATCGGGTGGACTCTCAGAGGCCTTTTCCCAGGGTGGAAATGGCTGCTACGAGAGGACAAAGGTTTAAGGTGCTGGGGGGTAGGTACAGGGGAAATGTTAGGGGGACGTTTTTCACACAGAGGGTGGTGGGCGAGTGGCATCGGCTGCCGTCAATGGTGGTGGAGGCAAACTCAATAGGGTCTTTTAAGAGACTCTTGGATGAGTACATGGGACTTAATAGGATGGAGGGTTATAGGTAGACCTAAAAGGTAGGGATATATTCGGCACAGCTTGTGGGACCAAAGGGCCTGTTTTGTGCTGTAGTTTTTCTATGTTTCTAAAATGCATTACCTCACATTTGTCCGGATTAAATTCCATCTGCCATCTCTCCGCCCAAGTCTCCAACTGACTTCTTAATCAGGGAGTTCATATTCCAATAGGCCAACCTCAATGGTCTGATTGAAGTCATTACAGCATGCATGGCTACAGGGGGCAATTGCGACACCTTGTGGCAGCGGCAGGCCTGAGGCAGTCCCCTGCAGCACATATTCCTCGATAGGTTTCAATACCTGCAAACCGATAAACGCCTCAACAAAGAATGAGAACATAAGAACATAAGAACATAAGAAATAGGAGCAGGAGTAGGCCATCTAGCCCCTCGAGCCTGCCCCGCCATTCAATAAGATCATGGCTGATCTGACGTGGATCAGTACCACTTACCCGCCTGATCCCCATAACCCTTAATTCCCTTACCGATCAGGAATCCATCCATCCGTGCTTTAAACATATTCAGCGAGGTAGCCTCCACCACCTCAGTGGGCAGAGAATTCCAGAGATTCACCACCCTCTGGGAGAAGAAGTGGTAGACAGTGAGGAAGGGTGTCGTAGTTTGCAGGAAGACTTAGACAGGTTGCAAAGTTGGGCCGAGAGGTGGCGGATGGAGTTTAATGCGGAGAAGTGTGAGGTAATTCACTTTGGTAGGAATAACAGATGTGTTGAGTATAGGGCTAACGGGAGGACTTTGAATAGTGTGGAGGAGCAGAGGGATCTAGGTGTATGTGTGCATAGATCCCTGAAAGTTGGGAATCAAGTAGATAAGGTTGTTAAGAAGGCATATGGTGTCTTGGCGTTTATTGGTAGGGGGATTGAATTTAGGAGTCGTAGCGTTATGTTGCAACTGTACACAACTCTGGTGCGGCCGCACTTGGAGTACTGTGTGCAGTTCTGGTCCCCACATTACAGGAAGGATGTGGAGGCTTTGGAGAGGGTGCAGAGGAGGTTTACCAGGATGTTGCCTGGTATGGAGGGGAGATCCTATGAGGAGAGGCTGAGGGATTTGGGATTGTTTTCGCTGGAAAGGCGGCGGCTAAGAGGGGATCTTATTGAAACATATAAGATGATTAGAGGTTTAGATAGGGTGGATAGTGATAGCCTTTTTCCTCTGATGGAGAAATCCAGCACGAGGGGGCATGGCTTTAAATTGAGGGGGGGTAGTTATAGAACCGATGTCAGGGGTAGGTTCTTTACCCAGAGGGTGGTGAGGGATTGGAATGCCCTGCCAGCATCAGTAGTAAATGCGCCTAGTTTGGGGGCGTTTAAGAGATCCGTAGATAGGTTCATGGACGAAAAGAAATTGGTTTAGGTTGGAGGGTCACAGTTTTTTTTTTAACTGGTCGGTGCAACATCGTGGGCCGAAGGGCCTGTTCTGCGCTGTAATGTTCTATGTTCTATGTTCTATGTTCAACTCTGTCTTAAACCGACCCCCCTTTATTTTGAGGCTGTGTCCTCTAGTTTTAACTTCCTTACTAAGTGGAAAGAATCTCTCCGCCTCCACCCTATCCAGCCCCCGCATTATCTTATAAGTCTCCATAAGATCCCCCCTCATCCTTCTAAACTCCAACGAGTACAAACCCAATCTCCTCAGCCTCTCCTCATAATCCAAACCCCTCATCTCCGGTATCAACCTGGTGAACCTTCTCTGCACTCCCTCCAATGCCAATATATCCTTCCTCATATAAGGGGACCAATACTGCACACAGTATTCCAGCTGCGGCCTCACCAATGCCCTGTACAGGTGCATCAAGACATCCCTGCTTTTATATTCTATCCCCTTCGCAATATAGGCCAACATCCCATTTGCCTTCTTGATCACCTGTTGTACCTGCAGACTGGGCTTTTGCGTCTCATGCACAAGGACCCCCAGGTCCCTTTGCACGGTAGCATGTTTTAATGGAAGGAAGGATCAGTAACCTTCACCAGTTCCAAACTATCAGATGCCAGTACCAATCAGTAAAACTGGGATCAGTCATATTGGAGTTCCATTCTAAGGCACACAAAACCAGTTCGGGCAGGTTTTACTGTCACCCTTCATTTCTTCAAGGTCAAGATGAGGTCGGGGTGAACAAAGAACAAAGAACAGTACAGCACAGGAAGAGGCCCTTCGGCCCTCCAACCCGGCGCTGGTCAGGCTCCCAGCCAACAGAGACGACGGTGATACCGTATAGATATAGAAACCATAAGATAAAGGCAGTGATGCAGGATTATCAAGAGCAGAAAAGAAAAACCATCGATGTAAATCAGAATGTTGGTGAAAACTGCTCGATTCTCGCCACCCAGTTCATCATCGTACGGAGAGACAAATCTGATCAATGTTGAACTTCAAAGGCTGCCAGGATTAATGGCAACAAAAATTCAAATGCTGTACTTGAGGATGAAGGTTGACAGGTCCTGACAAGCGCCTTGCAATACAGAGGAATGGAATGAAATACAGCGACAACTGAGCTTTCATTGAAATATTCCCTTCCATTTGTTTCAAATATCAACCATACTAAGGTCACAGACTTTCAATATAATGCAAAGATTGCTACAAGTTTCTATTCTTATTTGCTACCCTTGACCACAAGTTTCGGAAAAGCACATTATTACCCGTAGGTCCTTCATTACTCACTGACCCAAAGTCTATCCCTGTTGATTTAATGATTAAATAGAGTCTGAGTGAGGACAACTTGCAATTAAACAGTGGGGTCTGCTGGCATCTTCACTACCAGCAGGGTCATATATCAGTGTAGTCCATTATCCTGACTGGCCATCAATCTCGTCTCCATGGCATGTAAACTGAGGACTCAATTTCCGAAACGTGTCGAACAGTGCGCCTGCTTCTTTTACCATTGCGCCTTTCTTCATCTCTTGTCCAATATTCCCAGTTATGATCGTGACAAATCAGAGGTGGCTGTAAATGTGTGCAATGGATCCTTCCTTTGCTGTGCGTGGCAGCAATTGCTAAACCACTGGGAAGCTTCCAATACAAACAATCTGTAGCTAGGACTCCAGGGGCACAGTGGTTATCACTGTTGCCTCACAGCACCAGGGACCCAGGTTCGATTCCCGGCTTGGGTCACTGTCTGTGTGGAGTTTGCATGTTCTCCCCGTGTCTGCGTGGGTTTCCTCCGGGTGCTCCGGTTTCCTCCCACAGTCTGAAGGATGTGCTGGACAGGTGCATGGACACGAACAGGCGCCGAAGTGTGGTGACTAGGGGAATTTCACAGTAACTTCATTGCAGTGTTAATTTAAGCCTTACTTGTGAATAATTTAAAAACTTTAGCTTCCTCCGGTTACGGTCCTGTGCCGTAGGCGATGGCCTAGTGGTGTTATCGCTACACCATTAATCCAGGAACTCAGCTAATGTTCTGGGGTCCCGGGTTCGAATCCTGCCACAGCAGATGGTGGCATTTGAATTCAATTTTAAAAATCTGGAATTAAGAATCTACTGATGACCATGAAACCATTGTCAATTGTCAGTAAAACCCATCTGGTTCACTCGGGTCCGTTAGGGAAGGAAATCTGCCGTCCTTACCTGGTCTGGCCTACATGTGACTCCAGAGCCACAGCAATGTGGTTGACTCTCAACTGCCCTCTGAACAAGGGTAACTAGGGATGGACAATAAATGCTGGGCAGGCAGCGATAGGTGGCATGGCAGCACAGTGGTCAGTACTGCTGCCTCACAGCACCAGGGACCCAGATTTAATTCCGGCCTTGGGTGATTGTGTGGAGTTTGCATATTCTCCCCGTGACTGCGTGGGTCTCCTCCGGGTGCTCCAGTTTCCTCCCACACTCCAAAGATGTGGTGGGTGGTTAGGTGGATTGGCCATGCTAAATTGCCCCTTAGTTTCAACAAGATCATGTCTCACAAACTTGATTGAGTTTTTTGAAGGGGTAACCAAGAAGGTAGATGAGGGCAGTGCAGTTGATGTTGTCTGCACGGACTTTAGCAAGGCCTTTGACAAGGTACCGCATGGTAGGTTGTTGCATTAGGTTAAATCTCACGGGATCCAGGGTGAGGTATCTAAATGGATACAAAATTGGCATCTTGATGGAAGCCAGAGGGTTGTTGTAGAGGGTTGTTTTTCAAACTGGAAGCCTGTGACCAGCGGTGTGCCTCAGGAATCAGTGCTAGGTCCACTGTTATTTGTCATTTATATTAATGATTTGGATGAGAATATAGGGGGCATGGTTAGTAAGTTTGCAGATGACACTGAGATTGGTGGCATAGTGGACAGTGAAGAAGCTTATCTCGGATTGCAACGGGATCTTGATCAATTGGGCCAGTGGGCTGACGAATGGCAGATGGAGTTTAATTTAGACAAATGCGGGGTGATGCATTTTGGTAGATTGAACCAGGACTTACTCAGTTAATGGTAGGGCGTTGGGGAAAGTTACAGAACAAAGAGATCTAGGGATACATGTTCATAGCTCCTTGAAAGTGGAATCACAGGTGGACAGAGTGGTGAAGAAGGCATTCGGCATGCTTGGTTTCATCGGTCAGAACATTGAATACAGGAGTTGGGACGTCTTGTTGAAGTTGTACAAGACATTGGTAAGGCCACACTTGGAATACTGTGTGCAATTCTGGTCACCCTATTATAGAAAGGATATTATTAAACTAGAAAGAGTGCAGAAAAGATTTACTAGGATGCTACCGGGACTTGATGGATTGAGTTATAAGGAGAGGCTGGATAGACTGGGACTTTTTTCTCAGGAGCGTAGGAGGCTGAGGGGTGACCTTATTGAGGTCTACAAAATAATGAGGGGCATAGACAAGGTAGATAGTCAATATCTTTTCCCAAAGGTAGGGGAGTCTAAAACTAGTGGGCATAGGTTTAAGGGGAGAGATACAAAAGTGTCCAGAGGGGCAATTTTTTCACACAGAGGGTGGTGAGTGTCTGGAACAAGCTGCCAGAGGTAGTAGTAGAGGCGGGTACAATTTTGTCTTTAAAAAGCATTTAGACAGTTTCATGGGAAGATGGGTATAGAGGGATATGGGCCAAACGCGGGCAATTGGTACTAGCTTCGGGGTTTACAAAAAAGGGCTGCATGGCCAAGTTGGGCCGAAGGGCCTGTTTTCATGCTGTAAACCTCTATGAGTCTATGACTCTATGATAGGTGGCATGGTGGCACAGGTCTCACAGCGCCAGGGACCTGGGTTTAATTCCGGCCTTGGATGATTGTCTGTGTGGAGGTTGCACATTCTTCCCGTGTCTGTGTGGGTTTCCTCCGGGTGCTCCGGTTTCCTCCCTCACTCCAAAGATGTGGTGGGTGGTTAGGTAGATTGGTCATGCTAAATTGCCCCTTAGTTTCAGCAAGATTAACAGAGTAAATACTTGGGGTTACAGGGTGTGGTGAACCATCGTTGGTTCCCACTGTGGGATTGTTCTAATGTTGTTGTTGGGCTAGGGTGTTCCCACTGTGGGATTGTTCTAATGTTGTTGTTGGGCTAGGGTGGGACTGTTACACCTGTGGTTGTTACTGTTGTGGCACATCCCAGTCGGGCTCCGCCTCCTGGGAGAGGTATAAGACCCCCTGCTCGGGCGGGACCTCGTCAGTCTGGGATAGTGTGTTAACGTTCTATTAAGTTCCATTGTTAGACAATAAAAGCCTTCTGTTACCGAAGCTTCGTGCCTCGTGTTCAATTGATGCGCATCACAGGGATAGGACCCGGGTGGGATTGTTGCCGGTGCAGGCTCGATGGGCCAAATAGCCCTTTTCTGCACTCTAGGGATTCTATGATTCTATGATGCCCACGTCCCACGAATTAATGAAACAAAAGTACCGAATCCTCCGATGTTGACAGAGTTTGTGGGGACAGTGGGGGTCGGGGGGGGGGGGGCACCTTATCAGCTTGGGGCAGGCAGATTCCACCGCCTGTTCAGTGGAACATCTTTCGGAAATGTTGGCACCCAGGGGCCCTTGTGGAACTTCCTATACCAGTTTCACAAAGATCAACAAACCTCGCACCAGTTGGGTACCGGCCCCTGGGTTTTTATAGATTGCTTGCCTGGAGTCTTGATCATGATACAAATGCTTTGAAAACATGAATAATTGATAGCTGCCCTTTGTAACACCAAAGTGAGGAAATAGATCCTATCTTGTAACAAAGACACTCTTTGTGTGGCCAGTTTTCACTTTAGAAATCGCGTTATAACTCAACGATGAACTGCACTACCCACTTCGAAACTGAATGGGTGCCAAACCTGCTGTGGAGTAAAATGAATCGGTGGCTGTGTCCTGATTAGTTTCTATTCTTGCGGAGGTTTTCTGATAAGCTTTGTATCTATTTTATGAAAAGGCAGTACAATTCCTCCTGCAACAAGCTGCTAAAGGATCCATCTGCTGTGCAATCATCGGCATCCTACTTCAGGGAGAAAAATGAAACAAAAGATTAGAGCAACACTTAATGGCTGTGATTTATCAAATACTGCATCAGGCAACTGAGGCTGCCCTCAGATTGTTCCCAATATTGATATAACGCAGCAGCTGTTCCCGCACTGTTGGCAAACCAGAACGCAGCGATCCCACATCCCCAAACCTCTTTCCTTTCAAGAGCTTTAAACGACAGGGGACCAGAAATCAGTCCAAGTCTTCCTTTCACTGTTGGCGTGGAGTTTCAGTGAGCAGTGGAACATGAACCATCCTGAAATTGGGCCTCGGGCCTTGTCCAGGTTGATCTTCAGTCCGAGCTGCCCCTGAAGACGAGGGTGGCACGGTGGTTAGCACTGCTGGCCATGCTAAATGGACCCTTAACATCCCAAAGTGTGTAGGTTAGGTGGATTAGCCATGGTAACTGGGGATAGGGTGGGAGAAGGGTCCTGTTTAAGGTACTCTGTGAGAGAGAATCAGGATGTGGAGATGCCAGCGTTGGACTGGGGTAAACACAGTAAGAAGTTTAACAACACCAGGTTAAAGTCCAACAGGTTTATTTGGTAGCAAAAGCCACAAGCTTTCGGAGCCTTAAGTTCATGTCACACTATCTGTAATCCCCACAGCTTGCCTGGACCTGCAGAGTCTCACTGGCTGTCCTGTCTGGAGACAATACACATCTCTTTAACCAGTCTTAATGCTCTCTCCACTCACATTGTTTATACCTTTAAGGCTTGATTAGCTGTAAGTATTCGCATTCCAACCATTATTCTGTAAATTGAGTTTGTGTCTTTATATGCCCTGTTTGTGAACAGAATTCCCACTCACCTGAAGAAGGGGCTTAAGGCTCCGAAAACTTGTGGCTTTTGCTACCAATTAAACCTGTTGGACGTTAACCTGGTGTTGTTAAACTTCTTACAGAGAGAATCAGTGCAGACTTGATGGGCCAAATGGCCTCCTTCCGCACTGTAAGGGATTCTATGAATATAGGTGCATTGGCCATGCTAAATTCTCCCTCAGTGTACCCGAACAGGTGCCGGAGTGTGGCGACTCGGGGATTTTCACAGTAATTTCATTGCAGTGTTAATGTAAGCCATACTTGTAACACCAATAAATAAACTTAAATGAAATAACTTCAAGTCTCCAGCAGCCGCTGCCCGCAGTTACATTCCTGGAGGAGGAATCTCAGATCCAGAAACTGGACTGGGGGGATGGTGGTCAGGAGGAGGAGGGGAGTACATGTCCCTCCTGGATCCACAGGACAGGTTTTATACTTGATATTAGTCAGCGGTTGGGGGGGCTTTTTAAGAATCTACTCTCAGCAGGCCTGGAATGATTACATGAGTCCATCAATAGACATTAGGCCAACATTAACATGCTTAATGGGCCGAATCCATGTTGTATGTCTCTGCTCAGTGTGACTGAAAAAAATAAGTAAACTAGATAAGTAGGGGCGGCACAGTGGTGGGCGGCACGGTGGCACAGTGGTTAGCACTGCTGCCTCACAGCGCCAGGGACCTGGGTTCGATTCCAGTCTTGGGTGACTATCTGTGCGGAGTCTGCACGTTCTCCCTGGGTTTCCTCTAAGTGCTCCAGTTTCCTCCAACACTCCAAAGATGTGCGGGTTAGGTAGGTTAGGTAGATTAGCCATGCTAAATTGTCCCTTAGTGTTCCAAAGTGCGTTGGTTAGGGCGATTAGCGGGGTATAAATACATGGGGTTACGGGGATAGGGGATGGGTGGGATTGTTGTCGGTGCAGGCTCGATGGGCCAAATGGCCTCCTTCTGCACTGTAGGGATTCTATGATAGTGCAGATTGCACACAGGGCTACCTGGAAATAAATCGATGGGCTTTGCACGATACATACCAACTTCTATCCAAGAGGATCAAAAGAAAGACATGAAGCAAGAGCAATGAATCCAACAGAGAACGAATGTGGCAGAGAGTCAATAATAAACAGAACAGTAATAGGCAGGGCTCAAATCTGTCACCTCTAAACCTCAGAGGACAAGGATAGCAAATACCTGGGAACATCTACAAGTTCCCCTCCAAATCACTCATCACCCTGACTGGAACTATGGGCTGAATGTTTGCTGAGTTGTGGAGGCTCAGGGGACCTTTAAACATGGAAGACTGACCTACACCCCCCCTCCCCCCTCCCCCATCCCCCCCCTCACCCCTCCCCCCCATTTTCAGCAGAACTCAGTTTTGGGAGTAGGTGAAAGGGGACAGGGTGTGAAGTGCACAGGTGCAAGTCCTGAATTGACTGGGCCATCAGTTCACACAACAAGCAGATCTGCTTCTCACTCAGGAATGGCCTCAACCCGCAGTGCGTGTTCGGTGACTTTATAGCGGAGATGTAAATGCTCATGAAGGATGGATACCGCGATGTGTAGAAGTGCCAAGTTGATTCGATCTGCCACCTTTCAAGTTTTGAAAAATTGCCTCCCTCTGTCTCTGAGAGTGAAAATATATATTCTCACAGTTTCAATAGGTGTTTGTTGACATAACCTTAAGCGTTGTTATTATAGCAATGTTACTGCTTCATTGCTTCTATAACCTCTCATTATCACGGGGTGTTAGGGGGTGGTGGCTGTAAATTCAAGGTTTGATTGACAGCTCCAAAAGGTGATGAATGGTTAGTTTTCTTTGAGGTGGAGTGATGAGGTCAAAGTTTTGCTTTCATAAGGGATTAAGTACTTGAAGGAAATTAAATGTATTGAATGCGCTTTCATGAATGAGACTGTTTTGTTTTAATATAGTGAAGTCTGTCATAGATACTCAAACTTTATTTTACTTTATCTCAGCACTGCTCCTGTGGTCTGAAAAACCTCAAGTATCACACCTCTTCAAGAAAGGTCCACCCTTTAACTTGAGTCTATGACCTTAAGTTCTAGACTCTCCAGCTAAGGAAAACAACCTCTCAGCTTCTACCCTTGTAAAGCCCTATGGTCTGAATTTTCAGGAGGTGGGGCTTTGCATCCCCAACTCCAGCAGGCCCAATTACATTCCACATGCTAATGAGCAATGATTGGCAGAAGCTGGAAGGTCAGCTGAAGGAAGCCGCACCTTGGAGAACTGCTGGCCAATCTGATTGGCCAATGGCCCTCCAGTCATTCCAGGAACAGTGCTGCAATGGCCAGAAGAGGCACTGCAGGTCACTGCGTGGAACTAAATGCTGGGGACTAGAGGAAAGGCGGGGTCAAGGCAGAGGGGGTGGGGTGGGAATTGAAGGTCAGGGGGATTGTGAGTGGACGATCAGTGTGTTGGAAGATAGGTCAGGTGGGGGGGTGGGGGGGTGGGGGGGGGGGGGGGGGGTGGGCAGAGGTCTCTTTGGGCCCCAGGCAAATGGTGCCCCCCAGTCAGAAAGGGGGCTTCTAATGGAGATGCCCCCGCCTCTTCCCGCCCAGGAAAAGGCCCCTGTGACCATTACGTGGCCCCTTAAGGACCTTAACTGGGGCAAGGGCAGGCTTCCCATCCGAGTGCCAGCCTGCCCCAGCGTCGAATTGCAACCCAGTTGGTGCGGGCAGAATCCCACCCACGCTCGCGCTCCCCCATCCCTCCCTCCCAACAACAGGGTGGAGTATGTGTAGAATTCTGGCCCATCAGAATCCTGTATATTTCAATGTGCTCACCTCTCATTCATCTCTGAAGACGATAGACCATTCTATTCAATCTCTGCAGGCAAAAGCCACTCATCCTGGGAATCAATCTGGTGAAAATTCCTTCCTCAACCTTCACGTCTTACCGTAGATACACAGCAGTCTCGCCTAATCCCTATATAATTGTAACAAGACTTCCCCATTCTTGTATTCCAACTAAGTTTATTTATTAGTCACAAGTAGGCTTACATTAACACTGCAATGAAGTTACTGTGAAAATCCCCTAGTCGTCACATTCCGGTGCCTGTTCGGGTACATGAAGGGGCCAATGCATCTAACCAGCACGTCTTTCGGACTGTGGGAGGAAACCGGAGCACCCGGAGGAAACCCACGCAGACACAGGGAGAACAGACAGTGACCCAAGCCGGGAATCTAACCCAGATCCCTGGCGCTGTGAGACAACAGTGCCAACCACTGTGCCACCGTGCCACCCTTGCACTAAAGGCTTACTGAAACCTTTTGTCAGCCCACTGATTCCAATGGGTGGACAATCCACTCCACCCGAACACTGCGATACCGAATTAAATAGATAGGCTGGGATAAAGTTGCCTTACTGCTGAAAGTAAGAAGTCTCACAACACCAGATTAAAATCCAACAGGTTCATTTGGAATCACGAGCTTTCAGAGCACTGCTCCTTCGTCAGGTGAGTGGAGGAGCCGCGCTCCGAAAGCTGACCTGAGGAAGGAGCAGCACCCCTTCCGGCCTAAGTTCAGTAAGTCTCTTGCCTAGCCTTGATACGGCATCCACATCCTGAATAAAATTTAGATTTGGCTACGCGCACTTATAGCTTCCAGCGTCTACACGAGGTCACAAGGCATTCAGTCAACAGCTTTACAAGATGTGATCAAATAAATGCAGGTGGATTGATATGAATCTGCAAGCTGCCCCGCAGTTTTATCGTGAGAAAAAATATTTCCAGTTACTGCATGCCTTCAACATGATTGATGTGACTGTCCCAGAAACAGACCCAAGAGTCATTGGTTGTTCAGATTCCTTAATGGTTTTCAGACTCACCAGGATATCCTTCGCTGATAATTTCTTTTTTCTGCAGAATCCCTTTCTTGGGTTAGGGAGCAATAAAAAATAAGACTTGCATTTATATAGCACAGCTCACAACTGCCGCATGCCCCAAAGTGCTTTCCAGCCAGTGAAAACCTTTTGCAGTGCAGTCGCTGTTTTGAATATAAGATGGAAATCTAATTGAGGAGATGGTGAAGGTGTGAAGAGCTAGTAAGCCAAAGGAACAGGCTAATTGTTCTGGGAACATGAGTTCAAATCCCAGCATGGCAGCTGGTGGAATTTAAATTCATTTGATAAATCTGTGATCATAAAGCTAGTCTCAGTAACGGTGACCATGACAACCATCAACGATTGTCATAAAAACCCATCTGGTTCACAAAGCTTAGTATGGCTCCTGTTAGCTTGGTATGGCTCCTACTCTGCCCAAGGCCGCAAGAAACTACAAAGGGTCATGAATGTAGCCCAGTCCATCACGCAGACCAGCCTCCCATCCATTGACTCTGTCTACACTTCTTGCTGCCTCGGAAAAGCAGTCAGCATAATCAAGGACCCCACGCGCCCCGGACATTCTCTCTTCCACCTTCTCCCGTCGGGAAAAAGATACAAAAGTCTGAGGTCCCGTACCGACTGACTCAAGAACAGCATCTTCCCTGCTGCCATCAGACTTTTGAATGGAACTTACATATATTAGGCTAATCTTTCTCTGCACCCTAGCTATGGTTGTAACACTACATTCTGCACTCTCTCCTTTCCTGCTCCCCTATGTACTCTATGATCGGTATGTTTTGTCTGTATAGCGGGCAAGAAACAATACTTTTCACTGTATCCCAATACATGTGACAATTATAAATCCAATCAAATCAAATCAGAATGCCCTTTAGGGAAGGAAGTCCGTTATCGTTACCCAGCTTGGCCTACACGTGGCTCCAGACTCACAGCAATGCCGTCTGGAATAGCCAAGTAAGCCACTCAATTCAAGGGACAATTAGGGATGAGCAACATTGTTGCCTTCCCTTGCCTTGCCAGTGATGCCCACATCCCATGAAAGAAAACGGGAAAAGATGATGTTCGCTATTGATGGTATGTGTGCCTCGAAGTAAATCCTATCGAAAAACCTTTGAAGGATGCAGTTAGGCAATTGAGAGACACTTGACCCTGTTTCCCTGCACTCTACATTGACAGCAGCTTTTCAAAATGTGGCCTGAATGCCATACATGTCCGTTGTAGGCAGTGAAGAATCCATTTCCTCCCAATAACCTGCTTCATTGCTGTCTGCATCGTACAGCCCAGTGGCCTATCTAACATCTACATAGTCTGTCCCATCAAATACCGACTCTATCCATGCTCTCTCCACATCCTGGGATTTCCACATACGTATAAATGTGAATATGCCACTTGTCCGTGCTTGGCACTGGTCCATAGGATGGCCTACTGGTATTATTGCTAAACTATTAATCTAGAAACTCAGCTGATGTTCTGGGGATCTGGGTTCGAATCCAGCCACGGCAGACGTTGGAATTTGAATTCAATGATATTAAAATATCTGGAATTAAAAATCTGCTGATGACCATGAAACCACTGTGGAAAAACCCATCTGGTTCATTAATGTCCTTCAGGGAAGGAAGTCTGCCGTCCTTACCTGGTCAGGCCTACATGTGACTCCAGAGCCACAGCAATGTGGTTAACTGTCCACTGCTCTTGGGTAACTAGGGATGGGCAATAAATGTTGGCCCAGCCAGCGACACCCACATCCCACAAATAAAAAAAAGAACAAAATAATGATTGATTTTGGGGTTTTTTTGATCAAGCTTTTGTGCAAGAGCGCACTCTTGTGGCTGAACGCAAGTTACAGCTCCTGATTCATCTCCCCTAATAGCAGCATCGCTGCATCACAGTTGATTCACGCAGTAGTTCTTGATTGCCATGAGCGTGCTGCTTTAAAGACCACTTCTGAATCATCTACAGTTACTCCAACAATGGCCAAGCGACGTGGCTATGGAAATCTGAGGTCATTGACCTATCATTGGCCAATCAGCGCGTGGTTTCTGGTGGCCAGCGATGCAGTTTGTTGCCTCATTATATGATCACGTCTTGAGGAGCAGTTATTTTTAACAAGAGGCTCAGGTGACCCTTCTAGTCAACATCTGAGCCATGGGGGGAGATGAAATAACAGTCTCCAAATGAATTCTGAAATGTCAATGGTATTTGATGCATACATCACCCTCTCTCTCTCCCGATATATATATATATATTTAAAATAGATTAACAGTTAATATCCCAGCCGGTTGTTATTACAACTGTTACTTTGTACCTTCCCCCTGGTTTAGAGCTTGAAGCAATAACATTTCAACTTCTTGGTTGATTAAATTATTCAAAGAATGATTTGAATTTTGGTATGACACCATTACACAACTTTCCACCTTGCACCTCCCATTTTGCATTCACAAAGTGGTCGAAGCTTCCAATAGGATGAGCAAGAAGCATATCCTGCAGATGAGAGAGTGTGTGTGTGTGTGAGTGTGTGTGTATGAGTGTGAGTGTGTGTACAAGTGAGGGGTGGCTGCCTCACAGCGCCAGGGACCTGATTCCCGGCTTGGGTCACTGTCTGTGTGGAGTTTGCACATTCTCCCCGTGTCTGCGTGGGTTTCCTCCGAGTGCTCCGGTTTCCTCCCACAGTCCGAAAGACATGCTGGTTAGGTGCATTGACCCAAACAGGCGCCGGACTGTGTCAACTAGGGGAATTTCACAGTAACTTCATTGCAATGTTAATGTAGCCTTACTTGTGACTAATAAATAAACTTTAACTTTAAAGTGTGTGTGTATATGTCTGTGTGTATATGTTTGTACATGTGAATGTATATACATATGTGTGCGTGGTTATGTAGTATGGATATATACATGCCTGTGTGTACATCTCTCTCTCTCACTCTATATATACTGTATTTAATATATTAATGGCTAATTTCCCAGCCAGTTGCTATTATAACAGTTAAATTATGTCCAATATTGAATCCAAAATTTGTTTAACCAGCTGAAGTAAAGAAGCTATTGCGATGCTATGTTGACCTCCCTGGTCCATGACAGCAAGTCTGCCTTGGCTGATCCATGACTTCTTGGAATAATCAGTCCACGTCGAATGCAGGTTAATATTTTACTTTAGATCTCCAGACGCTTCATCAATATTTCCAGAACCGATGGCAGGCTGCAGAGTGATGGGTGTAAGGGAAAACTGCACGGTGAAGAGGCAAGCTTACAGGGGGCTGATCTGATCTGCGGGATCACTGTCAGTGCACTGACAGCTACTTAAGAGAGAAGAAAGGTACTTACACACAGGCACTGTTACCGTCAGACAGCCCCTGACAAAGCATTCCTCAAATAGGTTTGTTCTAATGCAGCTCAAGTAGCGTAGATTGATGTATTTTGTTTCAAACCATCCCTCCCTGCTGATACCAAGCTTTGTTGATCGCACCTATGGAAATGCAAGATTGCTCCAAAAACAGTCAGGAAATCCGCCCTCTGCCTCAATCACCCGCAGTTAACCCTCCTCCCACTGATTCAGAACTTCACAGGCCACAAATGGTTCCCACCACTTCAGTCCCACCTTCCTGCATGCTTTGCTTCTACGCTTACTGAACTCTGCTCTCACCAGGTCAATACCAAAATACACACATGGCTTCCAAGCGAGAGTGTTATAGTCACTGAACATCTGGGTGCTATTGCTTACCCATTGTGAGCAAGGTTAAATAGTGGCAAGGCCTTAAATGACAGGGGAAAGGGGCTCTGTGCTGGGTAGATGTTACCCTATTCAGACTGTGCTGACACGGTGTGTTTCACCCCTGGTTTAGAGCTTCTACAAATAACATTTCAATTTCTTGGTTTATCAAATTATTCTAAGAATGATTTGAATTTTAGTATTACACAATTACCCGAAGTTTCCACCACGCATCCTCCATTTTACATTACCAAGGATGTGGAGGCTTTGGAGAGAGTACAGAAAAGATTCACCAAGATGTTGTTTGATATGGGAGGGTATTAGCTATGAGGAGAGATTGAATAAACTGGGATTATTCTCCCTGGAAAGACGGAGGCTGAGGGGGAGACCTGATAGAAATTTATAAAATTATGAGGGATATAGATGGGGTGAACAGTTGGAAGCTTTTTCCCAGGGCAGAAATGACAATTACAAGGGGGCACAAGTTCAAGGTAAGCGGGGAAAGGTCCAGTGGAGATGTGCGGGGGAAGTTTTTTACACAGAGGGTGGTGGGGGCCTGGAATGCGCTGCCAAGTGAGGTGGTTGAGGCAAACATGTTAGCGACATTTAAGACTTATCTGGATAGACACATGAACAGACGGGGAATAGAGGGAAATAAATGGTTGGCCTAGATAGGACAACGTGATTGACGCAGGTTTGGTGGGCCGAAGGGCCTGTTCCTGTGCTGTACTGTTCTTTGTTTTTTGTTCACTAAGTGGTCTAAGCTTCCAAAAGGTGGTCAAGTAGCAGATAATGCCCATGAGCCAGTAGTGTGTGTGCATTTGTGTCTACATGCCTGTGTGTGTGTATATGTGTGTGTGTGTGTGTGTGTGTGTGTGTGTGTGTGTGTGTGTGTGTACAAGTGTGTGTGTACATGTCTGTGTGGATGTGTATAGTAAGAAGTCTCACAACACCAGGTTAAAGTCCAACAGGTTTATTTGGTAGCACAAGCCACAAGCTTTCGGAGCGCTGCTTCTTCATCAGGTGAGTGGGAGTTGTGTTCACCAACAGGGAATATAAAGACACAAACTCAATTTACAAAATAATGGTTGGAATGCGAGCCTTTACAGGTAATCAAGTCTTAAAGATACAGACAATGTGACCTGATGAATGGGCAGCGCTCCGAAAGCTTGTGGCTTGTGCTACCAAATGGTCTAGTTAGGAACACATGATCGGTGCAGGCTTGGAGGGCCGAAGGGTCTGTTCCTGTGCTGTATTGTTCTTTGTTCTTTGTTCTAAACCTGTTGGACTTTAACCTGGTGTTGTGAAACTTCTTACTGTGTCCAACACGACATCTCCACATCATGGATGTGTATATACATGTGTGTATATACATATGTGTATGTGGATATGTAGTATGGATATGTGCATGTCCGTGTGTGTGTATACATGTGTGTTCCTTTTATTTATTCATGGGACATGGGCGTCGCTGGCTGGCCAGCATTTATTGCCCATCCCTAGTAGCCCTTGGAGTGTGGTTGAGAGTCAACCCCATTGCTGTGGCTCTGGAGTCACATGTAGGCCAGACCAGGTAAGGATGGCAGATTTCCTTCCCTGAAGGACATTAGTGAAAGCCGATGGGTTTTTCCGACAATCGACAAATGGTTTCATGGTCATCAGTTGACTTTTAATTCCAGATATTTCTTATTGAATTCAAATTCAAAACCTGAAGATTGGAGGGTGGCAAATGTTATGCTTTTGTTTAGGAAAGGCTGCATGGAAAAGCCTGGGAACTACAGGCGGTAGTGGGTAAGCTGTTGAAGGTATTCTGAGAGACAGGATCTACAGGCATTTAGAGATGCAAGGACTGATTACGGACAGTCTTCGTGAGTGGAAAATCATGTCTTACAAATTTGATTGAGTATTTTGAAGGGGTGACCAAGAAGGTAGGTGAGCGCACTGCTGTCAACGTTGTCTACATAGACTTCAGCAAGGCCTTTGACAAGGTACCGCATGGTAGGTTAAATCTTACGGGATCCAGGATGAAGTAGCCAATTGGATGCAAAATTGGCTCGATGACAGAAGCCAGAGGGTGGTTGTCGAAGGTTATTTTTCAAACTGGAGGCCTGTGACCAGCGGTGTGCCTCAGGGATCAGTGCTGGGTCCACTGTTATTTGTCATTTATATTAATGATTTGGATGGAAATTTAAGAGGCATGGTTAGTAAGTTTGCAGATGACACCAAGATTGGTGGCATAGTGGACAGTGAAGAAGGTTATCTGGGATTGCAACGGGATCTTGATCAATTGGGCCAGTGGACTGACGAATGGCAGATGGAGTTTAATTTAGATAAATGCGAGGTGATGCATTTTGGTAGATTGAACCAGGGCAGGACTTACTCAGTTAATGGTAGGGTGTTGGGGAGAGTTACAGAACAAAGAGATCTAGGGGTACAAGTTCATAGCTCCTTGAAAGTGGAGTCACAGGTGGACAGAGTGGTGAAGAAGGCATTCAGCATGCTTGGTTTCATCGGTCAGAACATTGAATACAGGAGTTGGGATGTCTTGTTGAAGTTGTACAAGACATTGGTAAGACAACACATTGGAATACTGTGTACAGTTCTGGTCACCCTATTATAGAAAGGATATTATTAAACTAGAAAGAGTGCAGAAAAGATTTACTCGGATGCTACTGGAACTTGATGGTTTGAGTTATTAAAAAGAGGCTGGATAGACTGGGACTGGGGCAATTTTTTCAATTTTTTGTGTGTGCGTGTGTGTGTGCGAATGTGCGTATCTATACATGTGTGTATATGTATGCGTGTGTATCTATCTATACATGTCTGTGTGTGTGCATATCTATACGTATGTGTGTGTGTGCGCGCATGTATTCAAACAGGTGTGTGTGAGTGTGTGTGTGTGTGCATGTGTGTGTGTGTGAGTGTGTGTGTGTGTGCAGATGTATGGGTGTGTGTGTGTGTTGTGTATGTGTATGAGGGAGAGTGGTTATGGGTGTGTGAGTGTGTGTGTGTTTGTGTGTGCACGGGTGTGTGGATGTGTGTGCGGGTGTGTGGGTGTTTGTGTGTGTGCACGGGTGTGTGGATGTGTGTGCGGGTGTGTGGGTGTTTGTGTGTGTGTGCGGGTGCGGGTGTGTGTGTGCGCGGGTGTGTGTGTGTGTGTGTGTGTGTGTGTGGGTGTTTGTGTGTGTGCGGGTGTGTGTGTGTGGGTGTGCGGGTGTGCGGGTGTTTGTGTGCATGTGTGTGTGGATACGGGGGTGACTGCAGTTGACCTTGCGGGGTGCCCTTGAGCAGCTCTGAGTGATTACGGTTGAGTTGGGGACCGTGCCCTCTCAGTATGGGTGGCAGCAGTCTAGTCTGGCTGGCTGATAGACAACGTCACACATTGGCAGAGTGGCAGTAAGGGGAGGGTGAGTGTTAATATGCAGAAAGTGGATAGTAGGTCCATGCTGCCGGTGACACAGCCACTCCCCTGTTAGCAGGCACATCACTGGACTGCTGGGAGACCCTGCAAGCCCCTGTGAACACTGGTATCCATAACCGTGAGGGCAGCAGTCTGAGCCTGCATGGCATAGTGCCCTCAGTCCAAGCTTCCACCGCAGCATTCAGACATCGGGTGGCTTGTGCCCGTGTTGTTGTGGAAGCTGAGAGATCAGATGCTGCATTGTGCCTGGGTTGGCAGCATGGTATGGGATTGGCACCGCAAGGAGGCTGGAAAGTGTGGACTCTGAGCCCTGCACAAAGCCCTGTGCCAGGTTGGTACCAGGCACCCTCATGCTCCTTGACAGCAACAGAAGGCTGTCTGGCAGTCCTGCTGATCCACCCTAGTGTTTATGACATTGGCCTTTTCACTGCCCCATCCAAGTCCTCACCGTGAGTCCTCTGCAGCAGAACCTGTGTGTGACCTGGCCCTCCAGGGAGCTGCATCCACATTATCCTTTCCCACCAACCTGGCTGCGGTTTGGTCATACCCAGTGACTCATCACACGCCGATCCGGCCTCTCGGAGCTGGTGGCTGCTCGTGCCAAACACTCGGAAGTGCAGATGTTCTAGGCCTTTGCGCACCACTGGCTCCTGGACATCTGAAAGCCTCAATACACAGGGTTAGCTTGGGGTACAAGGGGCAGTTAAGGTAGACAAGGGCAAAGAAACAGCTGCAACATCTGCTACTCATACATCAGACCAGATAGGGATAAGGATGAATCCTCAAATCATAGAATTATAGAAACAATACAATACAGAAGAGGCGATTCGGCCCATCGAGTCTGTACTGACTCTCTCTTACAGAATAATTTACCCAGGGCCCCTCCCCACCCTATCCCCGTAACCCCACGCATTTACACCGCTAATCCCTCTAACCTACACATCTTTGGACACTAAGGGGCAATTTAGCATGGTCAATCCACCTAACCCGCACATCTTTGGACTGTGGGAGGAAACTGGAGCACCCGGAGGAAACGCATGCAAACTTGAGGAGAACGTGCAAACTCCACACAGTCACCCGTGGCTGGCATCGGACCTGGTTGCCTGGCACTGTGAGGCAGCAGTGCTAGCCACTGTACCACCCTCGCCGCCCCAAATCAAGGGACATGGGAGATGGTAGGGAATAGTGGCGTCGAATGGATAAGCTGCCTACATCTATTTGAATGGCAGAGCAGGCTCGATGGGCTTCTTCTAGTAATTAATCAAGGTCGTCAAGGCCGGACCTTCAGGCTTTGAACTCTGTAGTGTCTCAAGGACCTTTTCCTCTTTAAAGGCTTTAAGAGGTGGAGTCTTGCTTTAACTGTGCTAGCCTACTACGAACCTGAGACCCGCTCTCCCAAAGCAGCATACAGCCACTCAGCAGCATGCTTAGCACTGAACTCCATGCCACAAATGAGTGAGCAGCACTGTTTGCCTATTGCCTACATTACTCTCAGTGGGTGTGAATCACTTATCATGAGGGGGATTAGCAGGGTAAATACATGGGGCTACGGGAATATGGCCTGGGGGGGGTTGTGGTCGATGCAGACTCGATGGCTCGAAAGGCCTCCTTCTGCACTGTAGGGTTTTATGTACTCTATGTATGATCGCCACACCTATTATTGGACAAAACATTGAATTTTTGGGCCCAGGTTACATCAAGAAAACTGTCCCTAGGGTAGAAGCAATAGTCAGCATTGTTGGGAATCCCAATGAAGTTACCTTTCATTTAATTCTATGACACATGAGGACTATAGGTCAGAACTAAGGGCCATTCATAAAGCTGCTTCTGGGCCTTGCCACAATTGCCCTCAGAAGATGAGGGCGGCACGGTGGCACAGTGGTTAGCACTGCTGCCTCACAGCACCAGGGACCCGGGTTCAATTCCAGCCTCAGGTGACTCTCTGTGCGGAGTCTGCATGTTCTCCCCGTGTCTGCGTGGGTTTCCCCCAGGTGCTTCGGTTTCCTCCCACAGTCTGAAAGACGTGCGTGCTAGGTTGATTGACCATAATAAATTGGTCTTAGTGTCAGGGGGATTAGCGGGGTACATACATGGGGTTACAGGAATGGGGCCTGGGTGGCATTGCTGTGGGTGCGGACTCGATGGGCCAAATGGCCTCCTTCTGTACTGTAGTGATTCTGTGATGTGTCAGATTGATTGGCAACACTTACCTCCCCATTTGCCTCTGTTGTGCGTTCACACCGGTTTGATCTTGAGCAGGTTACTTAGAGTATAATTGTCATATTCACTGCTGATATAAAGTGATACATGATCAACGTGTAGACTTGAGGTCTAAACATGGAAAAACAAGTGCTGCAAAAACCCAGCAGGCCTGGCAGCAGCTGTGGAGGGCTAACATTTCGGGTCCAATATGACTTTACTTCCCAACCCTTGTTTTTTCAGCACTTTCTGTTTTTTAGTTTCAGATCCCCAATATTTTGCTTTTATGTAGAACTGAGGTGCCGTCGTGAAATCATGGAATCCCTACAGCACAGAAAGAGGCCATTTGGCCCGTCGAACCTGCACCAACAACAATCCCACCCAGGCCCTATCCCCGTTACCCTACTAATCCCCCTGACACTAAGGGGCAATTCAGCATGGCCAATCAACCTAACACGCACATCTTTGGACTGTGGGAGGAAACCGGAGCACCCGGAGGAACCCCACGCAGACACGGGGAGAATGTGCAGACTCTGCACGGACAGTCACCTGAGGCCGGTAATCGAACCCAGGTCCCTGGCGCTGTGAGGCAGCAGTGCTAACCACTGTGCCACCCTTGGTGTTGCTGGCTCATAGATACATGGCATGATAGACAGGCAATGTAACATTGAACTGACCACCTTTTAGTTGCTAGTAGGTACTAGTAGACTAGCACCGGTCTGTATCAATCCTCCCTGAAGTCCCAGTCCCCTTGGTCAGTGCTTAACCCGAGCCCACCCAACTACACACAAGAGGAACCGTCCCTGCATCTGGCTCATGTTTCCCTATACCGATAGTCATTACTTTACTTTCATTCATACTAAATTCTATCTGCTGTGGCTTAGATCGTTTACTTAATTTATCCGGATCCCTCGGAGTGCTATCAATGTCTGTTACGCTTGTTATCTGACCACATGCCTCGGTGTCATCAGTAAATGTGACAATTCCAGCACACGTCACCTCTTTCATAGCAAGGATGAATAATTCATGCAAAGAATGTAGGAGCCATGGGGAGTAGTCACCACAATCTTCGATACAATAGATCACTCCTGGTAAATTATAGACTCATAGAATCCCTACAGTGCAGAAAGAGGCCATTCGGCCCATCGAGTCTGCACTGACCACAATCCCACCCAGGCCCTATCCCCATAACCCCATGCATTTACCCTAGCTAGTCCCCCTGACACTAAGGGCCAGTTCAGCATGGCCAATCCACCCAACCCACAAATCTTTGGACTGTGGGAGAAAACTGGAGCTCTCGGAGGAAACTCAGGCAGACACCGGGAGAATGTGCAACTCCACACAGACAGTGACCCAGGAATGGAATCCGGGTCCCTGGCACTGTGAGGCAGCAGCGCTAACCACTGTGCCACTGTGCTGCCCCTTGTGCCATCTTGCCGCCCCTTCCCCAATATCATTCCCCAACAAACTATATTTGTTGGATATAGTTTATTAGACGACTCCAACCAGCACACTTTCCCTGACCACTGATACATCCTTGTCCCCCCCTCCATCTAGGGCTGTTTTCTGTTGCCGAGTCAATTTGTAACCCAGCCAGCCAATGTACAATTAATTCTATTTTAATCTCTCTTCAAAGCCCCCCTCCCCCTCTCCCCGATAAGGATCTTGATCATAAAAGCTTAAATAAATTACATCTGCTACCTTCACAAGTATTTCTGGACAAATGCGAGGTGATGCATTTTGGTAGATCCAATTCAGGTGGGAGCTATAAAATAAATAGCAGAACCATCAGGAGCCACTGACACACAGAGAGATCTGGGAGTACAGGTCCACAGATCCTTAAAAGTGGCAGCACAAGTCGAAAAGGTGGTGAAGAAAGCATAAGGCACGCTTGCCTTCATCGGCCAGGGCATCGAGTATAAAAGTTGGCAAATTATGTTACAGTTGTATAAAACGTTGGTTAGGCCACATTTGGAATACTGTGTCCAATTCTGGTCACCACACTACCAGAAGGATGTGGAGGCTTTGGAGAGAGTACAGAAAAGGTTTACCAGGATCTTGCCTGGTATTGGCTTGGAGCGGTCATTCAGCCTCTGATCTTCGGGTAAGCGATCTCCAAGGCGGCCTTCACGACACACGACAGCGCAGAGTCACTGAGCAGAAACTGATAGCCAAGTTCCGCACACATGAGGACGGCCTAAACCGGGATCTTGGGTTTATGTCACACTATCAGTAACCCCCACAGCTTGCCTTCTGGACTTGCAGAATCTCACTGGCTATCCTGTCTGGAGACAATACACATCTCTTTAACCTGTGCTTAATGCTCCCTCCACTCACATTGTCTGTATCTTTAAGACCGGGTTGGCTGCAGAGATTCGCATTCTAATCAGTATTCTGTAACTTGATTTTGTGTCTCTGTGCCCTGTTTGAGAGCAGATATCCACTCCATCTGACGAAGGAGCAGCGCTCCGAAAGCTAATGGCATTTGCTACCAAATAAACCTGTTGGACTTTAACCTGGTGTTGTTAAAACTCTTACTGTGCTCCCTATGGGCCATGGATGAACATTGAACGTATCCTGTGGAATCCTCTTATTAAGATTACATGAACTACCCATCAGTCTGCAGATATAGCTCTGTATTCATTGACCTCCTAAGAATATTAACTGGAACCTTTGCCTGTTCCCAGTCTCATTTCATTGTGGATTCTGAGGTTTATCCCTTCTGACCCAGTTCCCCTAATGCTATTTAGTTACTTGGCTTTCTTTATCGCGTGAGCTGAACTGACCTTTATGTAAGATATATATTTCTGAAGGAAGTCTGACTCAGTCTCACATTTACCCACAGTCTTCATTTGTAAGGATTGGTACGAAGAATTCATTTAAAATGCTTGCCATTTTCCTAACTCCCGTAATACTTGGAACTTATTACATAAAGAACCCATACAGATTTTAACATTCTGGCTGCTTTATAAAATATAATTTTAGGATCGTTTATGCAAGCTACAATCTAACCATCAGGTTGTTCCTTTTGCATTTCCGAATGCTTATTTTCCTGGCCTTTGACTAACATTGTGAAATAAGTGACTCTGAAATTGTCTGCGACCACCACTGGTCTCCTGTCAGTGCATGGGGCTGGTTCCCTGGTACTTCCATTGGCGTCTGTCTAATGGAGGCCGATGAACTATCAAACCCTCCAACTGGAAAGCTGCTTGATAAATCAGACCTTCCCCTACAGGTTACCTGCAAATCTTCACTAATCCAACTCTCTCCTAGCTGATCTCTCTCCCTCCACACTCGTTAACCCTGAGCTTGTCCAAAATCCTGCCGCTCCGAATATCCTGCGCCCATTATATCCCGGATCTACATTGATCCATCAACCCCTCGGGCGGGATTCTCCTAGCCACACGTTTCCCGCCAGCAGGGGGTGGCGCGTTGTTCGCTCGTGCTGGGGTTCTCCGGTCCCGTTGCTGTCAATGGGAATTCCCGGCGGGAAACCCCACGGGTGGGGATGCGCTGCCGATGGGATCGGAGAATCCCGCCGGCGTGAATTCCGGCCCTCGATTTTAATGTAAGTTGGGTTTATCTTCTCGGGAGTCTCGAAGAATGAGAGGAAATCTGATTGAATCCGACAAAAACCTGAAGGGGCTTGACAGGGTGGATGCTAAGAGATTGTTTCCACTGGTTGGAGAATGTAAAACATGGTGGAGGGAGAGGGGGCTGTGGTACAGTCTCAGGATAAGGGGCCGATTGTTTAGGACTGGGACAAAGAGAAACCTCTTCACTCAAAGAGTTGTGAATCTTTGGAATTCTCTGTCCCAGAGGGTTATGGATGCTCCACGGTTGAATACATTTAAGGCTGAGTGGACAAATATTCAGTCTCCCAGGGATTTAAGCGGAATGGAGAGTGGGAAAGGGGAGTTCCAGCCCAAGGTCAACCAGGATCATACTGAACGGAGGAACAGGCTCGATGGGCTGTGTGGTCGACTCCTACTTATATCACCTTCACTTTGAAATCCTTCCATTGCCTCATCCATCTCTGTAACCTCCTCAGCCCTATAGCTCCTATGGGAGAAGGAAAGGAGCGGATGCAGAATGCAGTGTTACAGTCATAGCTGGAGTGTAGAGAAAGATCAACTTAATGCGAGGTAGATCCATTCACAAGTCTGACGGCAGCAGGGAAGAAGCTGTTCTGGAGTCGGTTGGTACGTGACCTCAGACTTTTGTATCTTTTTCCCGACGGAAGAAGGTGGAAGAGAGAATGTCCGGGAGGAGTGCACAGTTTATCAAGCCCAACTTCTCCATACATTACCCCTATTAATGCAAATGTTTAATTCACTAACCAAAATGCTTCACCTTTACTCTGATTAGACTCAAAATAAAAGAGACTTTAACAGGCTTCTTTCAATAAACTTAGAATGATTGATTCATTATAAAATAACATCTCCTTTGAAAACAAATAGAAAAAACTGGTTAAAACACAATTTGTAACCTTTTAATTTGATTTGATTTATTATTGTCACATGCATTAGTATACAGTGAAAAGTATTGTTTATTGCGCGCTATACAGACAAAGCATACCGTTCATAGAGAAGGAAAGGCGAGAGTGCAGAATGTAGAGTTACAGTCATAGCTAGGGTGTAGCGAAAGATCAACTTAATGCAAGGTAAGTCCATTCAAAAGCCTGATGGAAGCAGGGAAGAAGCTGTTCTTGAGTCGGTTGGTACGTGACCTCAGACTTCTGTAATTTTTTCCTGACAGAAGAAGGCGGAAGAGAGAATGTCCGGGGTGCGTGGGGTCTTTAATTATGCTGGCTGCTTTGCCGAGGCAGCGGGAAGTGTAGACAGAGTCAATGGATGGGAATTTGGTTTGCGTGATGGATTGGGCTACATTCACGACCTTTTGTAGTTTCTTGCGGTCTTGGGCAGAGCAGGAGCCATACCAAGCTGTGATACAACCAGAAAGAATGCTTTCTATGGTGCATCTGTAAAAGTTAGTGAGAGTTGTAGCTGACATGGCAAATTTCCTTAGTCTTCTGGGAAAGTAGAGATGTTGCTGGGCTTTCTTAACTATAGTGTCGGCATGGGGGGGACCAGGACAGGTTGTTGGTGACCTGGACACCTAAAAACTTGAAGCTCTCAATCCTTTCTATTTTGTCCCTGTTGATGTAGACAGGGACATGTTCTCCTCTATGCTTCCTGAAGTCGGTGACAATTTCCTTCGTTTAGTTGACATTGAGGGTGAGATTATTGTTGCCGCACCAGTTCACCAGATTCTCTATCTCATTCCTGTACTCTGTCTCATCATTGTTTGGGATCCGACCCACTACGGTGGTGTCGTCAGCAAGCCTGAACATCGAATTGGAGGGGAATTTGGCCACACAGTCATAAGTGTATAAGGAGTATAGTAGGAGGCTGAGAACACAGCCTTGTGGGGCACCGGTGTTGAGGATGATCGTGGAGGAGGTGTTGTTGCCTATCCTTACTGATTGTGGTGTGTGAGTTAGGAAGTTCAGGATCCAGTCGCAGAGGGAGGTGCTGAGGCCCAGGCCATGGAGTTTGGAGATGAGTTTCATGGGAATAATGGTGTTGAAGGCTGAGCTGTAATCAATAAATAGGAGTCTGACATAGGTGTCCTTGTTATCTTGGTGTTCCAGGGTTGAGTGCAGGGCCAGGGAGATGCCGTCTGCTGTGGACCTGTTGCGGCGGTAGGTGAACTGTATTGGATCCAGGTAGTCTGGGAAGCTGGAATTGATTCGTGCCATGACTAGCCTTTTGAAGCACTTCACAATGATGGATGTCAGAGCCATCGGACTATAGTCATTAAGACACGCTGCTTGGTTTTTCTTAGGTACCAGGATGATGGTCGTCTTCTTGAAGCAGATAGGGACCTCAGATTGTTGTAAAGAGAGGTTGAAGATGTCTGCTAATACCCCCGCCAGCTGATCCGTACAGGATCTGAGTGCTCGTCCGGGTACCCCATCCGGGCCAGTCGCTTTCCGTGGGTTGATCTTCGAGAAAGCTGCTCTGACATCTGCAATGATGACCTCAGATGCAGGTTCATCCGAGGCTTCCAGGGTGGAGGGCATGCTCTCGCTGACCTCTTGCTCAAAACGGGCATAGAATGCATTGAGCTCATCAGGGAAGGGTGCGTTGGAGCCGGCGATTTTACCTGCCTGTACCTGTACACACACACACACGCACACACACACACACGCAAAGTCTCTGCAAAGACTGATGGTTAAAGAAAAACTTTATGAAAAGGATAAGGTTTGCAGGGTTATGATGCTGTCGATCTGGTTCTCTTTTATGTGAAGGTGGATTGCCATTCCCAGTCTGGAGATTCTCACCAACGGAGCTTCAGCCTGGAGGAGAATAGAACCACATTAATCCTTGGGATCTCCCTCTTGTCTCAGGCTCTCTGGTATCCAAATACAGACAAGTTGCACTAAGATAAGGATTCCGAGCTGGAAACTGATAACCACACAGTATTTCAGGCAAGGCAACAAGAGCGTGACCTGGGCATCTTTCTCATTCTTGGTTTATTCCCAACTGAGTTCAGAAAAACAAGTTCAAAATATAAACTCAGCTTCATCAGGTAATTTCCAGAAAATCACCAGGGCCTTTGATCTTAAAACAGTTCCTTTTTTTCTCAAACCATTAAAATAATTACAGTTCAAATAAGCAAATAGCTCTCCTCCTCAAGTGCCACGCTGGTTATTCAGCTGAAGTTATGTGATTTCTTGAGCAAGTTCAAGGTGAACTTATAATCTTATGAAGGGTAAGTCATGCTTGACAGACTTGCTTAGGTTCTTTAAGGACATAACCAGCAAGGTGGATAGTGGGGAACCTATGGATGTGGTATATCTGGATTTCCAGAAGGCATTTGACAAGGTACTGCATAAAAGGCTGATCCAGAAGGTGAGATTGCAGGGGATTGGGGTAGAGTACTGGATTGGAGTGAGGATTGGCTGATTGACAGAATGCAGAAGGTTGGGTTAAATGGGTCCTTCTCTGGCTGGTGAAATGTAATTAACGGCGTGCTGCAGGGGTCAGTCCTCTGACCTCAACTGTTTACAATCTATATAAATGATCTGCTAGCAGGGACAGAGTGTAACATAGTAAAATTGACAGATATTCTAAAATAGGTGGGAAAGCAGGCAACAAAGAGGATATAAAGATTTTACAGGTGGATATAGATAGATTAGAGGAATGGGCCAAAATTTGGCATATGGAATTTAATGTGGATAAGTGTGAGGTTGTCCATTTTGGCTGAAAAAATAGGCAAATTATTACCTAAATGAAAAGCAGATTCAAAATGCGTCTGTGCAGATGGATCTGGGTGTCTTTGTTCATGAATCACAGAAAGTCGGTATCCAGGTGCAGCGTGTAATAAAAAAGGCAAATGGAATGTTGGCATTTATTGCAAAGCGACTGGAGTATAAAAGTAGAGAAGTGTTGTTGCAATTGTATAGGGTGTTGGTGAGACCACATCTGGAGTATTGTGGACAGTTTTGGTCTCCTTATTTGAGGAAGGATGTGGTGGCGTTGGAGGCAGTTCAGAGGAGGTTCACCAGATTGATTCCGGGGATGACGTATGAGGAGAGATTGAACAGTTTGGGGTTGTACTCGCTGGAGTTTAGAAGGATGAGAGGGGATCTGATCGAGGTATATAAAATTTTAAAAGGGATTGATAAAGTAAATGTAGACCAAATGTTTCCTCTTATGGGGAAATCTGCAACAAGAGGTCACAGGTATAGGTTGAGAGGCGGCAGATATAAAACAGAGATGAGGAGGAACTACTTCTCGCAGAGGGAGATGAATTTGTGGAACTTGCTGCCCCAGAGCGCGGTGGAGTCTGAATCATTGAATGATTTCAAGAAGGAGATGGATATATTTCTAGTTTTAAAAAAGGGATAAGAGGATATGGGGAACAGGTGGGGAGGTAGATTTCAGACCAGGGAGAGATCAATAATGATTTGCTTGAATGATGGAGCAGACTCGAAGGGCTGAATTTGCCTACTTCTGCTCATAATTCCTATTTTGCTATCCTTAAAAAAAATCCAGATCAGTGTGCAAGTGTCCAAATAATTCAATGTCCTTTCAATGTTAAGATAATATGGTTCTTGAAGATATGGGGTGGGAATTTCGGACAATCACACCCTTCCCTCCCCCCCGCAGTTTCTGGTCCTGCCAATGACCAAGACATTTTGCATTGTTCACTGAGCGCTCCGCCAGGAAAGCCCCAATGTGGGGGCGGCGGGGGGGGGGGGGGGGGGGGGGTCCCATCAGCAGGACCAGAGGATCCCGCTGGCGGGAAAGGCCAGAAAATTCAGCCCATCATTTCCCAACACATTAAAGCAATGATTATACTTAAAATATACTTCACTGACTTCTCCAGTGGTTGTGAAGGGTGCTATATAAATGCAAGTCCTTTCTTTAAGTTACTAAAAAGTTTTTTTTTCAAAGTTTATTTATTAATCAGAAGTTGTCTTACATTCACACTGCAAGATACTGTGAAAATCCCCTAGTCGCCACACTCTGGTGCTGTTCGGGCACACTGAGGGAGAATTTAGAAAGAGCACGTCTTTCAAACTGTAGGAGGAAACCAGAGCACCCGGAGGAAACCCACGCAGACACGGGGAGATTGTGCAAACTCCACACAGACAGTGACCCAAGCCGGGAATCGAGCCTGGGTTCCTGGCGCTGTGAGGCAGCAGCGCTAATCACTGTGCCACCGTGCCGCCCTAATCTACTTAGCTGACATACAACAATTTATGAGCAGAAATTTTGTCCAATTAAATCTAGGGAAGACTGAGGCCAATACTAACAATGCCTGTTCCCATTCTATAACATCTCCCAATGTCACCCCCGTCTCAGCTCATCAGCTATTGAAATCCTCACTCTTACTTTTGTTACCTTCAGTCTTGACTGTCCCAATGCCCTCCCAGTTAATCTCTCACTTACACCTAGTCATGTTCAGCCCTGTGCTCACTGCCCTACCTTGTCTCCCAGTTAGGCAACATCCTGATGCAAAAATTCTCATCCCTGTTTTCAAATCTCTCCATGGTCCCATCCTTATATCTCTCCAATCTCCTCTAAACCACAACCCTCGGATAAATCTGCGCCCCTCTAACTCTGGCCTCCTGAACATCTCTGATTTTGATTTCTCCTCCACCGGCTGCTGTGGCACAGTGGTTAGCACTGCTGCCTCACAGCGCTAGGTCCTGGGTTCAATTCCCGGCTTGGGTTACTGTCTGTCTGGAATCTGCACATTCTCCCCGTGTCTGCGTGGGTTTCCTCCGGGTGCTCCGGTTTCCTCCCACAGTCCGAAAGACGTGCTGGTTCGGTGCATTGGCTGTGCTAAATTCTCCCTCAGTGTACCCGAACAGGCGCCAGAGCGTGGCAACTAGGAGATTTTCACAGTAACTTCATTTCAGTGCTAATGTAAGCCTACTTGTGACTAATAAATAAACTTTAAACTGTATGTCCAGCTGCTTCCTTAGGCCAGGAATGCCCTTCCTAATCCCCTTTGATTCTCAATCTCTCTTTCTTCCTTTAAGAATCATAGAATCTACAGTAGAGAAGGAGGACATTCAGCCCATCGAGTCAGCACCAACAACAATCCCACCCAGGCCCTCTCCCCGTAACCCCATGTATTTACCCTGCTGGTTCCCCTGACACTAAGAGGCAATTTACCATGGCCAATCCACCTAACCCACGCATCTTTGGACTGTGGGAGGAAACCGGAGCACCCGGAGGAAACCCACGCAGACACGGGGAGAACATGCAGACTCCACACATACAGTGACCTGAGGCCGGAATTGAACCCGGGTCCCTGGCACTGTGAGGCAACAGTGCTAACCACTGTGCCACCGTGCCGCCTTAAACCTATTTCTTAGACTAAGCTTATGACCATTTTCCTGAATATTGCTGTCGATGGCTCAATGTCTAATTTTCAGCGATGTGCCTTAGGAAATTCAGTTTGTTCAAGGCACCACATAAATACAAGTTATTATTCTTTCTCCTCAACCAAATTGTTACCCAAAGATTTATGAGAAGACGAAATTACGCTGAAACAAGTTTAATCCTCGTTAATGAACTCAGTATAACCAGCATATTACCGTCACTCAGGAGGAAATAGCAGTGATAAATATCCATTGTGGAACAATAATTACTAAATGCCAAATTGTCCGCTTTGAATGTTTCTGCAGTTAATTACAAAGATTACAAGATAAGTAGTTTCAAGAAATTTCAGTATTTTAAAGCTTGATGATATTCTCAGATAATATTTATTTACACACACAGACCACACACGCACACACAAACTCACGCACACACGCAAATATATATACACACACACAGACACACAGACCACACACGTGCACACAGACACACGCACACACGCAAATATATATACACACACACAGACCACACACACACACACACACGCACGCAAATATATATGCCCACACACTGACCACACACATGCACACACGCAAATATATACACACACACACACACAGACCACACACACAAACACACGCACACACGCAAATATATATACACACACACAGACCACACACACACACACACGCACACACGCAAATATATATGCCCACACACAGACCACACACATGCACACACGCAAATATATATACACACACAGACCACACACACAGACCACACACACAAACACACGCACACACGCAAATATATATACACACACACAGACACACAGACCACACACACACACACAAACACACACGCAAATATATATATACACACACACACAGACCACACACACACAAACACACGCACACACGCAAATGTATACACACACACAGACACACAGACCACACACACAAACACACGCACACGCAAATATATATACACACACACACACACATACCGACCCACAAATATATATACAAACAAATACACGACAGACACACAAACATGCACACAGAGACAGTCACATACAAACATATACACACAAACACACAGACAAACCCGTGCAAACACAATCACAGGCACACACACAGACAAACATGCACAAACACACCCACACACACACACACAAACACACAGAGAGATGGCTTTTGACACAATCAATCCAATAATATAAACTTTAATTATGATGTTCAAATCAGTGACTAAATTGTTTTGCCATTAATTAATACATATTGGGTAATTAATATGTAACTTGAATTTGAGTGGGATTATCATACAAGTATAATGTTCTCTTCTCCCACTTTCTGATGCGATAAATTCCCTCATTTTGATGGACAAGAAATGTGACACGAGGCATCATTTGGTAACCTTTGAGCCCAGAAGTTGGTACAATTGGTGAGTGCTTTTGTTGAGTAGATTTACATCTCTTCATCTTCACCATACCTTATTTCAACAATACACAATGACAGATTGGAGAGTGTTGAGGAAGTTACGAGGATTATTGGAATCATCTGTCTGGGCCCTAAACCATGCTTAGAATTTTCCTTCTCTCTCCACATCCCTCCTTCTTATAACTAACCACTTTAACCAAGCTTTTGGTCACCTGTCTTTATGCATCGTAGAATCGTAGAAACCCTACAGTACAGAAAGAGGCCATTTGGCCCATCGAGTCTGCACCGACCACAATCCTACCCAGGCCCTATTCCCATGCACTTACCCTAGCAGGTCCCCCAACACTAAGGTGCAATTTAGCATGGCCAATGCACCTAACCAGCACACCTTTCGGACTGTGGGAGGAAACCGAAGCACAGGGAGAATGTTCAAACTCCACATAGACAGTGACCCAAGCTGGGAATCAAACCTGGGTCCCTGGCGCTGTGAGGCAACAGGGCTAACCACTGTGACACCCTGCCATGTTGTCAAGAAAAAAGCAGGGCAGGAGTTAGCCACACAATCTCTTTAGCCTGCTCTAAGACCACGGTTAATCTTCGACTGTAACTCCACTTTCCCTCCCTATCCCATATTCCATGATTCCACCCATACCTAAAAATCTCCATGGGGAATATATTCAGCCACTCAGCAAGCATCCACAGCCCCCTCTAGAAAGGAGTCCAAACATTCACAACCCTCCTGAGTGATGAAATTCCTCAACATCACAACTTCAGATGGTCACCCTCTTACCCTGAGGCTGTGGGCCTTCGTTCCAGCTATAGTGTAAGGGGTTAATTGATAGTTACTGAGCATGTGCGTAAGGAGCTATGTCACAGGAATCTCACTTACTAAGAGGAGATGAGTGTGAAGCATCTCAGAGCGTATCTCCAGAAATGCCGAGGGCTTAATTTAAACTTTGAGGGCAATCTTGCGAAAAAAATTCAAAGTGTTGAACAAGTGAGAAAGTGCGTGTGTTTCAGGTGTGTTTTTTGGACGAGTTTGTCTGTGCAATCCGATGACACTCTGTCACTTTATTAGGCAGAAGTTCGATTTTCGCTAGTTTGGGATGGGGCGTGAAGCCTAAGCTCACCAGTGAAGCCGGCAGGCACCGCTTGGGGCACCATTGCGCAGGTGCCCTGATCTCCCAGTGAGCTGGGAGACCTCCTGCTACCCTCCCCCTGCACTCCCAGCATTGGCCGCAGTGGAACCCCCCCCCCCCCGCCAACAATGGCAACACAGGTCACCGGCATCAGGGCATTGGGACTCACCCAATGAGTACCCCATCACAACCCCCTCCACAGCCCACCCTCCACGTCCTACCCCTGTGGTGGTCACTCCGTCCCCCGCCCGATCATTCCTTGTGCTGGTCTCCACTACCCCCACTGCCAATCACCCCCACTTGCAAATCACCCCTGCCGATTGCCCCCTTGCATACACCTCCTTGCTGATCACCCCCCCATCTGCAGAGCTCCCTCCTGCAGACCTCCCTCCCTCTCCTGCAGAGTTCTTTCTCTCCCACAGAGCTCTCCCCCCTTTGCCTCCTCCCGCCATAGCCCCGCCTCCACTCAGGCTCCACCCCCACTCAGGCCTCACCCACGGTTTGGTGCCCAGTGAGCAGTGCCAGGGTGCCTAGTGGGCAATGCCAGTGTGCCCAATGGCCAGTGCCAGTGTGCCCAGTAGGCAGTACTGGGGTGCCAGGTAGGTAGTGTCAGGGTGCCTGGTGGGCACTGCCAGGATGGCACTGCCCCATGGGCACAGCCCGGCCACTTGGGGGCTTCAATTGCCTCCGATCTCCCCGGCAAGGCCATCATCTCTGGTCTCCGCTAGTGAATTCTCATGGGGGTGAGGACCAACTGGCGAGAGGTTAAGTGCAGGTGAGAGCGGGCGATGCTGTACCCACTGTGTTAATGACATGGGTCATTAATATGAAAATTGGCTTCACGCCCTTTTTGGCACAGAACTGATCCCACTGACAAAACAGTGCCAGTAACTCTGTGCGTGGAGAGAATCGGGGCGCGAACCCAATATTTAATCCTGGATACAATCTTTTACCGGCTCGCCGCACCCATCGAATGGCGGAGTGAGCCGATAAAATCACAGCCAAATTGTTAATATGTGAATAATGGCCAGACCATCCGAGGAGGGGCAATCCCAGTCTGCTCCTTTTTAGCTCACCCGACAATACAACTGCACCTTTCCTGCCTGACCTCCCGCCTCAGGCCGGGTGAGAATGGGACAGCGGTGGATGTAGGACCCGAGGGCTTCGGCTTTGAGCAACAGCATCGGGGGAAAGGAAGCCATGCCCCTTTTCAGCTGCTGTAAAGCAGGTAAGCTTAAAGGTCGCAGGCACACTGAGAAGCCAGGGAGAAGGTAAGTGTGGAAGATAAGTGGGAGGGGGGAGGGGGTGAGAGTGTATGATGGTAACAGTAAGGGGGCAGGGTCCTAAGATCGGTGGTGGGGTGGAGTTGGGTGGTCAGTGGAGGGTTGAATGATAGTCAGGGTGTCGGGAGGGTAGTCGGGGGAAGTCGGAGAGAAGTCAGGGGTGAACAAGTAGACGGGACGGGGGGGAGGGCGAGTGGGTGGGTAGGTGGGGGGGGGGCATAGAGGGGATTCCATGGAGGGTCGGAGGGAGTCAGTACGATCTGAAGTCAGAACACTTGATGGTTTCTAGTGCAGGGTAGAGTCCTAGAGCCATAGAGCAATACAGCATGGAGACAGGCCCTTTGGCCCATCTGGTCTGTGCTGACCATGGTGCACTCCCAGCTAGTCCCAGTTGCCTGCGTTTGGCCCATATCCTTCTATCTGAGCTTCCCAGACAATTCCTGTGCAATTCTTGCCTGGGGATATCCAGACTCGAGAAGGGAGGGGTTCCCAGGGCACCTTCAGGGATACCTTCCAGGTACGACACCCGGGCAACGGAGGTTAAGCACCAGTGTTTTTGAACAAAAGACTACTGCCTCCAACAAGATCACTTCCAGAGTAAGAAGCTGCCAAAGTCCCAGATAAACCCACAATAACAGACTCGCAAAGGGAACACCCTCTCAGCAACATACTCTGTCTGTTACTGCTCCTGGGAAGCACCTTGGGACATTTCATTACACTGAAGGGGCTTTATAAATGCAAAATGCCTTGTTGTTGAATAGGTACCATTCTCCGAGTTGACAAGTGCACTCTTAGTGTATATGCAAGTGGCGGCACAGTGGTTAGCACTGCACAGCACCAGGGACCCAGGTTCCCTTCCCAGCGTGGGTGACTGTGCGGAGTCTGCACGTTCTCTGCGTGGGTTTCCTCCAGGTGCTCTGGTTCCCTTCCGTCTGAAAGACGTGCTGGTTAGGGTACATTGGCCGTGCTAAATTCTCCCTCAGTGTACCCGAACAGACGCCAGAGTGTGGTGACTAAGGGGATTTTCACAGTAACTTCATTGCAGTGTTAATGTAAGCCTACTTGCGACTAAGAAACAAATTTTAACTTTAATTCTATTTTAATCTAAGCACCATTCGAATTGGCCAGGGGCGGCACGGTAGCACAGTGGTTAGCACTGCTGCATCATAGCTCCAGGGTCCCGGGTTCGATTCCCGGCTCGGGTCACTGTCTGTGTGGAGTTTGCACATTCTCCTCGTGTCTGCGTGGGTTTCCTCCGGGTGCTCCGGTTTCCTCCCACAGTCCAAAGATGTGCGGGTTAGGTTGATTGGCCAGGTTAAAAAATTGCCCCTTAGAGTCCTGGGATGCGTTGGTTAGAGGGATTAGCGGGTAAATATGTGGGGATAGGGCCTGGGTGGGATTGTGGTCGGTGCAGACTCGATGGGCCGAATGGCCTCCTTCTGCACTGTAGGGTTTCTATGATTTCTATGACCATCCAATGGCTCTACCCATCCATGGATCAGTCCTCATTCCCAGCAAGGCAGCCTTCAATCTTTCCAACTTGTCTGAGTGGAGGAGATGTACAGGTAGCCGGTATTACCAATCGCAAAAAACCTTCTGACGATAACAAAGTTAGGTGATGGACCACGCAGTGCTACAGAATCAATCACTTGGTATTATTTCGAGCCGTGTACAGCTGTAATCTCATCGTGGAAAACTTCAATAAAATCCTCGGGGCAGCTCTCTGATTTGGTGCCACATAAACTGTCCGAAAGCCTGTCTGAAAATTTATCTTGTCTCTCTTTAGGGAGCAAAAAACCCCATTTATCTCCTTTAAGCCGTGTGCCGCTGTGTAACATCTTCAGACAGTGGGAGGATTAACTGACTGGCCTTGGAGTCTCTTGACATACACGGCCTGTTCTTTAAGAGCCTGTGTTAGGCTCAGAGAATGCCAAAGTTGATTGACAACTGGGTTACTGACCTCAGGCACAAAGCCCCTATTCGGCAACATTGCCGAAACCACGACGGAACTATGACTCATCCGTAAATCGGGATAGACAGGAAGAAAAATCTCATAACTAGACTTACAAGTGTCAGGAATGGTTTGAAACACCATTTCGCTGTTTGATTTTACAGGGAAATTGCTTTGGGCCTGTGCTGCAATTAGCAGAACACCACAATTTTCTTTTTGTTTGGCCTCAAATTTCTCAGCCCAGCTGCCTGGATGAAAATGAGCAGCAAAAGGCATGAAAATAATAAACAGCTCTCAAGGGTATCGAAGCCACACTTGATTTTCTGAAATTAGCCACATGCAAAGCTGCCGTTACTGCAGAACACAGATAATGGGAGAACAAATGACTGCCAGTAAAGGGACTTAGCTTCCTCAATTCCGCTATCAGGATCTCTTGGATGTGAGGGCATCACCATATCCCAGGAAGTCTGTGGTGTTAACACTTGGCAAGTGATCTTCTCAAAAAGGTAACAGATAACAAGGCGGCTGGAGTACAGCAGGCACAGGTAGGGCAACCTGTCACCAAACTCAGACACAGGGACAGGTGCAACATGTCTTTAGATTTACAAGGATGTGGCCAGGACTCAAGGGACGGACTCAAGGGAGAGATTGGATAGGCTCGGACTTTTTTTCTTTGGAGCGTCAGAGACTGAGGGGTGATCTTACAGAGATGTATAAGATCATGAGAGGCATGGATAGGGTGAAAGCACTCAGTTTTTTTCCCATGGTTGGGGAATCGAGGGCACGGGTGTAAGTTAAGAGGGGAAAGAATTATTGGGAACCTGAGGAGCGACCTTTATACACAGAGGGTGGTTCGTATGTGGAATGAGCTGCCGGATGAAGTGGTTGAGGCATTGACAATATTTAAAAGGCATTTGGACAGATACATGGACAGGAAAGGTTTAGAGGGACATGGGCCAAATGCAGGCAAATGGGGTTAGCTTAGATGGGCTTTTTGGTCGGCATGGACCAGTTTGGGCTGAAGGGCCTGTCTCCGTGGGTAGATTCTATGATTCTATGATGTCAGATCACTGAGGTCCATGCCCAACGGGCTGGAGAAGGAAGGGAAGGCCTGAGAATGCCTTAGGCCTTTCACCATCAGCAGAGAGTAGAAGGAGTGATATTATGCTTTGTTGTAGACCATCTCATCGTAGCAACATTCTTCCTCAAGGAGAAAACGTTCATTGCTCTTAATGGTTACTTCTTTAATACAAAGTTCTGTTAATGGTGATATCGGGTAAGCTGCAATGAATGCAGCACTGAAACCCATTTACAGGAGCAGGCACTTCTGCTGCTTCCTGTTTGGTGCTGTGATGCTGATTTCAGTCAGGGCCTTAGTTGGCAGCTATTTTTTTAATTCATTAGTGGGACATGGGCATCGCTGGCTGCCCAGCATTTGTTGCCCATCCCTAGTTGCCCTTGGAGGGCAGTGGAAAGTAAACCACATTGCTGTGGCTCTGGAGTCACATGTAGGCCAGACCAGGTAAGGACAGCAGATTTCCTTCACTAAAGGATATTAGTGAATCAGATGGGTTTTTCTGGCAATCAACAATGGTTTCATGGTCATCAGTAGATTCTTAATTCCAGATATTTTTTATTGAATTCAAATTTGACCATTTGCCGTGGATTCAAACCCGGGTCCCCAGAACATTAGCTGAGCTTCTGGATGAATTGTCTAGTGGCCGACATGGTGGCACAGTGGGTAGCAAGGTAGGACCATTCAAAAAAAGGCCACTTTCCAATAGGGCACTAAACTTATCTTTCGCCTTGTGTGAATTTAAGCATTGATTTCTGATCATTGAATTTATTTGATTTGATTTATTATTGTCACATGTATTGATATACAGTGAAAAGTACTGTTTCTTGCGTGCTATACAGACAAAACACACCGTTCATAGAGTACATAGGAGTGCAGAGTGTAGTGTTACAGTTACAGACAAGGTGTAGGGAAAAATCAGCTTGATATACGATAGGTCCATTCAAAAGTCTGACGGCAGCAGGGAAGAAGCTGTTCTTGAGTCGGTTGGTACGTGTCCTCAAGACTTTTGTATCTTTTTCGGGTTGGAAGAAGGTGGAAGAGAGAATGTCCGAGGTGCGTGGGGTCCTTAATTATGCTGGCTGCTTTTCCGAGGCAGCGGGAATTGTAGACAGAGTCAATGGATGGGAGGCTGATTTGAGTGATGGACTGGGCTATGTTGACGACCCTTTGTAGTTCCTCGCAGTCTTGGACAGAGCAGGAGCCATACCAAGCTGTGATACAACCAGAAAGAATGCTTTCTATGGTGCATCTGTAAAAGTTGGTGAGAGTCGTAGTGGATGTGCCAAATTTATTGGTACGTGTTTTCAGAGTTTTGTATCTTTTTCCTAACGGAAGAAGGTGGAAGTGAGTATGTCTGGGGTGCCTGGGGTCCTTGATGAAGCGACCCTATAGCTCAATAATCTCCAGATAAGAAATTTATGCAGAGAGCATTTTCTCTTGTGATATTTTGCTGAAGTTTTCTGCTTTGTCTTCGGGGGACGTGAACTGATTGCTGAGACACATTCGCCAGACAGAGAGGTGGACTCGTTCCTGGATGAATCAGCACTCACAATGTAGATCAAGTAGGGACTCTGCAATCTAGCAGGGCCAATGTTCCTCATTTTGATTGCCTAAAAGGGGACGTAATTTCCTCTTCTCTTTTGTCCCTGAAGATTTGATTTGTGATTTGATTTTTCACTTGCTTCTCGTGGGTAGAGAGTGCCTGTATCATGATGCATGAGCTGTCACCACTGTACGGCACAAGATAGATAGACCAGCTGGTCTTTTCCTGGCTGATATTTTCATATGCTTTTATGGTGTACATAAGACAGGCGGTGCACTTTCTGGACACATATCTTGTGTGTTCTCTCTGTTATTGACAGAACAGTATTGCAGTCAGATCAAGTCTGCAGTTTTTCTAAGTGCTATTGCATTGGAATTGCATATGTGAATTTAATTATTTAGAATAGGCATCATTCAGAGTGCTACATGCAGATTTGTTTCACTAATTTAGATAAATGTGAGGTGATGCATTTTGGTAGACCAAACCAGGGCAGGACTTACTCAGTTAATGGTAGGGCGTTGGGGAGAATTATAGAACAAAGAGATCTCAGGGTACATGTTCATAGCTCCTTGAAAGTGGAGTCACAGGTGGACAGAGTGGTGAAGAAGGCATTCGGCATGCTTGGTTTCATTGGTCAGAACATTGGTAAGACCACACTTGGAATACTGTGTACAGTTCTGGTCACCCTATTATAGAAATGATATTATTAAACTAGAAAGAGTGCAGAAAAGATTTACTAGGATGCTACCGGGACTTGATGGTTTGAGTTATAAGGAGAGGCTGGATAGACTGGGACTTTTTTCTCTGGAGCGTAGGAGGGTTAGGGGTGATCTTATAGAGATCTATAAAATAATGAGGGACATAGATCAGCTAGATAGTCAACATCTTTTCCCAACGGTAGGGGAGTGTAAAACTTGAGGGCAGAGGTTTAAGGTGAGAGGGGAGAGACACAAAAGTGTCCAGAGGGGCAATTCTTTCACACAGAGGGTGGTGAGTGTCTGAAACAAGCTGCCAGAGGTAGTAGTAGAGGCGGGTACAATTTTGTCTTTTAAAAAGCATTTAGATAGTTACATGGGCAAGATGGGTATAGAGGGATATGGGCCATATGCGGGCAATTGGGACTAGCTTCGTGGTTAAAAAAAAAGGGCAGCATGGACAAGTTGGGCCGAAGGGCCTGTTTCCATGCTGTAAACCTCTATGACTCTGTGGTGTTGCATTGTTTCTAGAAACATCAGAACAGGAGCAGACCATTCAGCCCATCGAGCCTTTTCTGCCATTCAGTAAGAGCATGGCTAATCTGTGGCCTAACTCGATATACTTGCCTTTGTCCCATATCCTTTAATACCTTTGCTTAGCAAAACATTATCTATCTCAGATTTAAAAATAGATAATGACGGGTTTAGATAAGATAGACAAGGAAAAAATCTCCCCATTAGCTGTTGGTACAAGAACTAGGGGGGTCAAAAATTTGACTTGGAGGCTAGAGATGCAAAAGTTTTTTTAAAGTTTATTTATTAGTCACAAGTAGGCTTACATTCACACTGCAATGAAGTTACTGTGAAATTCCCCCAGTCGCCACACGGCGTCTGTTCAGGTACACCGAGGGAGAATTTATCATGGCCAATTCGCCTAACCTGCACATCTTTGGACTGTAGAAGGAAACCGGTGCACCCGGAGGAAACCCACGCAGACATGGAGAGAACATGCACACTCCACAAGACAGTGACGCAAACCGGGAATCGAACCCAGGTCCCTGGCGCTGCAAGGCAGCAGTATTGACCACTGTGCCACCATGATGCAGAGGGAATGTGAGGAAGAAGTTTTTGATGTCAATTACCTGGAATTCACTGCCCGGAAGGGTGATGGAAAAGGAAATGTTCGATGATCTCGAACGGAAATTGGATGGGCAGTTGAAGGAAATTGAGCGAGGATAGTGGGACGGCCTGGATTGTTCCGCGGGGAGCCCGCGTGAACTCGAAGAACAAAGAAAAAGAAAATTACAGCCTCGGAACAGGCCCTTTGGCCGTCCAAGCCTGCACCGACCATGCTGCCCATCTGAACTAAAACCCCCCCACTCTTCCGGGGACCATATCCCTCTATTCCCATCCTATTCATATATTTGTCAAGAGGCCTCTTAAAAGTCACAGGGGCTGCAGTTTGTAAAACTCGATGGGTTGCATGGCCTCCTTCTGTGTTGTAAGTGACTTTAATTAGGAAACATACCAACACACAAATAGTGAACGGTAGAAGTTTGGAACTCCCTTCTGCACATGGTTCCTAGTGCTGGAGAAATTGTTAATTTTAAATCTGCAAGTGATAGATTCTTGTGAACCAAAGGTATTAAGGGATACGGGGCAAAGTTGCGTAGGTGTGTTAGAGCATAGATTAGCAATGGTCTAATTGAACAGTTGAGCAAGTTCAAGGGTCTAAATGGCCAATTCTTATTCCAATGTTTCTGTCGGGTAGCAGTACACGGTCATTTAGTGACAAGATCTTTTATTGTATCGGGGGAGGTGATGGCCTAGTGGTATTAACACTAGACTATTAATCCAGAAACTCAGCTAATGTTCTGGGAACCACATTCGAATCCCGCAACGGTAGATGGTGGAATTTCTAGAATTACGAATCTACTGATGACCGCAAAACAATTGTTGGTAAACCCATCTGTTCACCAATGGCCTTCAGGGAAAGAAATCTACTGTCTTAACCTGGTCTGACCTGCATGCGATTCCAGAGCCTCAGCAATGTGGTTGACTCTCAACTGCCTTGTGAGCAAGGGCAACTAGGGATGGCAATAAATGCTGGCCAGCCAGCGACACCCATGTCCCATGAATGAATAATTTAAAAAATCCTGTTTATCCTGTTTATGGGCAGCACAGTGATTAGCACTGCTGTCTCATAGCCCCAGGGAACTGGGTTCGATTCCCAGCTTGGGTCAGTGTCTGTGTGGAGTTTGCACGTTCTCCCCGTGTCTGCGTGGGTTTCCTCCGGTTGCTCCGGTTTCCTCCCACAGTCTAAAGATGTGCGGGTTAGGTTGATTGGACATGCTAAATTAATCCTTAGTGTCCTGGGATGTGATAGGTTAGAGGGATTAGCGGGGTAAATAAGCGGGATTGGGCCTGGGTGGGATTGTGGTTGGTGCAGACTCGATGGGCTGAATGGCCTCCTTCTGCACTGTAGGGATTCTATGATCCTGGTGTTAAAAACGGTTAGGATTTTTTTTGCATTTATAAGGATGGATTATTAAAATTTTGACAACAGCTTAAAAATATTCTTCATAAAAATCAACCAGCAAACGTTGGAAGCAATTTGCATTTTTAAACTTGTTTGTTCCAGGCAGGATTTGTAAAGGAAAATCAGCTGCAGTTTATTCAAATGGAATAAATAGACGGAGACCAGCAGGATGAGATTCAGAATTTTCCCCAGTAAAACGGGCTCTTGAGTAATTACAATTTCAAATTACATTTTATGCTAATTTTTTTGATTGTGGGCCCTATTTCAAATGATGGTCATTTTTGTGCCAACTTACTGTGAGGTCGGGAATGGCACTATTGATTCTGAAGCCTATCTGTGTGGCCCCGAAGCCAAATTGCATTTTTTGATATTAATTTGACTTCGGAAATTGGTTACTACCTGCAGATTAAAAGACACCAATTCAGTCATAGACATAGAAACATAGGAGATGGGAGCAGGAGGAGGCCATTCGGCCCTTCAAGCCTGCTCCACCATTCGTCACGATCATGGTTCATCATCCAACTCAATAGCCTCATCCTGCTTTCTCTCCATAACCTTTCATCCCGTTTGCCCCAAGTGCTATATCCAGCCGCCTTTTGAATACATTCAATGTTTTGGCATCAGCCACTTCCTGCGGTAATGAATTCCACAAGTCAATTGTGGATCATAGCTGCATAGAATGAGGCTATTCGGCCCTTCGTGTCCATGGATTCCGATAGCTTTATTAAGGTGGCTCGTTCGAAAATTACAAAGGGTGTGTAAAAGCTCACCCGGATGAACAATTGCTGAATTGAAATCCAAGCTTACCTCCTGTCAGAATGAGGGTAACGATGGTTAATGTTGTGATGAGTTGGGTGTGTCTTGTGGCGAGCAGACATGCAACTTGCTGATGAGCAACCAGATGGAAACATCAGCCAATGACATCATTGTAGTACAGATCAGAGCAGGAGAGGACGAGCCAGTTCAGTGCAGGAGCAAATACTCCAATCAACAGGCTGTCATTCAGCATATTTCATAGAAACATAGAAACTAGAAGGAGGCCATTCGGCCCTCCGAGGCCTGCCCCGCCATTCATTATGATCATGGCTGATCATCGAATTTAATATCTTAATCCCCCCCTTCCCCCCATATCCCATGATCCCTTTAGCCCCAAGACCTATATCTAATTTCTTCTTGAAATCACACATTTTGGCCTCAATTACTTTCTGTGGTGGTGAATTCCACACATTCACCACCCTCTGGGTGAAGAAATTTCTCCCCACCTCAGTTCTAAAAGGTTTACCCCTTATCCTCAAACTATGATTCCTAGTTCTGGGCTCCCCCATCATGGGAACATTCTTTCTGAATCTACCCTGTCTAACCCTGCTAGAATTTTATAAGTTTCTATGAGATCCTCTCTCACTCTTCCAAACTCCAGGGAATATAGAAACATAGAAACAGAGAAAAACTACAGCACAAAACAGGCCCTTCGGCCCACAAGTTGTGCCGAACATATCCCTACCTTTTAGGCCTACCTATAATCCTCCATCCTATTAAGTCCCATGTACTCATCCAGGAGTCTCTTAAAAGACCCTATTGAGTTTGCCTCCACCACCACTGACGGCAGCCGATTCCACTCGCCCACCACCCTCTGTGTGAAAAACTTCCCCCTAACATTTCCCCTGTACCTACCCCCCAGCACCTTAAACCTGTGTCCTCTCGTAGCAGCCATTTCCACCCTGGGAAAAAGCTTCTGAGCGTCCACCCGATCTATGCCTCTCAACATCTTATATACCTCTATTAGGTCTCCTCTCATCCTACGTCTCTCCAAGGAGAAAAGACCGAGCTCCCTCAGCCTATCCTCATAAGGCATGCCACTCAATCCAGGCAACATCCTTGTAAATCTCCTCTGCACCCTTTCAATCTTTTCCATATCCTTCCTGTAATGAGGCGACCAGAACTCAGCGCACTACTCCAATTGGGGTCTGACGAGGGTCTTATATAGCTGCATCATTATCTCCGGACTCCTAAACTCAATCCCTCGATTGATAAAGGCCAGCACACCATACGCCTTCTTAACCACCTCCTCCACCTGCAGGGCCGATTTTAGAGTCCTATGGACCCGGACCCCAAGGTCCTTCTGATCCTCTACAGTACTAAGAGTCTTTCCCTTTATATTGTACTCCTTCATCCCATTTGACCTGCCAAAATGGACCACTATGCATTTATCTGGGTTGAAGTCCATCTGCCACTTCTCTGCCCAGTCTTGCATCCTATCTATGTCCCTCTGTAACTTCTGACATCCCTCCAGACTATCCACAACCCCACCAACCTTCGTGTCGTCGGCAAACTTAGCATCTCCTCATATGACAGACCTGCCATCCCCGGAATCAGCCTGGTAAACCTTCGCTGTACTCCCTCTATAGCAAGGAAATCCTTCCTCAGATAGGGACACCAAAACTGTGTCACAGTTGTAATGGGCCACACAATACTCCAGGTGTGGCCTCACCAACGCCCGGTACAATTTCAGCAAAACATTCCTATCCCTATTCTCAAATCCTCTCATTTCAGCCTCATTCAGTTTCAAAAGTTAACTGTATTTATTTGTCACAAGTACTCTTACATTAACACTGCAATGAAGTTACTGTGAAAAGTCCCTAGTTGCCACACTCCGACGCCTGTTCGGGTACACTGAGAGAGAATTTAGCAGGGCCAATGCACCTGACCAACACGTCTTTCGGACTGTGAGAGGAAAGCGGAGCACCCGGAGGAAACCCACGCAGACACGGGGAGAATGTGCCAACTCCACACAGACAGTGACCCAAGCTAGGAATTGAACCCGGGTCCCTGGCGCTGTGAGGCAGCAGTGCTAACCACTGCGCCACCGTGCCACCCCATAGTAACTTCCTTACTTCCTGTCACAAAATCAACAAAGTTATTGCTGTAAATTCATGTGAGTGGAGCGTCCATTGAGTCCAAGTCCAATCTCAGTGGGTGTGTCTGCAGGATTCCGTCCTTTGTCCTGAAGAGACTTTCTGAAGGCCAGTCGTGAGAGTGATGGCGGTTAGAAGTATCAGCATGTGACCAGCTGCAACCATTCTGTCAGAACAGCAATGGACCATTTTGAACAAGAGAACATAGAATTCAGAAAGCTTTTTTAAGATTTTCTTTCTTTATCTTTTTTGATTTGATTTATTATTTTCACATGTGAAAAGTATTGTTTCTTGCATACTGTACAGACAAAGCATACCGTTCATAGAGAAGGAAATGAGAGAGTGCAGAATGTAGTGTTACAGTCATAGCAAGGGAGTAGAGAAAGGTCAGCATAATATCTCTTGTTGCCATGGCAATTTAGATAGTCTTCTTTCCACACTATTCTCAAAACCATCAATTACATCATTGTGTGTAAAATCCTGTAAAGACTCACTTTCAGTTGTCATTATTGCTGAACTTGTCAAATGTTACTGACTCATCGTACTTTGCAAATAAATGTTTAACTCATTCCAATAGAGAAACAGCACGCTGGCAGAGTGGTTAGCACTGTTGCCTCACAGCACCAGGGATCTGGATTCAATTCCGGCTTGGGTCACTGTGTGGAGTCTGCACGTTTTCCCCGTGTCTGCGTGGGTTTCCTCCGGGTGCTCCAGTTTCCTCCCACAGTCCAAAGATATGCAGGTTGGGTGGATTGGCCATACTAAATTGCCCCTTAATGTCCCAAGATGCTTAGGTTAAACTTTAAAGTTCATTTATTGGTGTCACAAGTAGGCTGACATTAACACTGCAATGAAGTTACTGTGAAAATCCCCTAGTCGCCACACTCTGGGGCCTGTCCGGGTACACTGCGGGAGAATTTAGCATGGCCAGTGCACCTAACCAGCACATCTTTGGACTGTGGGACGAAACTGGAACACCCGGAGGAAACCCGAACAGACATGGGGAGAACATGCAGACTCCACACAGACAGTGACCCAAGCTGGAATTGAATCCAGAACCCTGGTGCTGTGAGGCATGATGTGGGGATGCCGGCGTTGGACTGGGGTAAGCACAGTAAGAAGTCTCACAACGCCAGGTTAAAGTCCAACAGGTTTATTTGGCAGCACAAGCTTTTGGAATCTCAAGCTCCTTCATCAGGTGAGTGAGGACTTGTGTTCACAAACAGGGTATATAAAGACACAAACTCAATTTACAAGATAATGGTTGGAATGCGAGTCTTTACAGGTAATCAAGTCTTAAAGGTACAGACAATGTGAGTGGAGAGAGCATTAAGCACAGGTTAAAGAGATGTGTATTGTCTCCAGCCAGGACAGTTAGTGAGATTTTGCAAGCCCAGGCAAGTCGTGGAGGTTACAGATAGTGTGACATGAACCCAAGATCCCGGTTGAGGCCGTCCTTGTGTGTGCGGAACTTGGCTATCAGTTTCTGCTCAGCGACTCTGCGTTGTCGTGTGTCATGAAGGTTGCCGTGGAGAACGCTTACCTGAAGATCAGAGGCTGAATGCCCGTGACCGCTGAAGTGTTCCCCGACAGGAAGAGAACACTCCTGCCTGGTGATTGTTGAGCGGTGTTCATTCATCCGTTGACGTAGCGTCTGCATAGTTTCCCCAATGTACCATGCCTCGGGACATCCTTTCTTGCAGCGTATCAGGTAGACAACGTTGGCCGAGTCGCAAGAGTATGTAGCGTGTACCTGGTGGATGGTGTTCTCACATGAGATGATGGCATCCGTGTCGATGATCCGGCACGTCTTGCAGAGGTTGCTGTGGCAGGGTTGTGTGGTGTCGTGGTCACTGTTCTCCTGAAGGCTGGGTAGTTTACTGCGGACAATGGTCTGTTTGAGGTTGTGCGGTTGTTTGAAAGCAAGAAGTGGGGGTGTGGGGATAGCCTTGGCAAGATATTTATCTTCATCGATGACATATTGAAGGCTCCAGAGAAGATGTCGTAGCTTCTCCACTCCGGGTACTCTGTCCACCGTGTCCCATGTTTGTCTTCTGAGGAGGTTGGTGCGGTTTTTCACTGTGGCGCGTTGGAACTGTCGTTCGATGAGTCGAGCGCCATATCCTGTTCTTATGAGGGCATCTTTCAGCGTCTGTAGGTGTCTGTTGTGATCCTCCTCATCTGAGCAGATCCTGTGTATACGGAAGGCTTGTCTATAGGGGATGGCTCCTTTAACGTGTTTAGGGTGGAAGCTGGAGAAGTGGAGCATCGTGAGGTTATCCATGGGCTTGCGGTACAGTGAAGTGCTGAGGTGACCGTCCTTGATGGAAATGCGTGTGTCCAAGAATGCAACCGATTCCAGAGAGTAGTCCATGGTGAGTCTGATGGTGGGATGGAACTTGTTGATGTCATCAAATAGTTGTTTCAATGATTGTTCACCATGAGTCCAAAGGAAGAAAATGTCTTCGATGTATCTAGTGTATAGCATCGGTTGAAGGTCCTGTGCGGTGAAGAGGTCTTGTTCGAACCTGTGCATAAAGATGTTGGCATATTGAGGTGTGAATTTAGTCCCCATGGCTGTTCCGTGTGTCTGGCTGAAGAACTGGTTGTTAACGGTGAAGACATTGTGGTCCAGGATGAAGCAGATGAGTTGTAGAATTGCATCTGGAGATTGGCAGTTGTCGACGTTGAGTACTGAGGCAGTTGCAGCAATGCCATCGTCGTGGGGGATGCTGGTGTAGAGTGCCGAGACATCCATTGTGACGAGGAGTGCTCCTGGTTCAACTGCTCCATGTGTGCTGAGTTTCTGTAGGACGTCCGTAGTGTCACAACAGAAGCTGGGGGTTCTTTGTACAATAGGTTTCAGGATGCCCTCGATATAGCCGGAGAGGTTCTCACACAGGGTCCCATTGCCTGATACGATGGGACGGCCGGGTGTGTTTGCCTTGTGTATCTTCGGGAGGCAGTAGAGATCTCCAATGCGGGGAGTAGGTGGGATGAGAGCACGGAGGGTGCTCTGAAGGTCCGGATCAAAGGTCTTGATCAGTCTGTTGAGTTGACGGGCGTGTTCTTTGGTCGGATCTGCGGGTAACCGTCTGTAGTGTTCCTCGTTGTTCAGTTGTCGGTACACTTCTTTGCAGTAATCAATTCTGTTCAGTATGACGATGGCCCCTCCTTTGTCTGCTGGTTTGATGACAATGTTGCGGTTGGTCTTGAGAGCGCGGATGGCGTTGCGTTGTGCTTGGGTGACGTTCGGGGCTGTCTTATGAGTGCGGCTAATGAATCTGGCATTGACGCACCTCCTGCTGTGAGGCAGCAGTGCTATTAAAATTTGGACCCAAAAGCCTTGAGTCACTTCACATTAATCTGGGGTGAGGGGAACATTAGGGAACCTCCACCACTGGTGGGGGCCAATTGAGAAAGTGATAGGTACACTAGTGATTTTCTGTTAAGCCCTGTTCTGTATGCAAGGCTCTGCCAGTGCAACCAAGTCCCAGGAAAATCAATATCTAGATATCTTTGCAGTTGTGTGTCAGCCAGTCCAGGACTGAGTTGAATTGATGTGTTTGCAGCTCAGAATAGAGGTCATGAAAAGTTAAGTTTATTATATAACAGTAAAGGAAAATAAGAAAGAGGGTAAGAGTACTGAAATCAATGAAACAATACAAGATATATGTTGTAATAAGTAGTGAAAAGGAAGAACCATAGCAAGTAGAGGAAACAAAGAGAGGTAAACGCAGTTTAGAAGCTGTTGCTAAAATGTATTTACGATAGAATTGTTTTTATTTGTTATAGAAATGTAACGGGCCGAATTTTTCAGGAAGTGGCAATCACCATGCAATTGTCATCCACTCCTAGATAGTTTTTCAGTGTGTTATTGAATGAATGGGTAGGGCACCAGCATGGGGTAGGGTGGCAGGGTGTGGATACGCAGGGTGGGTTGGTTGGATAGGGCGTCAACTGGCTAAGGTGGCATATGGTGGAAGGGTGGCAGGCTGGGTAGGGTGGTGAGGTCGGGTGAGGTCAGGTTGGGGGTGATTCTGAGGGTCAATGGGTAGTTGGAGAGCCAAAGCGAGGGTAGTGGGGAGGGGAGTAAAAAGGTTGAGGGGGTTGTCGGAAGGTCAAGGAGAGGGTCGGAGGGGGGAATTCCGAGGTTCGGGGTGGGGAAATCGGAGGGGTCAGGAGAAGGAGTTGAAGTGTGAGGGGGTTAGGAGGATTGGGAGAGGGTTGGGGAGGTCAGTTGGGAGTCAGGCGCTCGTTTGGTGTGTTGGAACTGTTTAAAGACTATCTTGGAGTTGGAGGTATTCACGGTTCCTGGTGTCAGGACCTCTGAGGGGTCCTATCCCACATTCTCCGGGGCAGGTCCAGTCTCTGACCATCCGGAGACTGGAAGATCCGGATCCACGTTGCTGATATAATTTGTGATTTCTTCTAACATTCCCTAACTCTTTCACGGCTGGGATTCTCCCAAAAAAGAAATTCCCCAATTTGCGTGAAAACGGGAGTAACTCCCGTGATTTTTTCAGTGTGATTTGCAGATTGAATCCCCCACATTCTGAGCGCTGCAGAGTCCCCTAATGGGATTCCCTCTGAACATCAGTGAGGGGGGCCTATTCCCATTGAAGAGGCCGGCAGCATAGCGCTGAGCGGGCCACTGCGCATGCGCTGATCTGCCATAGTGGAGATTGACGAATGCATTGCCAGCCTCCCGATCGCTGGCCAGTCTGCGGCTCTCCCATTGCTGCCCTACTGACCCCCCCCCCCCCCCCCCCTCTACCCCCTATCACTGGCCTCCCGGTCCTGCCCTGGCCAGCCCCGATCACCAGACCCGTACCCACTCCCCCCCAACAGTCCTGGCAGCAACCGCCCCCCCCCCTCCCCCCAGCAGCCCCAACCCCCTTGACAGCCATGACACTACCGCCCCCCCCACACGGATGGCCAGCCCCAATCACCGTCCTCCCTCCCTCTGCCACCAATCCCAAATGCAGAATGGCAGTGGGACCCCCACCCTCACTGATCACCCCCCATTAGGTCCCTTCCCCTTGGCACTGTCCAATGCCCAGTGGGCAGTGTTTTCCTCTCAGGCAGTGCCAGGGGGCCGCGCTGGCACTGCCCAAGAGGTCGCACCCCCCCCCCCCCGCCCACTTATCCCAACCTCCCAGGGCCTCCATGACCTCTCTTCCCTTCAATGGGGTCGGGCCATTAGTTAGTGGTGAGCAGTGTAAACCCCGCTGGAGTGAACCACTCCTGGTGGGGGGGCAAGAAACACTCGCAGGTTCGGAGACTTCAATATTCAATATATGAAGTGATCTGCAACTCTGTGAATCAAAAGATACGATCTTATATCTGCCACGTATGAGAATGCAAGCAACAGGACAAGAAATTACCCTTTTAATTTCTAAAATGCAGCAGAGATTAGTCTGTCCCCTCTCTCTTAGTTGTTAAAAGGTGCAAATTACCAAGCTGCCAGACTCTGGTAGCAAGGCGAAAACTAACACCACGTTTCATTACAACAAGGTTAACTACATAAGAAAAAATATCAAGCATTAAATTAGTAGAATGGAACTTGACTTACATAGAAACACAGAAACCAGAAGCAGGAGGAGGCCATTCGGCCCTTCGAGCCTGCTCCGCCATTCATTTTGATCATGGCTGATCATCGAATTCAATATCCTGATCCCCCCTTCCCCCCCATATCCCTTGATCCCTTTGGCCCCAAGAGCTATAGCTAATTTCTTCTTGAAATCACAACATTTTGGCCTCAGCTACTTTCTGTGGTAGTGAATTCCACACATTCACCACCCTCTGGGTGAAGAAATTTCTCCTCACCTCAGTTCTAAAAGGTTTATCCTTATCCTCAAACTATGTCCCATAGTTCTAGACTTGCTCTCTGCACAAAACAACAAACAATTAAAGTTTATTTATTAGTGTCACAAGCAAGGCTTACATTAACACTGCAATGAAGTTAGTGTAAAAATCCCCGAGTCGCCACACTCCGGCACCTGTTTGGGTACAAAGAGGGAGAATTTAGCATGGCCCAATCCACCTAACCAGCATGTCTTTTGGACTGCGGAAGGAAACCGGAGCACCCGGAAGAAACCCACGCAGACACGGGGAGAATGTGCAAACTCCACACAGACAGTGATCCAAGCCAGGAATTGAACCCGGGTCCCTGGCACTGTGAGGCAGCAGTGCTAACCACTGCGCCACTGTGCTGCCCAGTATGAATGTGCAGAAGCCCATTTCAATAACTTAACAGAAACATTGCTGGTACAGTGGACACCATGGAGACAATCGTGTGTTTGTGTGGCAGCCCCATTGCAGTTTTATAATAAAAGCAAAGTACTGCGGATTCTGGAATCTGAAACCAAAAGAGAAAATGCTGGAAAATCTCAGCAGGTCCGGCAGCATCTGTAAGGAGAGAAAAGAGCTGACGTTTCGAGTCAAAAGCCTTTTAACCAAGGGTCATCTGGACTCGAAACATCAGCTCTTTTCTCTCCTTACAGATGCTGCCAGACCTGCTGAGATTTTCCAGCAGTTTTATAATAAGCTGCTGCATATTCACTCAGTTTTCTCAAAATGATGACTTGGGTCTTTTGACAGATTTAAAAGATCAGTCTCATTGATGACTACAATTCAAGGGAAGAAGATATTCCAGCTCATTTTCTCCAGCCTTCTTGGAAGGTTTTGATCTTTGTAGAAGGCTCCAGAATGCTGAAGTTAACTTAATGTCACCATTCCTGTGTAGAAACACAGAATCAAAACCAGAAACTGGAGATGTAGTGAAGAACCACACAAAATCTTTCAGGTCAGCAAAAGACAGGGGAGGCGATGGCATTATCCATAGTGGATAATAGTGGTATTATCTCTAGACTATTAATCCAGAAACTCAGCTAATGTTCTGGGGACCTGGGTTCAAATCCTGCCACGGCAGATGGTGGAATTTGAATTCAATAAAAGAATCTGGAATTAAGAATCTACTGATGACCGTGAAACCATTGTTGGAAAAATCCATCTCATTCACAAATGTCCTTTAGGGAAGGAAATCTGCCGTCCTTACCTGGTCTGGCCTACATGTGACTTCAAAGCCACAGCAATATGGTTGACTCTCAACTGCCTTCGGGCAACTAGAGATGGACAATAAATGCTGACCAGCCAGTGACGCCCATATCCCATGAATGAATAAAAAGAAAGGCTCCATTGCAGATCAAAGATGCAAATTATTGAAAGGACGTATTATTGAGCTATAGAAAAATCTGTACCAAATACCTGCCAGCCATGAATCGAACCATATTGGAGTCTTTATCTCAATTCATCTCTGGTATTTACTGGGGTAGGGTTTCCAAGTGGGGGGTTGGGGGGAGGAGTTGCTTCCAGTTTCAATTCCAAGGTGTGCTTTTTTTTCAAAGACGGTCTCGTGCTGGAAGCCACCTGATTGATAGGCTTGACTTTCTATTAAGGGAGGGGAAATATTCCAGAAGAAGCCACAGCCCAGGATTAGGTTAGTTTGCTGCTCCAAGGTATGGAGATAACATTGTGTGGAATTGGAGACAGGTTGGAGGCAGAGATTCTGGGGGTGGGAGCAGTCCTCCTCTTAGACCACAAGCAGTGCTAGAAAAGCACTTATCTCTTCCACGCGGCAGTCCTCATCTCCATTTCCCTGCCAGGTTTTAAAAGGCTTGGGATGCCCAACAGGCCAAAGTTAAAGCTGAAACACAGAAACTCTGAGACATGCAATCTTATTAAAATATTTTAATAAGCAGACTGGTTACCCACAACTCCATCCCGCTTCTATTAAAAATGGAAGTGGATGGGTCGAGCTTAATGTGGTGAACCATAGATGGTTACCACTATGGGTACTGAACCATAGATGGTTATCACTATGGGTACTTGTGCATATGTTACTCTTGTTACTGTTGGGGTTAGGGTTGGGGTGTTCCACCTGTTAGCATTGTTCTGTGGTACACTCCGGTTGGCTCCGCCTTCCTATAGGAGTATAAAGGTCACTGCACTTCCTAGTGACCCTTTAGTCTGGGATTGTATTGTTAAGCAGTATGCTCCATTCTTGTTGCTAATAAAAGCCTTTATTTCCCGGGTACGATCCAGCCTCCCGAGTGAATTAATCGCGCATCACTTAAGTCTCTTAAAGTTTGAACGTCCAACCTGTCCGAAACACCTCCATCTTTGTGGGCTAAAATGACCACCTTTTTATTAGACAAAATGACAGTAAAGTTCCAGTTGCCCATCTCCTCCTTTGGAAGCACTGCAGATGAAACTGCAGAACTCCAGGCGCTTGGGGCCCTCACCCTCGACCTTGGTCCATTCTTGTGGATAGGAGCATTAAAATATTTTGGTGAGTCACCAGCACGATTATCAACACTGACTGGGTGCACAGCTCAGGCAATGTGTAACTAAAGCACGTCACCATTTATGGACAGGTGTTTTTTTTCCTTAGCTTATGGGATGTGGGTGTCACTGGCAGGGCCAGCATTTGTTGCCCATCCCTAATTGCCCTTGGACTGAGTGGCTGGCTTGAGGACATTTAAGGGTCAACCACACTGCTGTGAGTCTGGATTCACGCGTTGGCCAGACCGGGTATCATAGAATTATAGAAACCCTACAGTGCAGAAAGAGGCCATCTGGCCCATCGAGTCTGCACCGACCACAGTCCCACCCAGGCCCTACCCCCATATCCCTGCACATTTACCCGCTAATCCCTCGAACCTACGCATCTCAGGACACTAAGGGGCAATTTTTAGCATGGCCAATCAACCTAACCCGCACATCTTTGGAGTGCGGGAGGAAACCGGAGCACCCGGGGGAAACCCACGCAGACACGAGGAGAATGTGCAAACTCCACACAGACAGTGACCCAAGCCAGGAATCGAACCCAGGTCCCTGGAGCTGTAAAGCAGCAGTGCTAACCACTGTGCCACCGTGCCGCCCAGGTAAGGATGGCAGACTTCCTTCAAGGACATAAGTGAACCAGATGGATTTTTATAACAATCAACAATGGCTTCATGGTCATCATTAGACTTTTAATTCCTGATTTCTTTTTAATTGATTTAAAATGTCATCATCTGCTGTGGTGGGATTCGTACCCGGATCCCCGGAGCATTACCCTGGGTCTCTGGATTACTAGTCTAGTGACGATACCACTATGCCACCGCTTCCCCATGAGAGGCACCCTTACACACCTGCCTTCACAAATTTCGATGAATGGTAAAAGAAATGGGGAACCACCTCCTATTCTAAAGTTAAAAGTCCTATTCTGTCCCTATCCTCAAGTTCTATTCCCATCCTATTGGACTCCAGCAATTCCAAGCCAATGAATGCTTCAACATCATGAGGTAATTGTTACAACAATTTGTAGTCTGAGCTGCACAACTCTAATTATCTTCAGAAAACAAGAAAGACGACCTGCGGGAGATTGGCACGGCATTAGCATGGAGAAGCTCCAGAAAATCTTACATCTTGTTTTGCACCTTACAAAGGCAGAAGCAATCTTGTAAAAAAAAATACTCAAATCCAGAATTTCAATCAAACGGACCTGCCGAGGAAAAAGGCTGAGGTGGGGGGGGCAGTAGTGGGGTGGGGCGGGGTGGCATGATTGAAGTGCATAAGACAGAGGTATGGACAGGGTGAGTAGGAAATGGCTGTTCCCCTTGGTCGAGGGGTCAATCACCGGGGGGCATAGCTTTAGGGTGAGAGGCAGGAGATTCAGAGGAGATTTGAGAAAAAGCAATTCACTCAGAGGGTAGTGGGAATCAGGAATGTGAGGAATTCATTACCACAGAATGTAGTTGAGGCCAAAACATTGTCTGATTTCAAGAAGAAATGAGATATAGCTCTTGGGACTAAAGGGATCAAGGGATATGAGGGGAAGGGAGGGGTTCAGGATATTGAATTTGATGATCAACCATGATCAAAATGAATGGTAGAACAGGCTTGAAGGGTCAAATGGCCTCCTCCTGCTTCTAGTTTCCATATCAATGAATCTGGAATGCACTGCCTGGGAAGGTAGTGAAGGCTGGAAACCTCACAATCTTTAAAAAGTTATTTGGATGAGCACTCGAAACATCTTAACATTCAAGGATATGAGACAAGTGCAGGAAAATGGGATAAGCATGATTTTAGTGGTAGTTATTGTCAGTGCAGACTTGATGGGCCGAAGGGCCTTTTCTGAGCTGTACAACTCTAATTATCTTCAGAAAACAAGAAAGACGACCTGCGGGAGATTGGCACGGCATTAGCATGGAGAAGCTCCAGAAAATCTTACATCTTGTTTTGCACCTTACAAAGGCAGAAGCAATCTTGTAAAAAAAAATACTTGAATCCAGAATTTCAATCAAACGGACCTGCCGAGGGAAAAGGCAATTCTAATGATGCAGTTTGTGCTTCTTGCTGCGGGCAAGTCAGAGCTCTGCTCCCATCCCAGCTGTTACTGTGACACCAAAGCGACTGGTGTAAGATTTGTCTCTGTATAAAAGCGGGCTCACTGGGAGTTCACTGTTGTTCAGTCGGTTTTTAAATATTCGCTCAATCTCCTCACATTCTTAAGGACTGTTCTCTGTGACAAAGGTTTTGTTTTTTCCTGTTATCATCACAGTGGGTTACTCCCACTTGTTAAGATGGTGCAGTGAAGTAATTGTGCCATAAAATCAGACACGGGAATTATTGGGTTGGCAGCAATTGTGCCCACTGCTGCTGTAAACATATTCAAAAGGGACAGTGGATCAAGAAAGGGTGGTCAGCGGCAGGGGCACGGGGCGACACAGTGGCACAGTGCTTACCACTGCTGACTCACACAGCCAGGGACCTGGGTTCAATTCCCAGCTTGGGTTACTGTCATAGAGTCACAGAGGTTTAAAGCATGGAAACAGGCCCTTCGGCCCAACTTTGGCCCAGGATTCTCTGGGAGGCTAGGGAGGAGATTGCAGAGCTTTTGGCTTTGATCTTTATGTCGTCATTGTCTACAGGAATAGTGCCAGAAGACTGGAGGAGAGCAAATGTTGTCCCTTTGTTCAAGAAGGGAAGTAGAGACAACCCTGGTAATTATAGACCAGTGAGCCTTACTTCTGTTGTGGGCAAAGTTTTGGAAAGGATTATAAGAGATAGGATTTATAATCATCTAGAAAGGAATAACTTGATTAGGGTTAGTCAACACAGTTTTGTGAAGGGTAGGTCGTGCCTCACAAACCTTATTGAGTTCTTTGAGAAGGCGACCAAAGAGGTGGATGAGGGTAAAGCAGTTGATGTGGTGTATATGGATTTCAGTAAAGCATTGTTCCCAGGAGCAGGCTGAGGGTAAGAGAGTGGGTTTTCTGACTGTAATTAATTATTTATTTTTTCAGTTAATTTTGGGTTTAAAATCGGAGGTTTTTTTCAAAACCGGAAGTCAGGCCAGGAGAGGCCAGGGAAAGTTTTTGGAGGGTTTAAAAGTGCACCAAAGTATACAGCGGGCAGCATCGTAGCGGGCAGCAGAGTGAGTGGGAAGTTGAGTGAGCTGTCAGGGCTTTGGCTCACAGGGCTTGGAGGAGCAGGGGTGAGTTTTTGTTTCCTTACACTCTTATTAACTTTTCACTGTCTTACTTGACATAAAGTGTCCAGTATGAGTGTGAAACCAGTGTGTTGTTCCCAGTGTAGGATGTGGGAGGTCCTGGAGGCATCTGGCCTCCCGGACATCCACATCTGTGAGGGGTGTGTCGAGCTGCGGTTCCTGAGAGACCGTGTTAGGGAGCTGGAACTACAGCTCGAGGATCTTAGGCTGATGAGGGAGAATGAGGAGGTGATAGACAAGAGCTATCATCAGGTGGTCACACCAGGGCCACGGGAGGAGGCCAAGTGGGTGACGGCCAGGAAGGGTAAGGCTAGGGTGGTTGAGAGCACCCCGGTGGATTTGCCCCTGCACAACAAGTACTCCTGCTTGAGTACTGCTGGGGGGGACAGCCCGCCTGGGGGAAGCAGCAGTGGCCGTGTCTCCGCAGTGGAGTCCAGCCCTGTAACTCAGAGGGCTAAGGAAAAGAGGAGGAAGGCGGTATTAATCGGGGACTCGATGGTGAAGGGGACAGACAGGCGTTTCTGCGGAGGTAGGCGGGATTCTCGCATGGTGGTCTGCCTCCCTGGGGCCGGGATCCAGGATGTCGCTAGTCGCGTCCCGGAAATCCTGAAGTGGGAGGGAGAGGAGCCTGAGGTAGCGGTACATATTGGTACCGCTGATGTGGGTAGGAAGGGAGAAAGAGTCATGAAAAGGGAGTACAGGGAATTAGGGAGACAGCTGAGAAAGAGGAAAGCAAAGGTAGTAATCTCAGGATTACTGCCTGTGCCACGGGAAGGTGAGGGCAGGAATGGAGTGAGGTGGAGGATGAATGTGTGGCTGAGGGACTGGTGCAGGGGGCAGGGATTCAGGTTCCTGGACCATTGGGACCTCTTTAGGGGCAGGGGTGATCTGTATACAAAAAACGGGTGGAACTTGAATCACACGGGGACCAATATCCTGGCCGGTAGGTTGGCTAAGGCTACTGGGGAGAATTTAAACTAGATAGGTTGGGGGGAGGGGAGCTAGAAGAGTTGACTAGGATCAAGGAACTAATTGATGGGGGGGAGGATGCAGGGGTAAGGGGAATTACAAAATTAATGGTAGAGGAGAGGGTGCAAGTGAATGAAGGCGGTAATTTAGATAAGGGAGTAGAGGGAGAGGGTGTTCGCGACTCATCAAAGCGGGTCCAGATAAAAGCTGGAATAAGGACACTTTGCCTGAATGCACGAAGCATTCGGAACAAGGTGAATGAGTTGATGGTGCAAATCAGCACAAGTGGGTACGATCTAGTGGCCATTACAGAAACGTGGCTGAAAGGTGACCAGGACTGGGAGATGAATATCCAGGGGTATCAGGCGTTTAGGAAGAATAGACAGGAAGGAAAAGGTGGTGGGGTCGCGCTATTAATAAGAGATAATATCAGGGTAGTACTGAGGGATGACATAGGCTCTGAGGAACAAAACGTGGAATCATTATGGGTAGAGATGAGGAATAGTAGAGGGAGAAAGACACTAGTAGGTGTGGTATATAGGCCCCCAAATAATAATGTTGAGGTAGGGAGGGCTGTAAACAAGCAGATAAGGGATGCGTGTAAAAACGGAACGGCAATAATCATGGGGGACTTCAACATGCACATTGACTGGCAGACTCAAGTCGGTAAGGGTGGAATGGAGGAAGAGTTCTTAGAATGCTGTCGGGATAGTTTCCTTGAACAGCATGTTACGGAACCGACGAGGGAACGAGCTATTTTGGATCTGGTATTGTGTAACGAGGTAGGTAGAATTAAGGATCTTATTGTGAAGGACCCTCTTGGGTCTAGTGACCACAATATGGTCGAATTTCTGATTCAGATGGAAGAGGAGAAAGTTTGGTCTCAAACCAGTGTCCTCTGTTTGAACAGAGGGAAATATGATAGGATGAGGGATGAATTGGCTAAGGTAGACTGGGAGAGCAGGCTGGCAGGTAGGATAGCTGAGGAACAGTGGAGGATTTTTAAGGAGATCCTTTTCAGTTCTCAGCAAAAATATATTCCAGCAAAAAACAAGGATTGTAAGAAAAGGGAGAACCAGCCGTGGATAACGAAGGAAATAAAGGAGAGTATTAAAATAAAAACAGCTGCGTACAGAGTGGCCAAAAATAGTGGAGAAACAAGTGATTGGGAAAAATTTAAGAAACAACAAAGAGAGACTAAGAAAGCCATAAAGAAAGGAAGGATAGACTATGAAGCTAGGCTAGCAATTAATATAAAAAATGATAGTAAAAGTTTTTATAAATATATAAAAAGGAATAGAGTGGCTAGAGTGAATGTTGGACCCTTGGAGGACGAGAGGGGGGAGTTAATAGTGGGAAATGAGGATATGGCTGAGTCTTTAAATAAGTTTTTTGTGTCGGTCTTCACGGTGGAGGACACAAATAGTTTGCCAAATATTAACGATAGAGGGTTGGCAGCAGGAGAAATACTTAATACAATTAATGTTACCAGAGAGGCAGTGCTGGGTAGACTAATGGGACTGAAGGTGGACAAGTCCCCGAGTCCGGATGGAATGCATCCCAGGGTATTGAAAGAAATGTCAGAGGTAATAGTGGATGCGTTAGTGATTATTTATCAAAACTCGTTGCATTCTGGGGTAGTGCCGGTTGATTGGAAAACGGCTAATGTTACGCCGCTGTTTAAAAAAGGAAGGAGACAAAAGGCGGGTAACTATAGGCCGGTCAGCTTAACGTCTGTAGTAGGGAAAATGCTGGAATCCATTATTAAAGAGGAGATAGCAGGGCATCTGGATAGAAATGGTTCGATCAATCAGACGCAGCATGGATTCATGAGGGGAAAGTCGTGCTTGACGAACATGTTGGATTTTTATGAAGATGTGACTAGGGCGGTTGATGGAGGAGAACCGGTGGATGCGGTGTTTTTGGATTTCCAAAAGGCGTTTGATAAGGTGCCCCATAAAAGGCTGCTGAAGAAGATTAGGGCACACGGAGTTGGGGGTAGTGTGTTAAAGTGGATTGGGGACTGGCTATCCGACAGGAAGCAAAGAGTCGGAATAAATGGGTGTTTTTCCGGTTGGAGGAAGGTAACTAGTGGCGTGCCGCAGGGATCGGTACTCGGGCCGCAACTGTTTACCATTTATATAGATGATCTGGAGGAGGGGACGGAGTGTAGGGTAACGAAGTTTGCAGACGACACAAAGATAAGTGGAAAAGTGAATCGTGTGGAGGACGGAGAAGATCTGCAGAGAGATTTGGACAGGCTGAGTGAGTGGGCGAGGATATGGCAAATGGAGTATAACGTTGAGAAATGCGAGGTTATACACTTTGGAGGAAATAATAACAAATGGGATTACTATCTCAATGGAAACAAATTAAAACATGCTACCGTGCAAAGGGACCTGGGGGTCCTTGTGCATGAGACGCAAAAGCCCAGTCTGCAGGTACAACAGGTGATCAAGAAGGCAAATGGGATGTTGGCCTATATTGCGAGGGGGATAGAATATAAAAGCAGGGATGTCTTGATGCACCTGTACAGGGCATTGGTGAGGCCGCAGCTGGAATACTGTGTGCAGTATTGGTCCCCTTATATGAGGAAGGATATATTGGCATTGGAGGGAGTGCAGAGAAGGTTCACCAGGTTGATACCGGAGATGAGGGGTTTGGATTATGAGGAGAGGCTGAGGAGATTGGGTTTGTACTCGTTGGAGTTTAGAAGGATGAGGGGGGATCTTATGGAGACTTATAAGATAATGCGGGGGCTGGATAGAGTGGAGGCGGAGAGATTCTTTCCACTTAGTAAGGAAGTTAAAACTAGAGGACACAGCCTCAAAATAAAGGGGGGTCGGTTTAAGACAGAGTTGAGGAGGAACTTCTTCTCCCAGAGGGTGGTGAATCTCTGGAATTCTCTGCCCACTGAGGTGGTGGAGGCTACCTCGTTGAATATGTTTAAGGCGCGGATGGATGGATTCCTGATCGGTAAGGGAATTAAGGGTTATGGGGATCAGGCGGGTAAGTGGTACTGATCCACGTCAGATCAGCCATGATCTTATTGAATGGCGGGGCAGGCTCGAGGGGCTAGATGGCCTACTCCTGCTCCTATTTCTTATGTTCTTATGTTCTTATGTTCTTATTTGATAAGGTTCCCCACGGTAAGCTATTGCCAGAAGATACGGAGGCATGGGATTGAGGGTGATTTAGCGGTTTGGATCAGGAATTGGCTAGCTGTAAGAAGACAGAGGGTGGTGGTTGATGGGAAATGTTCATCCTGGAGTTCAGTTACTAGTGGTGTACCGCAAGGATCTGTTTTGGGGCTACTGCTGTTTGTCATTTTTATAAATGACCTGGATGAGGGCGTAGAAGGATGGGTTAGTACATTTGCGAATGACACCAAAGTTGGTGGAGTTGTGGACAATGCGGAAGGTTGTTGCAGGTTGCAGAGGGACATAGATAAGCTGCAGTGCTGGACTGAGAGGTGGCAAATGGAGTTCAATGCGGAAAAGTGTGAGGCGATTCACTTTGGAAGGAGTAACAGGATTACAGAGTACTGGGCTAATGGTAAGATACTTGGTAGTGTGGATAAACAGAGAGATCTCGTTGTTCATGTGCATAGATCCCTGAAAGTTGGCACCCAGGTTGATAGGGTTGTTACAGAGTGTTAGCTTTTATTGGTAGAGGGATTGAGTTTCGGAGCCATGAGGTCGTGTTGCAGCTGTACAAAACTCTGGTGCGGCCGCACTTGGAGTATTGCATACAGTTCTGGTCACTGCATTATAGGAAGGATGTGGAAACATTGGAAAGGGTGCAGAGGAGATTTACCAGGATGTTGCCTGGTATGGTGGGAAGGTCTTATGAGGAAAGGCTGAGGGACTTGAGGTCGTTTTCGTTAGAGAGAAGAAGGTTAAGAGGTGACTTAATAGAGGCATACAAGATAATCAGAGGATTAGATAGGGTGGATAGTGAGAGCCTTTTTCCTCGGATGGTGATGGCTAGCACGAGGGGACATAGCTTTAAATTGAGGGGTGAGAGATATAGGACAGATGTCAGAGGTAGGTTCTTCACTCAGAGAGTAGTAAGGGCGTGGAATGTCCTGCCTGCAGCAGTAGTGGACTCGCCAACATTAAGGGCATTTAAATGGTCATTGGATAAACATATGGATGATATTGGAATAGTGTAGGTTAGATGGGCTTTAGATTAGTTTCACTGGTCGGCGCAACATCGAGGGCCAAAGGGCCTGTACTGCGCTGTAATGTTCTATGTTCTATGTTCTAACTTGTCCATGCCGCCCTTTTTTTTAAAACCCCTAAGCTAGTCCCAATTGCCCATATCCCTCTATACCCATCGTACCCATGTAACTGTCTAAATGCTTTTTAAAAGATAAAATTGTACCCGCCTCTACTACTACCTCTGGCAGCTTGTTCCAGACACTCACCACCCTCTGTGTGAAAAAATTGCCCCTCTGGACACTTTTGTATCTCTCCCCTCTCACCGTAAACCTATGCCCTCTAGTTTTAGACTCCTCTACCTTTGGGAAAAGATATTGACTATCTAGCTGATCTATGCCCCTCATTATTTTATAGACCTCTATAAGATCACCCCTCAGCCTCCTACGCTCCAAAGAAAAAAGTCCCAGTCTATCCCGCCTCTCCTTACGACTCAATCCATCAAGTCCCGGTAGCATCCTAGTAAATCTTTTCTGCACTCTTTCTAGTTTAATAATATCCTTTCTATAATAGGGTGACCAGAATTGCACACAGTATTCCAAGTGTGGCCTCACCAATGTCTTGTACAACTTCACCAAGACATTCCAACTCCTGTATTCGATGTTCTGACCAATGAAACCAAGCATGCCGAATGCCTTTTTCACCACTCTGTCCACCTGTGACTCCTCTTTCAAGGAGCTATGAACATGTACCCCCAGATCTCTTTGTTCTGTAACTCTCCTCAACGCCCTACCATTAACTGAGTAAGTCCTGCCCTGGTTCAATCTACCAAAATGCATCACTGTCTGTGTGGAGTCTGCACGTTCTCCCCATGTCTGTGTGGGTTTCCTCCAGGTGCTCCGATTTCCTTCCACAATCCAAAGATGTGCTAGTTAGGTGTGTTGGCCATGCTAAATTCTTCCTCATTGTATCCGAACAGGCGCTGGAGTGTGGCAACTAGCGGATTTTCACAGTAACTTCATTGCAGTGTTAATGTAAGCCTACTTGTGACACTAATAAATAAACCTTAACTTTAAACTTTAATAAGCTCAGAGAGGAGTTATGATTATTCCATGGTCATGGCAAGTTGGAGTAAAGCTTCCAGTTTATTTTCTCAGCCTCTTCTGAAAATATTGTTCCCTGGGGATCAGTATTGGGACACTTGCTTTTTCTGATTACGTAAACGATTTAGAGATGGGTGTTAGAGCAAAATCTCTAAACTTGCAGATGATACTAATCTAGGGAGAATAGGATGACACTGAGCGACTTCAGATGGACAAGTTGGCCAAATGGACAAGATGAGTTTCAATGCACGCAAATGTGAGGCAATGCACTTCGGTAGAAGAAACATGGGGAGACGATACAGACTCAATTGCACAACATTGAGGGGATTACAGGAGCAGAGGGACCTCAGGGTTCAAGTGCATCATTCTCCGAAGGTGGCCAGGCAAGTTGAAACAGTTGTTTATGTGGCTTATAGGATGGGTGGGTTTATAAATAGAGACACAAAGCAAGGAAGTGATGCTACACCTCTACAAATCATTGGTCAGACCACATTTGGAGCATTGTGTTCAGTTCTGGGCATCTTAGTTAAGGAAGGATGCTAAAGCCCCGGAGAGAGTGCAAAGGAGATTTACTAGAATGATACCAGGAATGAGGAATTTTAGATACAAGGAAAGATTAGAGAAATTATACTTATTCTCCTTGGAGCAGAGAAGATTAAGAGGTGACCTTATTGAGGTGTTCAAAATTATGAACAATTTTGATTTGATTTATTATTGTCACATGTATTGGGATACAGTGAAAAGTATTTTTTTTGTCCACTATACTGACAAAACATACCGTTCATAGGATACATAGGAGAGAAGGAAAGGAGAGCGTGCAGAATGTAGTGTTACAGTCACAGCTAGGGTGTAGAGAAAGATCAACTTAATATAAGGTGGGTCCCACTTGTAAGTCTGATAGCAGTAGGGAAGAAGTTGCTTTTGAGTCAGATGGTACTTTTATATCTTTTTCCCGACGGAAGAAGGTGGAAGAGAGAATGTCCGGGGTGCGTGGGGTCCTTAATTATGCTAGTTACTTTGCCAAGGCAGTGGGAAGTGTAGACGGAGTCAATGGATGGGAGGCTGGTTTGCGTGATAGACTGGGCTATGTTCACAATTTTGACAGGGTAAAGAAGGATATTCTGTTTCCACTCATTGGTATGTCAGTGACTCAGGGTCACAATTACAAGACGGTCAGCAAGTGAGCAGGCAAGATGAGGAGAAACATCTTTATTCAGAGATTGTTGGGATTTGCTGGTAGGTGGGTGGGGTGGGTAATAAAAACAGAAAGTGCTGAAATAAACTCAGCAGGTCTGGTAGCGTCTGTGCAGAGGGAAAACAGAGTTAATTCTTCAAGTCTAATGTGATTCTCCTTCAGGTCAGGTGAGGTGGGTAGGTGGGTAGAGTGGGAGGTGAGGCGATGGGAGGGAATGGCCTCCTGGTATTAGCACAAGACTATTAATCCAGAAGCTCAGCGAATGTTCTGGGGACCCACGTTCGAATCCTGCCGCGGTAGATGGTGGAATTTGAATTTGATTTTTTTTTAAATCTGGAATTAAGAATCTACTGATGACCATGAAATCATTGCCGATTGTCGGAAAAACCCATCTGGTTCACGAATGTCCTTCAGGGAAGAAAATCTGTCGTCCTTACCTGGTCTGGCCTACGTGTGACTCCAGAACCACAGCAATGTGGTTGACTCTCAACTGCTCTTGGGCAGCGAGCAATGGGTAATGAATGCTGGCCAGCCAGCGACGCTCATGCCCCATAAATGAACTTTTAAAATTCTCAATATCTTGCTTAACATAGAGACTGTTAAATGCCCTCTGAGGGCAATTAGGGATGGGCAATAAATTCTGGCCAATCAGCGACACCCATGTCCCACGAATGACTAAAACATGTAGGAGGTGGATGAGGCAGATGGCCGGGTCCAGTTGTGAGGGATTGTCAAACCTGAGGTGACTCGGATCAGGTTGGGGTCTTTAGTCTGGTTAAGTCAGGGAGTTGGGAAGGGGGGATCAGATGGTGGGAGCACGACAGGTCAGGTTGGGTCAAGGGAGTCAGATTGGAGGAGTCGGGGTAAGGAGGGAAAGTTGGGAGGTCAGTGGAGGTAGTTCAGTTGTCGGTGGGGGGAGGTGCACAGTGTCAACAGTGAAACAATACTTTTCACTGTATACTAATACATGTGATAAATCAAATCAAAGTGTCAGTGTGAGTGATCAGTTACCCAAGAGTTATTCATGGTTCCTTTCCTGCCTAATACAAGGACTGTAATAACTTGTGCATTTACAGGGAAGCCGGAGGGGTCCGTGCCCAAGAAGGATATGTTGTTAGGGTTAACTCAAGAGAATTGGAAGAAGTCTGATGTGGAGTACAAGCATGGGCATTGTCCAGTTTGACTGAAACCTATTTCTGTGCTGTAAATTCTACCAAGCTTCGATCACCATCTGAACTTTAGGTGACACTAACTGCTGCGTTAGTAATTTTGTTTAATCCAGCATTACGAAAGATGCCATTTTGGGGCAGTCAGTGGAAGAGGAAATCGGAAGGTCGAAGCATTGATCTGCGGAGCACCATGATTCACGGCCACGATTCCTCACACACACATATTGAGCTCAGCTGTGACACTGTGGGGAGTCAGTGAGTAAGGTTCACACTCTCGCCCAGAGGCAGCACTACAGCCTCATGTGCGCTCTTGCTGATGACCAGTATCGGGGTGACATTGAGCAGTGCCTCGGGGGCCAGAAACGGCGAAGGACACCAGGGGGCCCAGGAACATGGTGCGCGGGGTGAGGGGGGGTGGGGCGGAGGGGCACCTTTAACTAAATAATAGAATCTCAACACAGCACGGATTGACTGTTTGATTTCCACTGCAGTTCCTGCTCACAGAAGGCTGCCAGCAGATGGTCACTGCAGCTGTGCAGAGGAACCATAAGTTGTCAGTAGTGATTTCAGAATGACGGCATGGTGGGCATGAGTTAAATTAGCCATGGCCGTAATAATCTCCATTAACAATGACGAAAGGCTAGATATTTCCTCCAGATCAATGATGTTCTTTGATCAACTCTGCTCCTGGTCTGAGTTTCTGTGAATGTGGCCTTCTGCATTTTTAGTACAAAATGATGTATTATAGGCACCAACCAGTGAATAATCATCACATTAAACAGCTTTCTGAATATGCATCAGAGAAAGTGAACAGTAAAAGGCTCACACTAAATATCTCCTGCAACCAAAATCACCGAGATTAGAATATTGCACAACGGGCCCCAAAAAAAACTTCGAAGTCATTTTCAAGAAACACAGGCAGAAAATCAAATAGTGCCGGCTGGAGAGACAAGCAATCAGATGAAGCATCTGAATATACATGGGATTTATTGATACTGTTCATGGATCGCATTAACATAGCTGTCACTCGTAGTCAATGCTGTGAATGGTGAGTGGTTTAGTGCAGCGTGAGGCATTTAAAATCATGTCAGCTGTATAGCTTGCAGATTAGTATGCTACTGAACCTGACTTCAGATAAGAGTTAATACAGGGAGAAAAAAAATTATTTCCCTAATATTGGACTCAAATGTGACATCTGTTAATAGCTGCGCAAAATCATGTAACCATGGCGCCTGCTTGATTTTTTAATTCATTCATGGGACATGGGCGTCACTGACTGGCCAGAATTTATTGCCCATCTCTAGTTGACCTTGGAGGGCATGCTGTACAGCACATGTAGACCAGACCAGGTAAGGACAGAAAATTTCCATCCCTACAGGACATTAGCGAACCAGGTGGGTTTTTCCCGACAACAGTTTCATGGTCATCAGTAGATTCTTAATTCCAGATTTTGTTTCCATATTGAATTCAAATTCCTCCATCTGCCACGATGGGATTTGAACCCGGGTTCCCGGAACATTAGCTGAGTTTCTGGATTAATAGTGATAATACCACTAGGCCATCGCCTCCCCACATACCTTGATATACCGTCCCATAGGATGGATATGTGGAAAAATGAGTGTCCCGGAATTGATGACAGACATCCCTTCACTCTCTGGGAGCACTTCAGATTCTGACCTAATGAAATAATCCTGTACAACAGGCATTGATCTGCAAAATGATGTTACTTGGGTTTGAAACCACCTGAGCACTTAGACATTCCATTTTGGTTGATTGGTCGAGCCTTCAATGGTTCTCATCTATAACATCTCATCTAGACATTTGAGACGTTTTCCAGGAATAAAAGTTGGCTGCCAAGAAAGATCAACTTAATGCAAGGTAGGTCTATTCAAAAGTCTGATGGCAGCAGGGAAGATGCTGTTCTTGAGTCGGTTGGTACGTGATCTCAGACTTTTGTATTTTCTTCCCAACGGAAGAAGGTGGAAGAGAGAATGTCCGGGGTGCATGGGGCCCGTAATTATGCTGACTGCTTTGCCGAGGCAGTGGGAAGTGGAGACAGAGTCTACACAGAGAGTACAGGGAGGTTGGTTTGCGTGATGGATTGGGCTACATTCACAACCTTTTGTAGTTCCTTACGGTCTTGGGCAGAGCAGGAGCCATGCCAAGCTGTGTGTGATACAACCAGAAAAAATGCTTTCTGTGGTGCATCTGTAAAGGCTGGTGAAAGTCCTAGCTGACATGCCAAATTTCCTTAGTCTTCTGAGAAAGTAGAGGCATTAGTGGGCTTTCTTAACTATAGTGTCGGCCTGGGGGGGCCAGGACAGGTTGTCGATGAACTGGACACTTAAAAACTTGAAGCTCTCGACCCTTTCTACTTGGTCCCTGTTGATGTAGACAGGGGCATGTTCTCTACCACACTTCCTGAAGTCGATGACAATCTCCTTCGTTTTGTTGACATTGAGGGAGAGATTATTGTTGCCGCACCAGTTCACCAGATTCTCTATCTCATTCCTGTACTCTGTCTCGTCATTGTTTGAGATCCGACCCACTATGGTGGTGTCGTCAGCAAACTTGAAAATCGAGTTGGAGGGGAATTTGGCCGCACAGTCATAGGTGTATAAGGAGTATAGTAGGGGGTTGAGAACACAGCCTTGTGGGGCACCGGTGTTGAGGATGATCGTGAAGGAAGTGTTGTTGCCTATCCTTACTGATTGTGGTCTGCGAGTTAGGAAGTTCAGGATCCATTCGCAGAGGGAGGAGCCGAGGCCCAGGCCACAGAGTTTGGAGATGAGTTTCGTAGGCGTCTGCACATTCTCCCCGTCCCTGAAATCATAGAAATCATAGAAACCCTACAGTGCAGAAAGAGGCCATTCGGCCCATCGAGTCTGCACCGAACACAATCCCACCCAGGTCCTATCCCCATATCCCCACATATTTACCCGCTAATCTACGCATCCCGGGACACTAAGGGGCAATTTAGCATGGCCAATCAACCTAACCCGCACATCTTTGGACTGCAGGAGGAAACCGGAGCACCCGGAGGAAACCCACGCAGACACGAGGAGAATGTGAAAACTCCACACAGACAGTGACCCAAGCCGGGAATCGAATCCAAGTTCCTGGCGTTGTGAGGCAGAAGTGCTAACCACTATGCCACCGTTCTGCCGTGCAGCCATTGAAGTGGTTATTAAATCAGCCGGTAAGAGATAACATAGTCCAGTCACTTATTCTACATTGATTCAGGCACCAAACCTGATGTCCTCTGACGTACCCTGTGCTCTGTAAGTCTGCATCATCAGATGATGGCAGGAGTAAGTTTATCATCTGACTTGTCAGTTATACATAGAAACATAGAAACCCTACAGTGCAGAAGGAGGCCATTCGGCCCATCGAGTCTGCACCGACCACAATCCCACCCAGGCCCTACTCCCACATATTTTACCCGCTAATCCCTCTAACCTACACATCCCAGGACTCTAAGGGGCAATTTTTAACCTGGCCAATCAACCTAACCCGCACATCTTTGGACTGTGGGAGGAAACCGGAGCACCCGGAGGAAACCCACGCAGACACGAGGAGAATGTGCAAACTCCACACAGACAGTGACCCGAGCCGGGAATCGAACCCGGGACCCTGGAGCTGTGAAGCAGCAGTGCTAACCACTGTGCTACCGTGCCGCCCCTGGTGTTGGGCAGCATGGTGGCACAGTGGTTAGCAATGCTGCCTCACAGCTCCAGGGACCTGTGTTCAATTCCAGCCTTGGGTGACTGTCTGTGTGGAGTTTGCACATTCTCCCCGTGTCTGCGTGGGTTTCCTCCGCGTTCTCTGGTTTCCTCCCACAGTCCAAAGATGTGAGGGTTAGGTTAATTGGCCATGATAAATTGCCCCTTAGTGTCAGGGGGATTAGCAGGATAAATCTGGGGGGTTTATGGGAATGGGGTCTGGGTGGGATTGTTGTTGGTGCAGGATCGCTCGGATGAATGGCCGCCCTCTGCACCGTAGGGATTCCATGAATCAATGAAACAACAGTAAATTCTTGACAAGAAGCACTTCAGATTAGGCTTGTAAGATTTGTATAGCCGATTTTGTACTGGCATCCGCCATCAGTAAGGACCTAGACCTTTAGTAGACCTTTGCAAAACGATGAGGCTTATCAACTGCCAAGGTAGGACTAACAGGCCCAAAGTTCTCCTTTCTTCAGCAAGAGTTGAGCATTTACATCTTTAATTAGTGCACTAATGGATACAGGTTGCTGAAGCTTTTCACCTTGCACTCATCAGGATAAACACAAGAATTTAAAAAGATCACAACAATCTATATTACAGGAGAAAAGAGTGCTGATTGGTTGGTGAGTTGACTCTGATTGGCTGTGGTGTTGCCATGGAGAAAGCAACAGGGAACTGTAGGCTCCTCAAGCTCCCGGGTAATTCAATAAAGGTGCAAGGCTTCAACATATTCCCTTCATGTGCAGAGAAAGGGTCTACCCACCCGCCTCCCTACCCCACCCCCCACCAAGGACTGCCCCCTTGAATGTCCACAACTCCCCGACTTTTGCAACATGGCCCCCCTGTAGCCCCCCCCTCCCAGTTCACTTCTCCTGGCCCTGATGAGAGACCCTGGGTGGACCTCAACCCTGGGATTCTGGCACTTTATTCTATGGGACTAACACTTCACACTGCATTATGTGGCTGGAAGGCAGCTGTCTGGAGTCGGGGTGACTTCCCCACTGACTTGTTTGATGGGGGGGCAGGAAACCCTACCTTCTAAAAAAATCCAGCCCAATATTGCAACATCCGAGTCTTTAATATGCATGTAAAAAAGCAGTGGTCCTAGCACTGACCCTTGGGAACACACTGTCTCGTATTCACCCTGTCAGAAAAATAACCATTCTTGAGTATCACAGGTCAAAGTTTTTTGTCTTGCACTCATCAGGACATTCACAAGAATGCCAAATGTAAAGGAAATAACAATTTATACTTCATGAGAAGGTAATGCTGATTGGTTGGCGAGTGGGCTCTAATTGACAGAGCCATTGCCATGAAGAACGCACCAGTTAACTGATGCCTGACAGTTAGCTGCCAAATTTTATTTAGATCCACACCAGGCAGCTTGACTCTGCTTGGTCACGGCATTGCCTGGGGAATGAACCAGAGAATGCCTATCACTGACTCTCACCAACTTTTACAGATGCACCATAGAAAGCATCCAATCTGGTTGTATCACCGCTTGGTATGGCTCCTATTCTGCCCAAGACCCCAAGAAACTACAAAGGATTGTGAACAAAGCCCAGTCCATCACAAAAACCAGCCTCCCATCCATTGACTCCGTATACACTTCCCGCAGCCTCGGAGAAGCAGCCAGCATAATTAAGAACCCCACACACCTCGGGCATTCTCTCTTCCACCTTCTTCCATCAGGAAAAAGATACACGTACCAACCAACTCAAAAACAGCTTCTTCCCTGCTGCCATCAGACTTTTGAATGGACCTACCTCGTGTTAAGTTGATCTTTCTCTACACCCTTGTATGACTGTAACACTATATTCTGCATCCTCTCCTTTCCTTCTCCCCAGTGAACTCTATGAATGGTATGTTTTGTCTGTATAGCACACAAGAAACAATACTTTTCACTATATCCCGATACATGTGACAATAATAAATCAAATCAAATCAAAAAACCTTAAAGCTTTGACATGTATCTTTTTCCAGTGATACTCAAATCCCGTACTAATAAACAACTATCCAAATAACCATTCTTCACGACTTGCTATTTTATGCCTTTAAGCCAAGTTTCCCAACTGACACTGGCCCTCCTATGAAGTCCTATGAGCGGCTGGTTAGTGATCCAAAGTGACGCTAACAGCACAGGTTCAATTCCTGAACCGACTTGAGGTTATTTATGAGTGACCTTGCCCCTCGCCTGAGGTGTGGTGATCCTCAGGTTAAATCACCACCAGTCAGCTCTCCCCCTCAAAGGGGAAAGTAGAGTCTGGTCATCTGGGACTTTATAGTGACTTTGAATGTTGTTAACTAACTTTTTTATGGTGAGTGGGATATGGGCTACAGCCAGGCCAGTGGTGAAAGATGTCAGCTCACTGAAGGGCAGGTTGTTTTAAAGCTCCCCTGCAAAGAACTCAGTTGAGGACCTCATTGGAGCAGTGTACAAGAAAACACTAATGTGCATTTACACTGAGATGCTGGATGCACTGACTGGCCTGTCACACAGTCTGCTGCCACACTTAAACAGCAGAGAGGACTCTGGTAGAGAGCTCCCCCTCTGTGCAACCTCTGCTCCGTCATCCAGTTAACCTGCAGACACAGAGGCACCACAACTGGGGCTACCATACCCATTGCAGCCTTTGTGTTAACAGGTTAACTCATCCTCAGCAGCCCACCCACTCCCCATCCTCCAAAAGGGTGCAGTAACATTCTCTGCCAAACCTAGAAACAGCACAACACCATGAAAAGCAATCCAGTGCACTGTGAGTCTTTACAACAGCACAAGTTCTTCAAAATCCCCTTAATTACAAGTTTGCCCTTTAAATACCACTATTGCTGGCCTCCTCTAATAGCTGAACACTTGAGGGATCTAGGCATACAGTCCCACAGTTCCCTGAAAGTGGCAGTACAAGTGGCTAAGGTGGTCAAGAAGGCTTGCCTTCATCGGTCAGGGCATAGAGTATAAAAATTGGCAAGTCATGTTGCAGCTGTATAGAACTTCAGTTTGGCCACATTGGAATATTGCGTACAGTTCTGGTCGCCACACTACCAGAAAGAGGTGGAAGCTTTGGAGCGGGTACAGAAAAGGTTTACCAGGATGCTCCCTGGTTTGGATAGAATGTTTAGAGTCTTGGTCATAGAGTCATAGAGGTTCACAGCGTGGAAACAGGCCCTTCGGCCCAACTTGTCCATGCCATCCTTTTTTTTTAACCACTAAGATAATCCCAATTACCCATGTTTGGCCCATATCTCTCTATGCCCATCTTACCCATGTAACTGTTTAAATGCTTTTTAAAAGACAAAATTGTACCCGCCTCTACTACGACTTCTGGCAGCTTGTTCCGGGCACTCACCACCCTCTGTGTGAAAAAACTGCCCCTCTGGACCCTTTTGTATCTCTCCCCTTAAACCTATGTCCTCGAGTTTTAGATTCCCCTACCTTTGGAAAAAGATGTTGGCCATCTAGCTGATCAATGCCCCTCATTATTTTATAGACCTCTATAAGATTACCTTTAAGTCTCCTATGCTCCAGGGTAAAAATGTCCCAGTCTATCCAGCCTCTCCTTATAACTCAAACTATCAAGTCCCAGTAGCATCCTAGTAAATCTTTCCTGCACTCTTTCTAGTTTAATAATATCCTTTCTATAATACGGTGACCAGAACTGTACACAGATAATCGGAGTCTTTTTCCCAGGAAAATATCACTTGCTAGGGAACATAGGTTGAAGGTAAAAAGGGGAAAGTTCAAAGGAGATGAGGAGGTGATAGAAACAGATACAATAGCAACATTTAAGAGGCATCTTGACAGATACATGAATAGGCAGAGAATAGAGGCTTTCGGACTGCGTAGGGGCAAAAGATTTTTAGTTTATAAACGCGTCATGCATTGGTACAGGCTTAGTGGACCAAAGGGCCTGTTCTTTGCTGGGCTGTTCTTTGGTCTTTGATCTCTGGTGAGTGACGTGCAAATTTGTTGAATGGATCTGATTGTAGAATCATAGAATCCTTCAGTGCAAAAGGAGGCCATTCGGCCCATCGAGTCTGCACCAACCACAATCCCACCCAGGCCCTATCCCCATGCATTTACCCTAGCTAGTCTCTCTGACACTAAGGGGCAATTTAGCATGGCCAATCCACCTAACCCGCACATCTTTGGAGGAAACCGAAGCACCCGGAGGAAACCCACGCAGACACAGGGAAAATGTGCAAACTCCTCACAGAAAGTGACCCAAGCCGGGAATTGAATCGGGGTCCCTGGCACTGTGAGGCAGCAGTGCTAACCACTGTGCCACCGTGCCACCCAAAAGTTCTGAGTTTGAGAAAAATAAATGAGTCACACTTTGTGATACCACGTAGCTGCGGCCTTTTTTTCATTTGTTCGTGGGACATGGGCGTCGCTGGCTGGCCAGCATTTATTGCCCATCCCTAGCTGCCCTTGAGAAGGTGGTGATGAGCTGCCTTCTTGAATCGCTGCAGTCCATGTTCTGTGTGTTGACCCACAATGCCATTAGGGAGGGAATTCCAGGATTTTGACCCAGCGACTGCGAGGGAACGGCAATATATTCCCAAGTCAGGATGGTGAGTGGCTTGGAGGGGAACTTGTAGGTGATGGTGTTCCCATGTGTCTGCTGCCCTTGTCCTTCCAGATGGAGGTGGTCATGGGCCTGGAAGATGCTGTCTAAGGACCTTTGGTGAATTGCAGCAGTGCATCTTGTAGATAGTACACACTGCTGCTACTGAGCGTCGGTGGTGGAGGGATTGAATGTTTGTAGATGTGGTGCCAATCAAGCGGGCTGCTTTGTCCTGGATGATGTCAAGCTTCTTGAGTGCTGTTGGAGCTGCACCCATCCAGGCAAGTGGGAATATTCCATCACACTCCTGACTTGTGCCTTGTAGATGGTGGACAGGCTTTGGAAAGTCAGGAGGTGAGTTACTCGCTGCAGTATTCCGAGCCTCTGACCTGCTCTTGGGGCCTCAAGATGGTCCGCCGTGAGGGCCATGCTCAGCGTGATTGACGACACAGTGCACGCTCATAAGAGGCTGTGTGGCTTCTGGAGTTTGTCTTTATTTGATTGCACTCACAGTGGGCCCCAGTTAATTCACTTCAAGCTGACCACCGGTCTTTATTAATTACAATTCACAATTTTCTTCTACATTAAATCGATAATTTGACTTAAAGAAAACACACACACAATTTGACTTTAATTCCCATGGAAGCTCAATCTCTGACGCATCCCCAGACTTCCTCATTGAAGGGGTTTGTACTTTAGGCATCTTCCACTGATCTGTTTTTTGATCTTCCAATTTTTCCAACTAATTAATCTGCACCTTGTCACTTTTCATAGCACTGCCATTAATTAATTTTCAAGCCAAGCCTTTCATTCTCCACTCCTAATTTTCAATCTATTTTTATTGTGAATGTAATTGGGTTAAGTCACTATTTCCCCGAGTGTTTTCTAGTGCGGGTCACAGTACATTTCCTGTTTCACTGCTCCAAGCCAGATCTATTGCAGCATCTGTCCGACTGGGCATGTGATACATGATTAAGGAAACTGCCTGAATGTATTCTAAGATTGTCCTCCTCATTCTGACCACAACTCTGTCTTAGAATAGTTAGTCTCACATTTGCTTTGACAAAGGGTCATTTGGACTCGAAACATCAGCTCTTTTCTCTCCTTACAGATGCTGCCTGACCTGCTGAGATTTTCCAGCATTTTCTCTTTTGGTCTTTTCTCTTTTGATCTCCCATTATTACAGCCTTGTAACAACTGCAACCCTCTCCAGGGGGAGGTCAGCACGGTGGCACAGTGGTTAGCACTGCAGTCTCACAGTGCCAGGGACCCGGGTTCAATTCCAGCCTCGGGTCACTGTCTGTGTGATGTTTGCACGTTCTCCCCATGTCTGCGTGGGTTTCCTCCGGGTGCTCCGGTTTCCTCCCACAATCCAAAGATGTGCAGGTTAGGTGAATTGGCTATGCTAAATTGGCCCTTAGTGTCAGGGGGATGAGCAGGGTAAGTGTATGGGGATAGGGCCTGGGTGGGATTGTGGTCAGTGCAAACTTGATGGGCCGAATGGCCTCATTCTGCACTGTAGGGATTCTATGATTCCAGATGGAATTCTCAGACCTCACCTGCATTCTCTGGTTCTGCAGTGAATGAAGGTTTGGTTAAGAACCGAATTCTCCGTTCTGGCTGGCAGCGGTAGTGGGACGTGCGAGACAGGAGTATTCCAGCCTCTATCTCTCTCAGGTGAATACTATGGCTGTGGAGTGTGTGGGCAGGAGTATCTCATCATGGTGCCTGGCCACCATGAGTGTTGGGCAGTCTTGAACTCTTCCTGCCCCACAGGTTTTGGGCAGGATTTGACATTTCCCTGGGGTTGTCACCCCTTGACAGATATGTGAGTGGAGAGTCCACCCCACCCCCACTCCAGTGGGTTGTACTGCAGCCATTTAATGTTTACTGGGTCATTAATTGGCCTGCGATAAGACTTCATAGAATCCCTACAGTGCAGAAGAAATCCATTTGGCCCATCGAGTCTGCACTGACTCTTTGACAGAGCATCCCACCCAGAGGGGAGTAGGTTGGGAAGGGCGAGGGGGTTGGTTTCAGTTGGGTTGGGCTCAGAGACAGGGAAAAACAACATTGTGGGGTTGGGGGAAACTTCCAATGGGCCTGAGAGGCCTATAAAGGCTTTGCTCCCCCTTTTCCTGCCAATATCCCAAGGAGTGAGACTTGGTGGACCTCAAACATGACTCAGCGCCTCACCTGTCGCATGTAAGATTACAGTCAGTTGGTGAGTGGTCTGTGTCAGGGATGGCACCCATGGCATTATGCCCAAGTATACCCCCTCCTGACATCCTAGCCTGGGGGGGGGGCTAAAATTCTATCCACATGTTTGTACGTTATGCCATAGGAAGGCATTTAATTCTAGCTGTCAATGGGGTCTTCATTAAGCTGTAAACCACTTCCATCTTTCACCTAACCCATTCTGATTTACAGCAGTAAATCTACATATGAGCATGTTCCCTCACCAATACCCTTATTGCTAAGAGTATAGGATTCGCTTTATTTATGCCAACTGCTGATAGACTTCATAAACTTCGTTAAATATATAGACCAGGAATTTCCAGCCTCCCAGCCGCGTATTTCCCGCCAGCTGGAGGTGGCGTGTTGTTTGCTAGCGGTGGGATTCTCTGGTCCCACCGCTGCCAATGGGAATTCCCATTAACGTCACCCCCACGCCAGCGAGAAACCCCCGGGGCGGTACTTTGCCAGCGGGACCGGAGAATCCCGCCAACATGAACAGTTAGAAAATTCTGACCATTATAGTGAAATGTATTTCATGCTAAGAATGCAATTCCATTTAACAGCAAATTGGGGAAGAGGTGGCATTAATATTCCACTGTTATTCCTTTGAAAATAAGAAAATTTCAAACTAGTGCCAAAGCTCTTTGGTATACAATGCTTTGTCCCAGTGACAAGATAGTAGCATATTTTATTCGGAGTGTGAGCTAATGGGTGGCACAGTGGTTAGCACTGCCGCCTCACAGCATCAGGGACCCAGGTTCGATTCCCGGCTTGGATCGCTGTTTGTGCGGAGTCTGTACATTCCCCTGTATCTGCGTGGGTTTCCTCCGGGTGCTCCGCTTTCCTTCCACAGTCCAAAGATGTGCAGGTTAGGTGGATTGGCCATGCTAAATTGTCTCTTACTGTCCTATTAGCCATTAGCCATGGGAAGGTGTGGGGTTAAGGGCTGGGGTGAGGGCCTGGGTAAAACTCTCTCTGTCAGAGAGTTAATGCAGACCCCATGGGCTGAATGGCCTCTCCTGCACAGTAGGGATTCTATGATTAATATCAACAAAATTGCAGAACTGAGAGTAAAGTGGTGAGCAGGGTTATACTGGGCTTCTCTTCTGTTGGATAACACTTTGGCTCAGACCTGAAATGGATGTAAAATGAAGTTAAAAAGCAAACAAATGGCTTGCAAGGTTCATAAAAAATGGGAGCAGGAGTAGGCCATTCAGCCCATCAAGCCTGCTCCACCATTCAAAAAGATCATGACTGATCTGATTCTGGCCTTAACCTCATTTTCCTCCCCCCAACTCTTGCCTCCCTTGTCAATCAAAAATCTGTTTAACTCACCCTTGAATATGTTCAATGACCCAGGCGAAGTTTTCCCGTCCTGCCCGCCATGGGAATCGTAGCGGGCAGGGGAGGAGGGCGGACTATGTAAAGGTCTGTTGACCTTGGGCAGGATTTTCCGATTTTGGGGTGAGCACGGCTGGAAAATCCCGCCCACAATCTCCACGACTCGCCGGCAAAGAGAATTCTGCAGACTAATCGTCCTCTGAGAGAAGAAAATCCCCCTCATCTCCGTCTTAAATGGGAGAATCTGTCAAAGTTTACTTATCAGTGTCACAAGTAGGCTTACATTAACACTGCAATGAAGTTGCTGTGAAAATCCCCGAGTCACCACACTCCAGCACCTGTTCGGGTTACACTGAGGGAGAATTTAGCATAGCCAGTGCACCTAACCAGCACGTCTTTCAGACAGTGGGAGGAAACCGGAGCACCCGGAGGAAACCCACACAGACACAGGGAGAACGTGCAGACTCCACACAGACAGTGACCCAAGCTGGGAATCGAACCCAGGTCCCTGAGACGGCAGTGCTAACCGCTGTGCCACTGTGCCACCCCTAACGTACTAAAAACGTTATGAAAACCCTCAGGGATTGACTGTGTCAAGAATTGGCTTGAGTTTTGCTGAAATTCTGTTCCCATTCAGAGCGGGACATAGGGATAACGCAGGGAGGTGCCGGGTTTGAGTGCGGCTGTGGAAAGCATGCAGCGAATTGCTATTCCCTAAGCTTTGTCAGCTGGACTGTAGACCATCAGCGTTAGTAGGGACGGGTGGTCCTGAACCGTAGAGGACGTGGGAGGTGTATCGCTTACAGATCAACTCCCCAGGGGACTGTGACATTGCAGCTGAGTTAACATTGAGCGCGTATCAATGTCCGATGACCTTCACACACAGTGGGAAGAGCTGTGACTGATCTGCACATCCTAGACTACATCAGCCTGCAGACACATTCAAATATTTGCAGTGTGCTATTGATAGTATCGATCAGTGTTTATCCCACGGTTGTGTGTGTGGGGGTGGGGTGTGGGTGTGGGTGGGGAGGGTTTCCTTTCAGGAAGAAGTTGTTATTCACTCTCACATTGCTTTAAATAGGGAACAAAACCTTTCCGCACATCCACATACTTAGAATTCAGCAGAGACCACCAGGAGTCGGAGCAAGGGGCCGTGAGAGTTTTATTCCTATTCCTCAGAGGGTAGGTTTTCACTAATAGCACATGCATGCGACCCTAAACCCCCTCTGCCACTAAATAATGCAAGTTTAGTGGGAAACTGGTGTGATATCCTTTCCATTCTGAGACGAGCATTTTGTCACTATTTTGGGTTGTCTTTCTGAGAGAGCCTAATATCATTTCCATAAGTCGACATGAATCTTGTATCGACCTTTGTACATCGTGGCTATTGGGTAATGTTCCCAGGTTTAACAACTAATCCATAACTCCAGTACATTATAAATCATCCGGTATGCCTGTCACACTCTGCTGAAAGGCACACAACGCCAGAATGGACTGACAGGCCAACGTATAGGCTAAACCTCTTGTTCAGATTGATCCGTAAGTTAATTAAAGCCCAGGCAATGGAGCAAGATAAAGCACCAGCATCATATTCAACAAAACATTTCAAAACAATTGACTTCAGAGGAGGAGCTGAGGTGTTAAACTGGCATTGCACCCGATCCTCTCTGTTTCCTGACTAGTGAATTAAGGTAAAATTACTCCCCTCCCCTATGCTCCCTTTCCCTCCATCCCACCCCCACCCAATGCCCACCTCCCCGCCTCCCCCTAACACCCCACCCCATTTAATCCACTTCTTCAAAGTAAACAAGTCAGATAGAGTCATAGAGGTTTACAGCATAGAAACAGGCCTTTCGGTCCAACTTGTCCATGCCGCCCTTTCTTTTTTAACCACTAAACTAATCCCAATTGCCAGTGTTTGGCCCATATCCCTCTACGCCCATCTTACCCATGTAACTGTCTAAATACGTTTTAAAAGACAAAATTGTACCCACCTCTACTACTACCTCTGGCAGCTTGTTCCAGACACTCAACACCCTCTGTGAAAAATTGCCCCTCTGGATACTTTTGTGTCTCTCCCCTCTCACCTTAAACATAGAACATAGAAAGCCACAGCACAAACAGGCCCTTCGGCCCACAAGTTGCGCTGATCATATCCCTACCTCTAGGCCTATCTATAGCCCTCAATCCCATTAAATCCCATGTACTCATCCAGAAGTCTCTTAAAAGACCCCAACGAGTTTGCCTCCACCACCACCGACGTCAGCCGATTCCACTCACCCACCACCCTCTGAGTGAAAAACTTACCCCTGACATCTCCTCTGTACCTACCCCCCAGCACCTTAAACCTGTGTCCTCTCGTAGCAACCATTTCAGCCCTTGGAAATAGCCTCTGAGAGTCTACCCTATCCAGACCTCTCAACATCTTGTAAACCTCTATCAGGTCACCTCTCATCCTTCGTCTCTCCAGGGAGAAGAGACCAAGCTCCCTCAACCTATCCTCATAAGGCATGCCCCCCAATCCAGGCAACATCCTTGTAAATCTCCTCTGCACCCTTTCAATGGCTTCAACATCTTTCCTGTAATGAGGTGACCAGAACTGCGCGCAGTACTCCAAGTGGGGTCTAACCAGGGTCCTATAAAGCTGCAGCATTATCTCCCAACTCCTAAACTCAATCCCTCGATTAATGAAGGCTAGTACGCCGTACGCCTTCTTGACCGCATCCTCCACCTGCGAGGCCGATTTAAGAGTCCTATGGACCCGGACCCCAAGGTCCTTCTGATCCTCTACACTGCTAAGAATGGTACCCTTCATATTATACTGCTGCTTCATCCCTAAACATATGCCCTCTAGTTTTAGACTCCCCTACCTTTGGGAAAAGATGTTGACTATCTAGCTTACCAATGCCCCCCCATTATTTTATAAGGCATCATAGGGCAGAATTTTCCGATCCAGCCCGCCATGAGAATCATGGCATCCTGGACACGGACCATACAAAGGTCCGTTGACCTCGGGTGGGATTTTCCGGTCTTGGGATGAGCACAGCTGGAAAATCCCGCCCATATAGTGATATACAGCACAGAAAAAAGCCCTTTGGCCCATCATGTCTGCGTCGGTTGAAGACAAAACCATCTACCTAATCTAATCCCATTTTCCAACACTTGGCCCTTGGCCTTTATGTCTTGGCATTGCAAGTGCACATCTAAATACTTCTTAAATGTTATGAGGTTCTTTGTCTCCACCACCCTTTCAGGCAGTAAGTTCCAGACTACCAACACCCTTTGGGTTAAAAAGTTTTTCTCACATCCCTTCTAAACCTCCTGCCCCTTACCTTCAATCCAAACCCCCAAGGCATTGATCCCCCTGCCAAGTTTTGACAGTTTGATAGATTTTAACCTTCCGAGACAGGAGGATTGTGACCAACGGCCGTCTAAGTTGCCTTCTATAATCCTTCTGGTCATGTGATACAATCAGAATGGAGTAGTTGACTAATCTTGTTAATCAATCTCTATTAGTGCATAAAAGCAAATTACTGCGGATGCAGGAACCTGAAACAAAAACAGAAAATGCTGGAAAATCTCAGCAGGTCTGACAGCATCTGTGGGGAGAGAATAGAGCCAATGTTTCGAGTCTGGATGACTCTTTGTCAGAGCTCAGAGCTTCATCAGAGATACCAGTCCATAAGCCAGGCATGAAACAGGGCACTTCTCATAGAAACATAGAAACTAGAAGCTGGAGTAGGCCATTCGGCCCTTTGAGCCTGCTCCGCCATTCTCAGTGGTGAAGATCTTTGGGAACCATGCAGTCGAACATTTGTTCTGTCTTCACGCATTCTGATCTCTTAATGGACGCTCTTAGCACATTTCTCAGCCTTTATCATCAACATTTACATTTCCTTTGTCTTTTTGTCTATGCCATTCCTGTCAATTACAGCCCCTCCACCACTCACAGTATAACGTGTGTGTATGTGTGTGTGTGTGCATGTGTGTGTGTGCATGTGTGTGCGTGCGCGCGTGTGTGCATGTGTGTGCGTGCGTGCACGTGTGTGTGTGTGCACGCGTGTGTGTGCATGTGTGTGTGCATGTGTGTGTATGTGTATATGTGTGCGTGCACGCGTGTGCGTGCGTGCGTGTGGCGGGAATAGAGGGATGTGGTCCCCAGAAGGGTAGGTGGTTTCGGTTCAATCGGGCAGCATGGTCGGTGCAGACTTGGAGGACCGAAGGGCCTGTTCCTGTGCTGTAATTTTCTTTGTTCTTTGTTTTGTGTGTGTATGTGTGTGTGTGAGAGTGTGTGTGAGTGTGAGTGTGTGTGTGTGACTATGTGTGCGTGTGTGTGAGTGTGTGTGTGTGAGTGTGCATGTGTGTATGTGAGTGTGTGTGGGAGTGTGTGTGTGTGAGTGCGTGTGTGTGTGTGTGACAGTGTGTGTGTGAGTGCGTGTGTGTGTGTGTGTGTGACAGTGTGTGAGTGCGTGTGTGTGTGTGTGTGTGTGTGTGTGACAGTGTGTGTCCAGCGAAGGTTCACCAGACTGATTCCTGGAATGGCAGGACTGACATATGAAGAGAGACTGGATCGACTGGGCTTGTACTCACTGGAATTTAGAAGAATGAGAGGAGATTTCATAGAAACATATAAAATCCTGATGGGACTGGACAGGCTAGATGTGGGAAGAATGTTCCCGGCGTTGGGGAAGTCCAGAACTAGGGGTCACAGTCTAAGAATAAGGAGTAAACCATTCAGGATCGAGATGAGGAAGAACTTCTTCACTCAGAGAGTTGTAAACCTGTGGAATTCTCTACCACAAAAAGCTGTTGGGGCCAGTTCATTAGATATGTTCAAGAGTGAGCTGGACGTGGCCCTTGTGGCTAAAGGGATCAAGAGGTATGGAGAGAAAGCGGGAGCGGGATACTGAAAATGCGTGATCAGTCATAATCATATTGAATGGTGCTGCAGGCTCGAAGTGCCGAACGGCCTACTCCTGCACCTATTTTCTATGTTTGTGTGTGCATGTACATGTGTGTGCGTGCATATATGTGTGTGTGTGTGTGTATGTGTTAAAGATTCTGCCCCCTTGGAAAGTAAAGGTTTAAAAATCATTGCAAAGATTGACTCATTAGCCAGGTATCTTGTTCAGCTGCTCGAATTGTCTGATCAACAGGAGGTGGATGACTGTGCTGGGTGACCATACACACAGTTTAGTGCAGTGTGTTTGTGATGAACTGATATATTGCTCTTGGGAGTATTGCATTGTTCAAATCTAGAGAAGGCATTCATGTTTAACTTGAGCTGTGAGTGCCGTATTGTTATTTCTCATGACAGGAGTAGAAGGTTACATCTGACAAACATTAGGTACAAAGCAGGAGTATCAGTGCCCCCAGTTATCATTCCTGTTTGTCTTAGAGTGCAGATGGGAGGCGGGGGGGAGGGGAGAAAAGCTGGAAGAAGTTCACTTCAGTTTATGGTGTTGTTTGGTTGTTGGCGAATTGCGACTTTAGACGAATTGGTTTCAAGCTCAATGCCATGCCTCTCGTTAAGATCCAGACTGGGGAGAGGTGAGGCGAGGCTCAGTGTCTGGCTGTGATAGCACCTCCATGATGAAGTATCCTGTCAGTGCTCACCTTGTCGGCTGACACGATGTAATGACTGTCTGGGCAAAGTACCAGATGAGTGCCAGCAGCTGTAAAAACTCAATCCCAACGTACAGATTTTCATCAACCCAGAAAGCACCTGGGAGGAAGAGGAATTAGGTCAAAGGAATTGCTGCCGTCAAGGTAACAGGAATTGGAAAACATTTGATTATCACCAACATTCTAACATAAAGTTTTAAAAGTTAACTTATTTATTAGTGTCACAAGTAGGCTTATATTAACACTGCAATGAAGTTGCTGTGAAAATCCCCTAGTCGCCACACTCCGGCGCCTGTTTGGGTACACTGAGGGAGAATTTAGCATGGCCAATGCACCTAACCAGCACCTCTTTCAGACTGTGGGAGGAAACCAGAGCATCAGGAGGAAACACACGCAGACACGGGAAGAACGTGCAGACTCCGCACAGACGGTGACCCAAGTCGGGAATTGAACCCAGGTCCCTGGCGCTGAGAGGCAGCAGTGCTAACCACTGTGCCATAGCTATTGGGGCAAAATGAATCAAGGGATATGGGGGGGAGGGGGGAAGGGTGGGATCAGGATATTGATTTGGACAATCAGCCACGATCAGAATGAACGGTGGAGCAGGCTCGGAGGGCCGAATGGCCTCCTCCTGCTTCTAGTTTCTGTGTTCCTATTAGTGCAAAGAAGAGGAATTTTCCGTTGAAAGCATGTTCTCAGCTTCCTCCAAGTCACTCGAGGTCTATCTTGAGCGGTTGAGTGGATTGTGAAAGTGGACTGCCTGAAGTCTCATTTGAGTCGGACAGTTGGCAGCCAATTGCACCCAGCAGGTTTTACAGCAAGTGACTGTACGGGCAGCTGGGATCTGCATCCTCTTCAGTCCCAGATGCTAATTCTGAGCAATCAGTGATGTGAAACTCAGTGCTGGATAACACTGCTGCCTCTGTATATTAATTAAACAGAAGGGAATCTTTCCAATCTGCTCTCCCCTCTTTGCGTCATGGGAACCGCGCATTCCTATTGCAGAGCGCTTATCTGAAAATGCACTCCCTTATCCGAGCGCAGAGATTTTCAACCAGCTTTCAGCCCCACAACAATTACCTCCAGACCGCACTGTCTGTGTGAAGGAAATGAGGGTAACGCCATTCTCACACTGAGGATCAATGTGTGAATGGCATGTGGATGGGACAGGACTGTTAAACTGGCCTGGGGCTCTCAGTGTAATTGAAAAGGTGTACTGCCATCTGTAGTCGCAATGTGATTGAGAGCTCAACTAATTAGAGCCTTCAATTTCCAGAAGGGCAGCCCATGCCTCTTAAAGGGGAGGCTTTGGAGAGAGAGTGCAGAAAAGATGCACCAGAAATGTTCCAGGGATGAAGAGCTTCAGATATCATAGACTCATAGGAATCAGAGGAAAATACTGCGAACGGTGGAATCTGAAACAAAAACAGAAAATGCTGTAAAATCTCAGCAGGTTTGACAGCGTCTGTGGAGAGAGAATGGAGCCAGCGTTTCGAGTCTGGGTGACCCTTCATCAGAGGTTTTACCCAGGACCACCCCTCCCCCACCCCACCCTATCCCCATAACCCCACACATTTGCCCCACTGATGCCCCTAAGCTACACTGATAGGGAGAAGCTGCACCCCCTCATGCAGGGATCGAGAAAGGGATTTAAAATAATTGGCAAAAGAAGCAAAGGTAATATGAGAAAAAGCTTCTTCACACAGCAAGATAAGGTCAAGGTTAATGCACTGCTTGAGAGTATTGTCGACAGAGGTTCAACTGAAGTTCAAATTGGAATGAGATTGTTGTGTGAAAAGGAAGAATGTTCAGGGTTACGGAGAGAATAAGATGAAGGGAATTATTAATTTTGGGAGCCAGTGCTTCTGTGCTGTAAGAATTCTGTGAAATGCACTTTGACTGAGGGTACCTAAAGTTAAAAAGTTTATTTATTAGTCACAAGTAAGGCTTACGTTAACACTGCAATGAAGTTATTGTGAAATTCTCCTAATCACCACACTCCGGCACCTGCTCGGGTCAATGCACCTAACCTGAAAACATGGAAGGAAATCATAGAATTCCTACAGTGCAGAAGGAGGCCATTCGGCCCATCGAGTCTGCACCGACAACAATCCCACTCAGACCCTCTTCCCGTAACCCCATATATTTACCCTGTTAATCCCTCTAACCAACACATCCCGGGACACGAAGGCTCAATTTAGCATGGCCAATGCACCTAACCCACACATCTTTGGACTGTGGGAGTGTGGTGAACCATTGTTGGTTCCCACCAGGTAGTGCTGAGCCATGGTCTGGCCAGTACTATGAGTCTGTATATATGTTACTGTTGGGATTAGGGTTGGGCTGTTCTACCTGTTAATATAGTTGTTATGGTACACCCCAGTCGGCTCCGCCTCCTGGGAGAGGTATAAAGGTCACTGCTCTGCCTGGTGACCCTTTAGTCTGGGATCGTATACTGTATATAGTAGCTCTGTTATTGTTGGCAATAAAAGCCTTTATTTCCCGAGTACATCACGCCTCTCGTGAGTTATATCGCGCATCAGGGAGGAAACCGGAGGAAACCCACGCAGACACAGGGAGAACGTGCAAACTCCACACAGACAGTGACCCAAAGCCAGGAATCGAACCCGGGTCCCTGGCGCTACGAGGCAGCAGTGCTAACCCCTGCGCCACAGTGCCACCCCCGAGGAGGAGCAGATACTTTAAGGATTTCTTCATTCCCCTGATGTAGCAATAGGGCTCCTGGTGTGGCAGGTTGGCAGGAGAAGGGGTGTCCTTTGGCTTCCAAGACTGAGAGGGTGCAGATTCAAAGTAATTGGTAAAGGAAGCGAAGATAATTTGAGAAGAAGCTCTTTCACACAGCAATATTTTCAGTGGCAGGATGTTTTCCCATCAAGCTGCCTGGAGGTTACTTGGCATGATTTTGAGCAGGACTACATGGAATTAAAGGTACGGAGCATCTTTCTCTGCTCCCTAAGTCTTCTCACTTTGATCTCCTCATTTTCTCTTAAAGGGATTGACTTAGTTTAGGATGGAGCTCCAAAGGCCTTAGCTCTCCAGTTGGTCCATTGCCGCTGTGTGCAGCTGGTGTTAGCAGCCAGCTTGGGACAGGGCGGGAGGGCACTCATACTTAGACCCTGCTCCCATAGCAGCCTGACGTACACTTGAGGCGGGGGTGGAAATCAACAGGTAACAATCAGCAGCAAAACATCAGCCCTAGTTTTCAACCCCTGCCTCACCGAGTGAACCTGAAGCCAGTGGCATTGCTAAACCATTCGCCCGGCTCCAACTGGGCAGCACTTCTGCTTCACAGCTCCAGGGACCCGGGTTCGATTCCCGGCTTGGGTCACTGTCTGTGTGGAGTTTGCACATTCTCGCCGTCTCTGCACGGATTTCCTCCGGATGCTCCGGTTTCCTCCCAACGTGTTGGTTAGGTGCATTGGCCATGCTAAATTCTCCCTCAATGTACCCGAACAGGTGCCGGAGGGGATTTTCACAGTAACTTCATTGCAGTGTTAATGTAAGCCTACTTGTGACACTAATAAACTGTTAACTCAGCACAGAGGACAGATCAAAGACGTACGAGTTAGGTTGATTGGCCATGATAAATTGTCCCTTAGTGTCAGGGGGATTAGCTGGGTGAATACGTGGGGTTATGGGGATAGGGCCTGGGTGGGATTGTTGTCAGTGCAGGCTTGATGGGCTGAATGGCCTCCTGCATTGTAGGGTTCTATGATAAAAACCTGAGACTTTGCAAAACACGTAGCACAACGTAGCAACAAGGCAGATCACGCTGTACATTTACCTCGAGGGAGCCCCGCAGCCAAACCTTTTAATCAGCTTTGACATTTGTCACTTGATTACAACAATTCGGTAGCTGTTAGTTTTGTTTGCACTGAGACATGAACATTGAGTTTGGATGAATGCATTTGTCACAAGTTCTTTTTTTTGGCTTGGCTTGACCTTTAAGTAAATTAAAATCTGCCAGTAGCAGGCACGCCTGAGGCTGATTCACGCACTGCCGTCTGCACTCCCTCGCGTTTGCTGTACATTGCTCAACTCTCAATATGTGGAGATGCCGGCGTTGGACTGGGGTAAGCACAGTAAGAAGTCTCACAACACCAGGTTAAAGTCCAACAGGTTCTTATGGTACTTGCTACCAAATAAACCTGTTGGACTTTAACCTGGTGTTGTGAGACTTCTTACTACAACTCTCAATGGCCAGAGCCGACCCTTCATCACTGACGCTCACTTCCGATTGCGTTTTCTTTTCTCGGCATTGGAATTCAGGTATGCACTTGGTAAAATAAACGTTAGGAGATGTGTCTGACAACCACTCTCGTCCCTTCCCTTGGTGACAGGAAGGAACCTCCTCAACAATACAGCCGAGAACTGATTGCATGTACTGGTGATGCTGGGTCTTTTAAAGTGAATGCATTGATGCTCTGCTAAATTACTGCACAAATCACAGACGCCCGAGTACAATCCAAAGATGAGTGGCTTAGGTGGATTGGCCATGCTAAATTGCCCTTAGTGTCAGGGGGACCAGCTCGGGTAAATGCATAAGGTTGTGGGAATAGGGCCTGGGTGGGATTGTGGTCGGTATAGACTTGTTGGGCCGAATGGCCTCCTTCTGCACTGTAAAGATGCTATGGATTCTACATTAAATGTCTACTCATCAATTCCATTGACACAAATCACATGCCTTCAAATCAGATAAGAATTTAAAAAGTGCTGGAAACACTCAGCAGTGACATGGAGATGCCGGCGTTGGACTGGAGCAAGCACAGTAAGAAGTCTCACAACACCAAGTTAAAGTCCAACAGGTTTATTTGGCAGCACTAGCTTTCGGAGTCACGAAAGCTTGTGCAGCCAAATAAACCTGTTGGATTTTAACCTGATGTTGTGAGACTTCTTACAACACTCAGCAGGTCAGGTTGCATCTGTGGAGAGGAAAGAGTTAATGGTGGAACCTTGTCCATTTATTCCCTGCGAGAATGGCAATTTTCTGATGGGCAATCTTTACTGAGATTTTATCCCATTAGCAGCTGCCTTTGGGCTTCCCAAGCAATTAGGATGTCGAGGCAGAATGATGGATCCATTCTGTCAAAGGAAGGATTCTTAATTGAAGACACCGCGGCATGCTATACAAGGACTCGTGCTTACCCCAGTCCAACACCAGCAGTGGGGTGGCACGGTAGCACAGTGGTTAGCACTGCTCCTTCACAGCTCCAGGGTCCTGGGTTCGATTCCCGGCTTGGGTCACTGTCTGTGTGGAGTTTGCACATTCTCCTCGTGTCTGCGTGGGTTTCCTCCGGGTGCTCCGGTTTCCTCCCACAGTCCAAAGATGTGCGGGTTAGGTTGATTGGCCATGCTAAAATTGCCCCTTAGTGTCCTGAGATGTGTAAGTTAGAGGGATTAGCGGGTAAATATGTAGGGATATGGGCGTAGGGCCTGGGTGGGATTGTGGTCAGTGCAGACTCGATGGGCCGAATGGCCTCCTTCTGCACTGTAGGGTTTCTATGATTTCTATGATCTCCACATCATACAAGGACTCAGCAGCATTCGAATCTTTCAGGTTGCAGTGCCCACAGGAGTGGCAATCTCCACCTAATCTGCACATTTGCAATTGTATAGGACGTTGGTGAGGCCACACCTGGAGTATTGTGTGCAGTTTTGGTGTCCTTATCTGAGGAAGGATGTCCTTGCTTTGGAGGGAGTACAGCAAAGTTTCACCAGGCTGATTCCTGGGATGGCAGGTCTGTCATAAGAGGAGAGACTAAATCGGTTAGGATTATATTCACTGGACTTTAGAAGAGTGAGAGGGGATCTCATAGAAACTTATAAAATCTTAACAGGGTTAGACAGGGTAGATTCAGTGGTGGGGGAGTCCAGAACTAGGGGTCATAGTTCGAGGATAAGGGGTAAACCTTTTAGGACTGAGGTGAGGAGAAATTTCTTCACCCAGAGGGTGGTGAATGTGTGGAATATACTATCACAGGAGGTAGTTGAGGCCAAAGCATTGTTTGATTTCAAAAAGAAATTAGATATAGCTCTTGGGGCTAAAGGAATCAAGGGATATGGGGGGGGGAAGGGGGGGAATCAGGATATTGAATTTGACAATCAGCCATGATCAAGTTGAATGGTGGAGCAGGTTCGAAGGGCTGATTGGCCAATTCCTGCTTCTGGTTTCTATGTATCCATGCACATCATTGGATAATGAGAGGAAACCCATGCAGACACAGGGAGAACGTGCAGACTCCACACAGTCACCCAAGGCTGGAATTAAACCTGGGTCCCTGGCGCTGTGAGGCAGCAGTGCTAACCACTGTAGAGCCGTGTCGCCCTCATGGCATCAGTGCTGTGGTGTCACTGGTAGGTCAATATATGGTCAAGAGTGTCACCAAGATATTTTGGTGTTGGGTCATGGATCAGTGGTCGGTCACAGAACTGGGCATGAAGGTTTTTCCTGGCATTTGGATTCTTCAGGCAGAAGGCTGAAGCAACAATCTTGGCAGTGCTTTGTCAAAGTCTTCCTTCCTGAAGTAGACTTTCAGAGGACGTAGATGTTCAGTGAGTGTTTTCTCAATGTCCTGAAGTTTCTTTTAGCTTGGAAAGCCAGAGCCAAATCGTCAGCATGTGTGAAGAGCTGTGACTTTGTAAAGTTAAATTTTATTTATTAGTCACAAGTAGACTTACATTAACACTGCAATGAAGTTACTGTGACAATCCCCTAGTTGTCACACTCCAACGCCTGTTCGGCTACACTGAGGGAGAATTTAGCATGGCCAATGCACCTAACCAGCTTGTCGTTCAGACTGTGCAAGGAAACCAGAGCACACAGAGGAAACCCACGCAGACACGGGGAGAATGTTCAAACTCCGCACAGAGAGTGATCCAACCCAGGAATCGAACCCATGTCCCTAGCGCTATGAGGCAGCAGTGCTAACCACTGTGCCACCATGCCGTCGCCACTTTGTGGGAGGGATGTCAGTGGTATACATATTGAGGAGAGTCATTGTGGACTGATCCAAAGAACAAAGAACAGTACAGCACAGGAAACAGGCCCTTCGGCCCTCCAAGCCTGTGCCGCTCCTTGGTCCAACTAGACCAATCGTTTGAATCCCTGTGGGACCCCCTTGTTTGTTACGTGTAGGCAGTCACTTTGACCTCCAAGGTACACCAGTCGTCAACAAACGTTATAGAGTCATAGACATTTACAGCATGGAAACAGCCCCTTCAGCCCAACTTGTCCATGCCACCCTTGATGGTTGCTGTCTTCAGGACTTTCTGGAAACCGGCTTCGGTGTGCGAGATCAGTGCTCGAAGCAGTCTCAGCGAAACCCTATCTGCTGAAGTGGATTATTGCTGCTCAGGGTGGGACTCGGTCTGTTTAGCAAAGCAGGGTGATGGGGCTGTAGGGAGGTGGATTGTTGAGAAGCTTCCCTGGCTTGACAATGCCTTCTATCTCAGATTGGTGCCAGAAGCTTGGAATGGCGTCTGTGCCGTGGATGTTGATAAACATCTTGGTTAGCCATTCACTTCCTGATGTTTTTCAGGAATGCATTCATCTGTGCAAACACAGGACAATGCCGGGGGATTCGCCTGGCCCGCTGGCTCCGATCTCCGATGGCCCGGAGAATCCGGCACAGCACCAAAACAGGAGATTAATGTGACCTGGCCACTTCCGAACTTTTACAGCTGGCAGGCAGGAATGCAGATGTTGATCACAGGACTGCCGGAAATCACCATGCCAGGGGTGATCTTCAGGTCTGCCAGGGCTAGAAGGGGCAGTCCAACCATGACATCCCACCCCAGGGGAATGTGGTTAGGTCAACCCCTTGCCCCTAGCTTGAGCCCACCCAGCACCCTGGACCCTTGAGGGACCCTTCCTCTGCAGCCCAGCATCAGTAGAGGGCCAAATGGCCACAGGATCTACCTCCTCAAGCCTTCAGGGTGCCAGGCCAGGATATCAGTGCCAGGATGCCAGGGGACAGTGCCAAGATGCATCGCCGGAAGGAGGCTGAGTGCGGTGTCTGAGGGAGAAGGGGGGCTGAGTTTGGGTCATCTTCATCCCTGCGTGGTGTGGAGGGGGAGGTGTTACCCATTATTTGTAGCTGGGGGGGCATGATGCCCCTCTTTGGTGAGGGGCTGGTGGTGCTCCCTGGGTCAATGTGGGGGCCACCATTTCCTTTGTGCGAGGGGGCCTGTCTCCGAACAGGAAGATTTATATAAATATAAATGATTTGGAGGAAAATGTAACTGGATTGATTAGTAAGTTTGCGGACAACACAAAGGTTGGTGGATTTGCGGATAGCGATGAGGACCATCAGAGGATACAGCAAGATATAGATCGGTTGGAGACTTGGGCAGAGAGATGGCAGATGGAGTTTACTGCAGACAAATGTGAGGTAATGCATTTTGGAAGGTCTAATAAAGATAGGAAATATACAGTAATTGGCAGAACCCTTAAGAGTATTGATAGGTAGAGGGATCTGGGTGTACAGGTACACAGGTCACTGAAAGTGGCAATGCAGGTGGAGAGGGTAGTCAAGAAGGTATACGGCATGCTTGCCTTCATTGGCTGGGACATTGAGTTTAAAAATTGGCAAGTCATGTTGCAGCTTTATAGAGCCTTAGTTAGGCCGCACTTGGAATATAGTGTTCAATTCTGGTCGCCACACTACCAGAAGGATGTGGAGGCTTTGGAGAGGGTACAGAAAAGATTTACCAGGATGTTGCCTGGCATGGAGGGCATTAGCTATAAGGAGAGGCTGGAGAAACTTGGTTTGTTCTCACTGGAGCGACGGAGGTTGAGGGGTGCCCTGATAGAAGTCTACAAGATTATGAGGGGCATTGACAGAGTGGATAGTCAGAAGCTTTTTCCCAGGTTGGAAGAGTCAATTACTAGGGGGCATAGGTTTAAGGTGCAAGGGGGAAGGTTTAAAGGAGATGTACAAAGCATGTTTTTTACACAGAGGGTGGTGGGTGCCTGGAACTCGCTGTCGGGGGAGGTAGTGGAAGCGGATACGGTCGTGACTTTTAAGGGGCATCTGGACAAATACATGAATAGGATGGGAATAGAGGGATATGGTCCCCCAAAGGGTAGGGGCTTTTAGTTCAGTCGGGCAACATGGTCGGTGCACCCTTGGAGGGCCTAAGGGACTGTTCCTGTGCTGTAATTTTCTTTGTTCTCAGAAAAGCGGAGCTGGTCGGAAGGTTGCCTGATATGAATAAATTAGCATCAATCGTGCGGGGGTGGGCGGGATGGGGGGGGGGCGGGGGGGGTGCGGAGGGGGAAACGGAGAATCCTCCAGGTTTTTCACTGGCTTGGGCACTTAGTCTCAATTCAGGAGAATCCCAGCCTACATCTTTCTACAACATGCATTGTCAGGAGATCATATAAGTTTCAGTGCCTTTGTTATTGTTTGGATAATATATTGCCGTTTGGAGTATTTCATTGGCATACACTGATTGTTGCTCGGGTGATCTCTCTCTTACACCGGAACTTTCTGGCTGTTCACAGCAGAGGGATCTTCTAGCCTCACAGCGCCAGGGACCCGGATTCGATTCCGGCCTCGGGTCATTGTCTGTGTGAAGTTTGCACTTCCTCCTTGTGTCTGTGTGGGTTTCCTCCAGGTCCTCCGGTTTCCTCTCCAGTCCAAAGATGTGCGGGTTAGGTTGATTAACCATGCTAAATTGACCCATAGTGTCGGGGGGATTAGCGGGGTAAATATGTGGGGTTATGGCGATAGTGTCTGGGTAGGATTGTGATCAGTGCTGACTCAATGGGCCAAATGGCCTTCTTCTGCACTGTAGGATTCTATGGTTCTACCATTCCTCTGCCGTCTCCCCGCATGTCCTTCCTATTCCAACAATAGCCAAATTGCCTTCTGAAAGCCTCGGGTTGACCTGCCTCCACCATACCCTCAGACAGTACGTTCCGGATCCTGAACCACTCGCTGCTTGAGAAAGTTTTTTTCCCCTCATGCCACCATAGCTTCTTTTAGCCATTAACCTTAAATAGAACCATAGAACCATAGAAAATTACAGCTCAGAAACAGGCCTTTTGGCCCTTCTTGTCTGTGCCGAACCATTTTATGCCTAGTCCCACTGACCTGCACTTGGACCATATCCCTCCACACCCCTCTCCTCCATGAACCCGTCCAAGTTTTTCTTAAATGTTAAAAGTGACCCCGCATTTACCACTTTATCCGGCAGCTCATTCCACACTCCCACCACTCTCTGCGTGAAGAAGCCCCCCCTAATATTCCCTTTAAGCTTTTCTCCTTTCACCCTTAACCCATGCCCTCTGGTTTTTTTCTCCCCTAGCCTCAGCAGAAAAAGCCTGCTCGCATTCACTCTATCTATACCCATCAAAATCTTATACACCTCTATCAAATCTCCCCTCAATCTTCTACGCTCCAGGGAATAAAGTCCCAACCTATTCAATCTCTCTCTGTAACTCAGCTTCTCAAGTTCCGGCAACATCCTTGTGAACCTTCTCTGCACTCTTTCAATCTTATTTACATCCTTCCTGTAACTAGGTGACCAAAACTGTACACAATACTCCAAATTCGGCCTCACCAATGCCTTATACAAATCTGTGCCCTCGAGTTCTCGATCCTTCCAGTTTCTCCCTGCCCATCCCCTCCAGACCCCCGGTGATTTTGAACACCTCCATCGTATCTCCTCTCAACCTTCTCTTCCCCAAGGAAAACGTTCACACCAAGGTGGAAAAAAAATAAGAGAAATTGGCACTGCCCCAGGTCTAATCGAAATTCTGCAGGGCAGCTTCAAATCAACGATGCAGATCGCATCCTGATTTAATGCATCCACAGCCTTTTAAATCTATGTCATTATACAGTGCCTTCAAAATGTGAATTAAAGTGTGGAAAGTGAGGAATGCAGAACAAGAGGAAAATGTTAGCCTGGCTGCAATCTCTTCTCGGCACCTGTCTGACTGCCACTGAGATTCCACAAGAAAATCAATGAAATGCCGGGAGCTGCATTTTCTGTTAGCCATTGACATATTGTTGCCTGAAGGCGTGCTGCACATATCTATTTGCTCCCCCTCGGTGTCTCGTTGCCCTGTTGGCAAGTCTACTGTTGTATATTTGGCTCCTGCTGATTTATGATGTGCTGAAATCCATTTGCAGCCAGCAACCACATTAATTGCCTCTTTGTGAAAGGACTTGGAGAAACTTGGGCCTAACAGGTGATGCAAACAGGGGACGAGCCCTGCTCCAGAACGTCTAGGCCCCAAACCCGCAACTGGATCCTTTACCTGAGCTTTCCATTTCAGGCCAATTCGTGAGCGGCAGCCGCACTCAGGTAGGAGGTGGGGGAAAGAATTGGAAGAGGCAAGTGGTGGCTCGTATCGGCAAGAGGGGGAGGGCAGGAGCCAGCTAAAGGCTGGCATGGTAGCACAGTGGTTAGCACTGCTGCTTTACAGCGCCAGGGAACTGGGTTCGATTCCTGGCTTGGGTCACTGTCTGTGTGGAGTTTGCACATTCTCCCCGTATCTGCGTGGGTTTCCTCCGGGTGCTCCGGTTTCCTCCCACATTCTGAAAGACGTGCTGGTTAGGTGCATTGACCCGAACAGGCGCCGGACTGTGGCGACTAGGGGAATTTCACAGTAACTTCATTGCAATGTTAATGTAAGCCTTACTTGTGACTAATAAATAAACTTTAAAGTCTTTGGTACTATGATCAATGTGAAAGGGGTCTTTTTTTAAATCCATTTATGTGATGTGGGTGTCACTGGCTGGCCAGCATTTATTGCCCATCCCTAGTTGCCCTTGTGAAGGTGATGGTGAGCTGCCTTCTTGAATCGCTGCAGTCCACGTGCTGTGGGTTGACCCAGAATGCCGTTAGGGAGGGAATTCCAGGATTTTGATCCAGCGATTGTGAAGGAACAGTGATATATTTCCAAGTCAGGATGGTGAGTGGCTTGGAGGGGAACTTGCAGGTGGTGGTGTTCCCATGTATCTGCTACCCTTGTCCTTCTGGATAGAAGTGGTCATGGGTTTGGAAGGTGCTGTCTGAGGATCTTTGGTGAATTGCTGCAGTGCATCTTGTAGATAGTACACACTGCTGCTACTGAGCGTCGGTGGTGGAGGGATTGAATGTTTGTAGATGTGGTGCCAATCAAGCGGGGCTGCTTTGTCCTGGATGGTGTCAAGCTTCTTGAGCATTGTTGGAGCTGCACCTATCCAGGCAAGTGGGGTGTATCCATCACACTCCTGACTTGTGCCTTGTAGATGGTGGACAGGTTTGGGGAGTCAGGAGATGAGTTACTCGCCGCAGTATTCCTAGTCTCTGACCTGCTGTTGTAGCCATGATGTGGAGATGCCGGCATTGGACTGGGGTAAGCACAGTAAGAAGTCTCACAACACCAGGTTAAAGTCCAACAGGTTTATTTGGTAGCACAAGCCACAAGCTTTCAGAGCGCTGCCCTTTCATCAGGTGAGTGAAGAGTTGTGTTCACAAACAGGGCATATATAGATACAAACTCAATTTACAAGATAATGGTTGGAATGCGAGTCTTTACAGGTAATCAAGTCTTAAAGGTACAGACAATGTGAGTGGAGAGAGCATTAGGCACAGGTTAAAGAGATGTGTATTGTCTCCAGCCAGGATAGTTAGTGAGATTTTGGAAGACCAGGCAAGTCATGGGGGTTACAGATAGTGTGACATGAACCCAAGATCCCGGTTGAGGCCGTCCTCATGTGTGCGGAACTTGGCTATCAGTTTTTGCTCAGCGATTCTGCGTTGTGTGGTGTGAAGGTTGCCTTGGAGAATGCTTTCCCGTAGATCAGAGGCTGAATGTCCGTGACCGCTGAAGTGTTCCCCAACAAGAAGAGAACACTCCTGAATGGTGATTGTCGAGCGGTGTTCATTCATCTGTTGTTGTAGCATCTGCATGGTCTCCCCAACGTACCATGCCTCGGGACATCCTTTCCTGCAACGTATCAGGTAGACAACATTGGCCGAGTTGCAAGAGTATGTACCGTGTACCTGGTGGATGGTGTTCTCACGTGAGATGATGGCACCTGTGTCAATGATCCGGCACGGCTTGCAGAGGTTCCTTTGGCAGGGTTGTGTGGTGTCGTGGTCACTGTTCTCCTGAAGGCTGGGTAGTTTGCTGCATTCTCCAAGGGTAAGTGTTCTCCAAGGCGGCCTTCACAACACACGACAACGCAGAATCGCTGAGCAAAAACTGATAGCCAAGTTCCGCACACATGAGGACGGCCTCAACCGGGATCTTGGGTTCATGTCACACTATCTGTAACCCCCACGACTTGCCTGGGCTTGCAAAATCTCACTAACTGTCCTGGCTGGAGACAATACACATCTCTTTAACCTGTGCTTTACCCTCTCTCCATTCACATTGTCCGTATCTTTAAGACTTGATTACCTGCAAAGACTCGCATTCCAACCATTATTTTGTAAATTGAGTTTGTATCTATATATACCCTGTTTGTGAACACAACTACCACTCACCTGATGAAGGGGCAGTGCTCCGAAAGTTTGTGGCTTGAGCTACGAAATAAACCTGTTGGACTTTAACCTGGTGTTGTGAGACTTCTTACTGTGTTGTTGTAGCCACAGTGTTTATGTGGCAAGTAGAGTTGAGTTTCACTAGCATATATGGTTTCACTGAATGAGGGTTGAACCAAATTTCATAATGGGCTCTCAAGCAGACATTTGATCACCTATTATTATCTCTGCAAAAGTCCCAAAGCCTCAGATACTGAAGCGGTCCTTGTGTAAATGCAGCAAGGCCTGGACAATGTCCAGGTTTGAGATGACAAGTGGCAAGTAACATTTATGCCACACAAGTGCCAGGCAATGACCTGGATAAGATGTTCTTTCGGAGAGTCGGTGCGGACTCGATGGGCTGAATGGCCTATTTCTGCACTGGAGCGATTCTATGGTTCAATGTAAAGGCTTATAAAAGGATATGGTGTCATCTGTAGCAAGCTAGCTGTTATCCTTTTACCTCTTTTTAAAAAAACTTACTTTTTGATTACTTTTGTACTTTTCCCTTTTTGCTTTTGTAATTTTATAACATTTTCTATAACATATTTGTATTAACATTTTCTACAGTACATTTATATCATGTCTACTATAGATTTGTAAAACGGGATGACTCCTATTATCTTGTTTATACTGGGGTTTTGGGTATGTGCTGCTTGTCACGTACTCACAGTGTGTGATCAGCTAACCTTAGCAGAAACTATTAACTCATGAATAATACATGATCAGAGGTCCGGACTAATCAGTATTGGTCACCTCTGTGAGTGTGGTTAATTAATCAATGAATGTAAATGAGTGTTCTCTGAAATAATGTATAATAATGACTATAAGACAGAGAACAATAGCGAGTGAGGAAGACTAGTGACATCATGTAAGAGAGAGAGAGAGACTGAGAAGCTGGTGACCATCTTGCAAGGGCAAAGAAGGAACTCCAAATAAACTCGTACATTTGTACCCAACCACGAAGTGTCAGTGCATTCTTGAATCTAACACATCCTTCAATACTTTTACACATTTCACACTTCTCACTAATCTCTTCTTTGAGCCTTGTATATTCTTCATCAGCCACACCTGTATCTTTTAGCAAGATATTTAACCTTTGACAAGTAGGGTGAACGAATCATCTATGCAACTTCAAGACTTTTTTATTTCTATCTTATTCTTATCTTCTGACACCAATAATATTCGTCTAACACTCAGATTTTGTGAAGTGGATATAATAATGTTCTGACTGGGTATCACTGATATTGCAACAAATAATTGCTTATCATGTTCCATGTCAAGTTCCATCTGTGCCTTTTTCATAGAAGGTTTACTCAACAGCATAGATATCCCACTCAAGACACCATCCGTACGAATAAAATGTTACTCTAGCTATTTTACATGAAATTACAACTCTCTTTATCTAAAGCATGTTGCATTTTATATTCCTTAACATTGCACTGGTCCTCACTACTCAATGAATCAAGATAACATTTTAACCAAACGTCCCATAAGCTGTTGAAGTACAAGTACTACCTAGTGCTGCACAGTTAAAGGAGTCCATAACTAAAACATTCATCACAGGACTGAAACTCCTGACGACCAATATTATTTGTTCAAATTAATAGTAATCTTCATCCTCGTCTTCAAAATTCTTTTCAAGGATTCTGCCTGTTTATTTTGAGTTGTTCACTACAAAGTGAGCTACATCTGAAACACCTATTAACTGCAATGTGGGCATTCCTGAGATTCAATTGCTCATTCATTTGCTCCCACAAGTCCGGTTAGGTGCATTGGCCATGCTAAATTCTCCCTCAGTGTACCCAAACAGGCGCCGGAGTGAGGCGACTAGGGGATTTTTCACAGTAACTTCAATGCAGTGTTAATGTAAGCCTACATGTGACCCTAATAAATAAAGTTTTAAAAAATTATTTTTGTCTTTTTTAATCTTTTGTTGTAGCCAGTTCTGCCAAAGGCGCTTTCAGCTTTATTCTGCCTGTCTTTAACCCTTCCTTTGGATTGATGTCTGCGTCCAGTTTCTGGACTGCTTTGAAAGCAGCCTCCCATCCATTGACTCTGTCTACACTTCCCGCTGCCTCAGCAAAGCAGCCAGCATAAATAAAGACCCCACGCACCCCGGACATTCTCTCTTCCACCTTCTTCCGTCGGGAAAAAGATACAAAAGTCTGAGGTCACGTACCAACCGACTCAAGAATAACTTCTTCCCTGCTGTCATCAGATTTTTGAATGGACCTTGTATTAAGTTGATCTTTCTCTACACCCTAGCTATGACTGTATCACTACATTCTGCACTCTCTCCTTTCTCTATGAACGGTATGCTTTGCACAGCGCGCAAGAAACAATACTTTTCACTGCATATCAATACATGTGACAATAATAAATAATATCAAATCAAAAAGATGGCAGTCAGTAAATCTTCCATCCTTTGTGCCACTGCAGAATGTCTCACTTGTTCCATGAAAACTATAGGAAGTGACAATTTTCAACATACATCTAATCCAACAAGGTCTCTACTGGTGAACCCCGGAGCGGAGAAGCTACTACATCTTCTCCGGAGCCTTCAACATGTCATCAGTGAAGACGAACATCTCGCCCATGCCATCCCCACACCCCCACTACTTGCCTTCAAACAACCGCACAACCTCAAACAGACCAATGTCCGCAGCAAACTACCCAGCCTTCAGGAGAACAGTGACCACGACACCACACAACCCTGCCGCAGCAACCTGTGCAAGACGTGTCGGATTATCGACACGGATGCCATCATCTCACATGAGAACACCATCCATCAGGTACATGGTACATACTCTTGTGACTCGGCCAACATTTTCTACCTGATACGCTGCAGGAAAGGATGTCCCGAGGCATGGTACATTGGGAAAACCATGCAGACGCTATGACAACGGATGAATGGACACCGCTCGACAATCACCAGGCAGGAGTGTTCTCTTCCTGTCAGGGAACACTTCAGCAGTCAAGGGCATTCAGCCTCTGATCTTCGGGTAAGCGTTCTCCAAGGCGGCCTTCACGACACATGACAACATAGAATCGCTGAGCAGAAATTGACAACCAAGTTCTGCACACATGAGGACGGCCTCAACCGGGATGTTGACTTCATGTCACACTGTCTGTAACCCCCATGACTTGCCTGGGCTTGCAAAATCTCACTAACTGTCCTGTCTGGAGACAATTCACACCTCCTTAACCTGTGCTTAACCCTCTCTTCACTCATATTGTCTGCACCTAAAGACTTGATTACCTGTTAAGACTTGCATTCCAACCATTATCTTGTAAATTGAGTTTGTGTCTATATATGCCCTGTTTGTGAAACAAATCTTGCACTCACCTGATGAAGGAGCAGCGCTCTGAAAGCTCGTGATACCAAATAAACCTGTTGGACTTTAACCTGGTGTTGGGAGACTACTTACTGTGTGAACCACACAACAGTTAGTACAAGTGGCCTGTCCCTGAGGCACAATCCGGTAATTTAAACATGAACACAGATCCACGGATCCCCCCTCAAATTGAATCTTCTCAAACATTTATAAGTCCATGATATATTGCTCCAAGGGCAGACCATCTGTCCCTGATATTTATCAAAGTCGGGCTATGCCCCATTGGCATTGAACGATCATCTTTCTTGTATATTTCATCCAAAAACTCTAATAGAAGATCCAAACCTTCATCACTATCCAACTGATGAAAACTCAGTTCACAGAATCCATTATTTCTGATTTGGCTTCTTGCCAATACCAAGTCAGATCTTGTTTGCTCTTTGGTAGGGAGGTACTCTGTGTCTTCGTATCCACTTTATTCTTCCACTGGTCAAATGGTTTAAACTCTGCGAACGTTTTGATTTGATTTATTATTGTCACATAGTATACAGTGAAAAATATTGTTTTTTGCGCGCTATATAGACAAAGCATACCGTTCATAGAGAAGGAAAGGAGAGGGTGCCGAATGTAGTGTTACAGTCATAGCTAGGGTGGAGAGAAAGATCAACTTAATACAAAGTAAGTCCATTCAAAAGTTTGATGGCCGCAGGGAAGAAGCTGTTCTTGAGTCAGTTGGTACGTGACCTCAGACTTTTGTATCTTTTTCCCGATGGAAGAAGGTGGAAGAGAGAATGTCCGGGGTGCGTGGGGTGCTTAATTATGCCGGCTGTTTTTCCGAAGCAGCGAGAAGTGTAGACAGAGTCAATGGATGGGAAGCTGGTTTGCGTGATGGACTGGGCTACCTTCACAACCCTTTGTAGCTTCTTGCGGTCTTAGTCAGAGCCGGAACCTTACATAGATGATCTGGAGGAGGGGACTGAATGTAGGGTATTCAAGTTTGCTGATGACACGAAGGTGAGTGGGAAAGCGAATTGCGTGGAGGACACGGAAAGTCTGCAGAGAGATTTGGATAGGCTGAGCGAGTGGGCGAGGATCTGGCAGATGGAATATAACGTTAGCAAATGTGAGGTTATCCACTTTGGAAGAAATAATAGCAAATTGGAGTATTATTTAAATGGGGAAAAATTACATCGTGCGACTGTGCAGAGGGACCTGGGGGTCCTTGTGCACGAATCGCAAAAACTCAGTCTGCAGGTGCAGCAGGTGATCAAGAAGGCGAATGGAATGTTGGCCTTTATCGCAAGGGGGATAGAATATAAAAGCAGGGAGGTCTTGCTGCAACTGTACAAGGCACTGGTGAGGCCGCAACTGGAGTACTGTGTGCAGTTTTGGTCCCCTTATTTGCGAAAGGATATATTGGCCTTGGAGGGAGTGCAGAGAAGGTTCACCAGGTTGATACCGGAGATGAGGGGGTTAGCTTATGAGGAGAGATTAAACAGATTGGGTCTGTACTCGTTGGAGTTTAGAAGGATGAGGGGTGATCTTATAGAGACATATAAGATAATGAAGGGGCTGGATAGGGTGGAGGTGGAGAGATTCTTTCCACTTAGAAGGGAAACCAGAACTAGAGGGCACAGCCTCAAAATAAGGGGGGGCCGGTTCAGAACAGAGTTGAGGGGGAACTTCTTCTCTCAGAGGGTAGTGAATCTCTGGAATTCTCTGCCCACTGAAGTGGTGGAGGCTTCCTCGTTGAATATGTTTAAATCACGGGTAGATAGTTTTCTGATCGATAAGGGAATTAGGGGATATGGGGAGCAGGCGGGTAAGTGGAACTGATTCGCTTCAGATCAGCCATGATCTTGTTGAATGGCGGGGCAGGCTCGAAGGGCCAGATGGCCTACTCCTGCTCCTATTTCTTATGTTCTTATGTTCTTATCAAGCTGTGATACATCCAGAAAGGATGCTTTCCATGGGGCATCTGGTAAAATTGGTGAGGGTCGTAGCAGATATGCCAAGTATCCTTAGCCGTCTGACAATTTACACTATTACTGCCGCGACCAATGGTATTTATGTTTTCTGCACGGTAACATGGTGGTTAGCACTGCTGCTTCGCAGCTCCAGGGACCTGGGTTCGATTCCCGGCTTGGGTCACTGTCTGTGTGGAGTTTGCACATTCTCCTCGTGTCTGCGTGGGTTTCCTCCGGGTGCTCCGGTTTCCTCCCACAGTCCAAAGATGTGCGGGTTAGGTTGATTGGCCATGCTAAAAAAAAAATTGCCCTTAGTGTCCCGAGATGCGTAGGTTAGAGGGATTAGTGGGTAGGGCCTGGGTGGGATTGTGGTCGGTGCAGACTCGATGGGGCCGAATGGCCTCTTTCTGTACTGTCGGGTTTCTATGATTTAATTTCCAACCTTCACCTTTAGGCAATTAAACATGTTCTATTCCAGAAAGCCAGGCATTGAAGAACTGGAGCCTACCTTCACTTTTATGAGCATTTATTCACAGAGATACAAATTGCAAGCATATACCTCCCAACTCAACAACCACAGTTTCAATCTGTTCCTATTCATAGGGACACAAGTGAATCCTTGGTTAATTAACACCAGCATACAATTAAATACAATTATTATATAGTTAACATTAACCCATCCTTTCTTTAATGGTAATTCATAATTATTGATCACTAAAAGCTGTTGTAAGTTTGTAACTAAGTAAAAACTGTAATCAATGAAATATTTGTGTAATTTTTGTAATACAAGATACTGTAAGTGTGATATTAAAATATTCATACTGTTTCATAAATGTATGATATCTCACTCTGGTTTGTGATACTTGATGTCCCATTTTCTTTCAGATTTACATCGAAAATGAAACAGCAAGCCTGCATTTATGTAGCACTTTTCAAGAATCTAGGACGATCTGAATAACTGCTGAAATGCTGTTGTTGTTTTCATGTAGACAACTCCAAGGGGTAAATGATGGGGCTAGGCCTGAAGGGACAGGATCTGATGGGGGAAGAGCCAGATGGGGGAGGCCGGAGGGGGGGAGGGGATGGGGGGAGAGGAGGTCCATAGGAGGGGAGGGAAGGGGTGGGAACTCTGCATCTGTGGAGCTGACACTCAGGGTTTGGGGCCGGCAATCGGAGGTCAGGGCCAGCAATTTGGGGTCAATGATCAAGGAGGTCCCGTGGGGGGAGTGGTGGTGATTGGGGTGGGGGGGGGCAGTATACTGGGAGATCGGGGTGCTTGCGCAATGCTGCCCCTAGCAGTCTTCAGCTGGCTTCCTGGCATGAATAGGCTCTGCCCACTCCCCCTGCTGGCGGGAATCACATTACAGAGAGTGCCGTAAATTACCATCACTTACCTCGTTGGAAAAATGGGTGAGAAAACCTCTAGTTTTCTCACCCATTCGACACATAGAATTTTTCAGAGAAAATCCCGCCCATGGTTTGCACACGTAGATTCAAGCTAACAGCAACAGATTTATTAAAGGAGCCCCTGCTTGTACAGAGGACAAACTGAAAGTACAACAGCAGCCTGTATAACACCCTAATGACATCACCGTCAAATCATGTGACCAGCTATTAAAGCAATCTGCAGCCACTTAAATATATAACACATTCCTTCCCCAAAAATTCCCCTTCCACCTGTTTAAGATGCTTCTTAAAACTGATCCCTTTGACAAACCTAATATCATCATTGTGGCTCAGAGACAGTGCAGGAGCAGCGGTCAAGTCCTGTCATGTGGGGTTGGAGGAAGGGAATCCACAGTCAGGTAAATGACCTTCTCTGTTACAGGCAGTCTCCAGGGTTGGTTTCACTAGGTTTAGCATACTGTGGCTCTGGGTGTCTCAGGGCAAACCAGCCTTGGAGAGGGGACGTGAAACATGCCTTATTTAGGAACATAGGAAGACAGGAAATTGGAGCAGAAGGAGGCAATTCAGCCCTTCGAACCTGCTCCGCCATTCAATCAGATCATGGCTGATCTCTCCCTGGTCTCAAATCCACCTCCCCGCCTGTTCCCCATATCCCCTTATCCTTTCTTTCTATTAGAAATATATCCATCTCCTTCTTGAAACCATTCAACGATTCAGTCTCCACTGCGCTCTGGGGCAGCGAGTTCCACAAATTCACCACCCTCTGCGAGAAGTAGCTCCTCCTCATCTCAGTTTTAAATCTACCGCCTCTCGACCTATACCTGTGACCTCTTGTTCTAGATTGCTTCATAAGAGGAAACATTTGGTCTATATTTACTTTATCGATCCCTTTTGGTATTTTATATACCTCGATCAGATCCCCCCTCATCCTTCTAAACCCCAGCGAGTACAAGCCCAAACTGTTCAATCTCTCCTCATACGTCAACCCTTCCATCTCCAGAATCAATCTGATGAACCTCTTCTGAACTGCCTCCAACGCCACCACATCCTTCCTCAAACAAGGAGACAAAAACTGGCCACAATACTCCAGATGTGGCCTCACACGTTTGCACAAGCAAAGGATTTAAAACCTGCGCCAGGCTTAATTGAGAGACACCTCTTCTTTGTATTTACCCAGTGTGAGGGGTGGCAGACCTCTGGCCAGACATCTGTTCATACGTGTGACCCAATATATTGGGCACCTTTGCTTCTCTGAGTAACGCCCTAAAAGTGGGCACTGCGCAGAATAATTTATAATCCAAGCGTGTTCTCCAGATTGTTCAGAATATCATGACACTTTCCAAATCTGGGAAGTAAATATAAAATCATCTGTGTAATAATAATCAATATCAAAGCAACAGTTGACAAATTATTAACCCATTGCCTTAGCATTGGCACTGATTGGCTGACTTTCATTAACTCATCCATTCTAATCTACTTAATCACTTTGTTAATGCTTGTGCTCACTGTAATGCCTTTCCATGAATAACCGCCACGTGAACGGTTTGCTCCGATCCACATATCATTGGATCTCATTAGTTACTGAAATCTATTCCAAGACAGAAGCAAAAGTTGCACATAAAAAATTCATCCCATCATAAAGTTACGTGATGCCCTTTGTCACTGGAGGAAGCGAAACTTGTCACAGTGCTTCAGTGTTGGGTCATCCTATCTTCCAACAAATATCATTACATCGAAACATAGGAAATAAGAGCAGGAGAAGGCCATTCAGCCCCTCAAGCCTGTTCCACCATGCAACTCGATCATAACTGATCTACCTCATTGCCATTTTCCTGCAGTTTCCCCGTATTTTTTTGATTCATTCAATTTCTTGCCCATTCCCAAGTGCCCTTGAGAAGGTGATGGCGAGTTGCCTTCTTGAGCTGCTGCTGCCCATGTGGCGTAGGTACACACATGGTGCCGTTAGGGAGGGAGTTCCAGGATTTTGACACAGCGACGGTGAAGGGAGGGAGATATATTTCCAAGTTAAGATGGTGTGTGACTTGGAGGGAAACCTCCAGGTGGTGATCTTCCAAGGTATCTGCTGCACTTGTCCTTCTAGATGGTAGTGGTTGTGGGTTTGGAAGGTGCTGCCTAAGGAGCCTGGGTGAGTTCATGCAGTGCATCTTGTACATGGTACACACGGCTGACACTGTTTGCTGGTGGTGGATATAAATATACTCTCTGATATATTTCATATTTAGAAGTCTACCCATCTCTGTCTTGAATATATTCAATAATTGAGCTTCCACAGCTCCCTGAGGTAGAGAATTCCAAAGATTCAACATCCCCTGAGTGAAGGAATTGCTCCACCCCTCAGTCCTAAATAGCCTACCCCATATTCTCAGACTGTTTCCAAACCTCCCCCAGTCAGAGGGCACATCCTTCCTGTATCTACCCTGTCTTCATGATGAGCCTACCTAAAGCAAACATGAGGGAGAAATGACCTGTAATTGGAGGAGCATCTTCCATTCAAACATATTTCTTTGGATGGCATTTTTAAAACTAACACTGGGAGCCACATAGAGGGACTTCGCGGCTGGGCCTTACTTTGAACAAGCCTGCTCTGTACAAATGCAACAAGTCTTCATTACTCCTGCATTCAAATCCTCTTGCAACAAAGGCCAACAGACCATTGGCCTTCTTAATAGTTTGCTGCACCTGCATGTTAGCTTTCAATGATGTGGAGATGCCGGCGTTGGACTGGGGTGAACACAGTAAGAAGTTTAACAACACCAGGTTAAAGTCCAACAGGTTTATTTGGTAGCAAAAGCCACACAAGCTTTCGGAGCTCTAAGCCCCTTCTTCAGGTGAGTGGGAATTCTGTTCACAAACAGAGCATATAAAGACACAAACTCAATTTACATGAATAATGGTTGGAATGCGAATACTTACAACTAATCAAGTCTTTAAGAAACAAAACAATGTGAGTGGCGAGAGCTCTCTCCACTGGCTCTCTCCACTCACATTGTTTTGTTTCTTAAAGACTTGATTAGTTGTAAGTATTCGCATTCCAACCATTATTCATGTAAATTGAGTTTGTGTCTTTATATGCTCTGTTTGTGAACAGAATTCCCACTCACCTGAAGAAGGGGCTTGCAGCTCCGAAAGCTTGTGTGGCTTTTGCTACCAAATAAACCTGTTGGACTTTAACCTGGTGTTGTTAAACTTCTTACTGAGCTTTCAATGATACAGGAACAAGAACATCCAGGTCCCTTTGGACATCAGCACTTCCCAATCTCTCCTCATTTAAGAAATATATATATGTTTGTCCCACCAAAGTGGATAACTTCAGATTCTTCCGTATTATATTCCATCTGCCATGTTCTTGCCCACGTCTAAGTCCCTTTGAAACCTCTTTGTATACTCCTCACATCTCACATTCCGGCCTAATTGTATGTCATCAGCAAACTTGGAAGTATTACATTTTGTCTTCACATCCAAATCACTGATATAGATGACAAATAGCTGGGGCCCAAGCACTGATCCTTTCGGTACCCCACTGGTCATTGCCTGCCAGCCGGAGAATGACCCATTTATTCCTACTCTCAGTTTTCTGCCCATTTATCAATTCTCAATCCATGCCAGTATATAACCCCCTATCCCATGTACTCTAATTCTGCTTACTAACCTCCCTGTGTGGGGCCTTATTGAAAACTTCTGAAAGTCCAAATGCAAACTCAAGATGCCAAGCGCGATTTCCCTTTCATAAATCCATGTTGACTCTGCCCAATCCTATTACAGGATGGTTCACTCCACTGGCCCTACAATGCTGAGGGAGCCCTCCAATAAGACTGGCAGACCCTGCAGAGTCACAAACCATTGCCCACCACTGAGTGTCAGCCAAGGCTCAGTATGCTAGCCTCTAGACTGGCAGTCCAATACAGCAGTGGGAAAGTGTTTTGATGGCATCATCTTTCCAAACATACAAATTAGGAGCTGGAGTAGGCCATTCTGCCCCTCAGGCCTGCTAATAATTTGATAAAGTCATAGCTGATCTGAGTGTGGACTCAACTCTACTTTCCTCTTCAGCTACGATGTTAAACTGAGACCCTGGGCTCGATTTTACCATCAAGTTGTGCCCGTTTTTGGGCGCGAAAACTTGGTAAAGTCAGGCGTGAGGCGAGTAGTGCGATCCGCGCCCGCCTCCATGCCGGTTCCCCCTTTACTAAAGCCCAAAAATGGCCGCAATCGGGACCGTGCCTGAAATGGGCACGACCACCATTTAAATGCATTTGCATGCATTTAAATTGACTTAATGGGCTGCACGCCCAACCTTACCGTCACTTCCCCCTTTACCACTGGTTCGCCCATCCAGAATCAGTGTGAAACAGGCGTGCTTTACAAAAATCCGATTCGGGCGCTCCAGCTAGTCGGGAGGTAAGTGCCAAGAATCCAACAGCTCTCTGTTTGAGATCAGTGGCAGGAAGGGGGGGGTGGGAAAGGGTGAGGGTCCGCTGTCACTCTGCCTGTGATCAGTGAGGTGGAAAGGGGGGTCCGCTGCCACTCTGCCTGAGATCAGTGAGGGGGAAGGGGGGTCCACTGCCACTCTGCATGTGATCAGCGAGGGGGAAGGGGGGTCCGCTGCCACTCCGCATGTGATTAGCAAAGAGGAAGCGGGGAGGGGCCCACAATCAGTCTGGGCGGCGGGCAGGTGGGGGGATAAGGGGGTCAGTAATGTTGTGGGGGTGGGGCAATGTCTGTGGGAGCCAGGGGGAGGCATTATCCGGCCCGGAGCGATGTGGCAGGGGTGCCGCATTCTATCATTTGTTTTTCTGCGCATGCGCGGTTGGAGGCGCCGATCGGAGCTACAGAGTTTCGGGAGCGTTAAGCCCCGCCCACAGGCTTCTGCAGCGCGATTCGGATTTGCTGACATTTTTGCAGACAGAGTGTGTACAGGGGCACCTCAGAACGGGTCGAAAAGTCGGATCTGAAACACTCCCAGTTTCAAGTTTGTCCAGTGCTTAGAATCAAAATGGTAAAATAGGGCCCCCTGTCTGTCTGCGCAGGTGGATGCAAAAGATACCATAGCATTATCTGGAAAAAGAGCAGGGGAGTTATCATGTCTATTTATCCCTCAATAAACATCACAATACAGGTTAATTGGTTATATTTATCACATGGCTGTCTGTGAGAGTTTGCTTTGTGTGAGAATCGGCTCCTATGTTTCCGATATTTCAGCAGTGACTAATCTTCAAAAATACCTCATTAAAATGAGAAAGGTGTCCTGCAAATTCAAGTCTTTCTCTCCTGATAGAGAGGGGGAGATTCCAAGTGGTATTTACGGGTCTCTGTCTTGTTATAGTTAGCACAGTAAGAAGTCTCACAACACCAGCTTTCGGGGCGCTGCTCCTTCATCAGGTGAGTGGAGTGGCCACTTTAACCAGGTGTTGTGAGACTTCTTATTGTGCCCACCCCAATCCAACACCGGCATCTCCACATCATTGTTATAGTGAGAGCTCTGCAGCTGATATGAAACAAATTTAGGCCCAATTTTCCACTATGCGTATTGTTGAAATCTGGACTTAAATTGGGAGATGCATGTTCCACCACCTTCCCCCACCCCCCCCGCCCCTCCGCCCACACCCCACTGAGTAACTCAAACCTGAATCCAATATTCAGTTCCACTGCCTCTAGGTTAGTGCAGCAACATCAAATATTTCCAATGAACTTATACAAATAAGAAGTTGCATCTCCAGGGCATGCCTTTAGACTCTAATAGATGTACCTCAAGCCATGTGATGAAAAGGAAGTTGGAACCTCCGCCATCACTATCTATAGCTCTAGGCTACAACATGCATGTAAAAGTGCATGTTGTCACAGCAACTCTGTTTAAGTTTAAGTTTATCTATTAGCATCACAAGTAGGCTTGCATTAACATTGCAATGAAGTTGCTGTAAAAATCCCCTAGCCGTCACACTCCGGCGCCTGTTCAGGTACACAGAAGGAGAATTTAGCATGGCCAATACACCTAACCAGCATGTCTTTCAGACTGTGGTAGGAAACTAGAGCACCCGGAGAAAACCCACGCAGACATGGGGAGAACATGCAGTGTACCAAGCCGGGAATTGAACCCGGTTCCCTGGCCATGTGTGGCAGCAGCACTAACCTCTGTGCCACCATGCCACCCACGGGTGACTCCCTGGGTAGAACTTTCCCATCCCACCCGCCACAGTGGGTGGACCATGCAAAGGTCCGTCGACCTCGGGTGGGATTTTCCAGTTTTGGGATGCGCGCGGCTGGAAAATCCTGCCTCCTGTGTGACGATGCTGTGCCTTTAAGAAATGTATTTCAATCATGTTTCTCTGCAGGATGTTTCTAGCAATCAGTGGCGTTTTGTCAGGGCCATTTTGTCTACAACCGATGTCCTCTATTGTTGCTGAAGCAGTATAATTGATACTATGTTTGTTTTAACCTTGAACTAATGCAGTGTTCTATTCTTTTAGTGCTCCCCTGGTATTGCAGAGTAGCCCTTGATTGGGACGATTGACAGGTCAGGTCATATGACTGGGGACAGCTAAGCTTTCGCAGAGAATTACGGCTTAGTTGCTGTTTTTCAGATGTTGTTTGGAGTTGAGCGAGAGAGCAGTGTCGATTTTGTTCTCCTCTCTGGAGTTGGAGATTCCGCTGCTTGAGTGTTGCTGTTTTAGAAGCTGCAGAAAGGGAGAGGTTTCCTTTCCTGCCTCTGAAGTCTGAAGACTGGTAGCTGATAGAAACCAGATTTACTTATTGTTTTGCTATCTTAAGGATAGATCCTTCCCTGAAAACTGCTGTTTGGATTTCTGTCCATCGGTGTTAAAATCTGGAAATCTGGTATCACGTGAGCATACTTGTTTTTGTGCTAACTAATTCAGGAGAGGGAAGTATATCTATGGGGTATTGCTTTAAATTGGAACAACAGGGATTGCCAGCTGTTAAGAATTATACTGTGTCATATTTATGTCTAGTAATTGGTAAAAGTTATGCTAATTCTTTTTGTTATATTCTAATTGTGTTCTTAAATAAACTTTGTTTGATAAAAGCTTCCTAGTGAGTCACTTGAATCATACCTGGAGTGAAACGCCTTATGCTCACCAAAGCCAAAATCAAATCATAGAATCCCTACAGTGCAGAAGGAGGCCATTCAGCCTGTCGAGCCTGCACCAACAACAATCCCACCCAGGCCCTATCCCTGTAACCCCATGTATTTACCCTGCTAATCGCCCTGACACTAAGGGGCAATTTAGCATAGCCAAACCACCTAACCCACACATCTTTGGACTGTGGGAGGAAACCAGAGCACCCGGAGGAAACCCACACAGACACGGGGAGAATGTACAAACTAAGTAAAAACTTAGGATCTTGGCTAACTTCACAAAACACCTCGGAGTTTGTGGCCTGGGTCTTAACACCTGCATGATCTGTAACACCCGTATATCGATGCTTAGCAACTGACACTCATGGCCCACAGCACTCCAACAAGAAACCTTTCAATGTGCATCTTTTTAATGTACACATAAGTAGCCCTCCTTCTGTACAAAGTGTATATTTATCGATTGAAGCCTGTAATTAGACTCCACTTTCATGCTGTCAGATATCACAAAGGTGTTTATTCCTATAATATTTTGGGTGAGACCTCTCCCTGGTAATGTTTGTCTCCTGCTTCTTGCTGGCTCTGTACACTTTCTGCAGTTTACAGGGTGCTGTGCTGTCTGATTCCAGAGTACAGCAAGAGTACAGCTAAGGACAGATAGAATCACAGAATCATAGAAATACTACAGTGCAAAAAGGGGCCATTCAGCCCATCAAGTCTGCACCGGTTGTCCAACAGAGCATTTTACCCAGACCCTAACCCACCACCCTAACCCCATAACCCCATGAATTTACCCTAATTCCCCTACCTACAAATCTTGGGACACTGAGCGGCAATTAGGGAGGCAATGGCCTAGTGGTATTATCGCTCGACTATTAATCCTGGACTGAAGTACGTTTGACGGATGACAGGAATATTTGTTGTCTCCAGCAAATTGCTCACCATGGAGCAGGTGTACTGTGGTATTGCACTGGAAGTCAACACCAAGCATAATGTGGGAGGCAATGGCCTAGCGGCATTATCGCTAGACTCTTAATCCAGAAACTCAGCTAATGTTCTGGGGACCTGGGTTCGAATCCCGCCACGGCAGATGGTGGAATTTAAATTCAATAAAAAATATTTGGAATTAAGAATCTACCATGAAACCATTGTTTAGGTAAACTGGGGCTTTTCTCCCTGGAAAGACGGAGGATGAGGGGCGACCTAATAGAGGTGTATAAAATTATGAAGGGCATAGATAGAGTGAACAGTGGGAAGTTTTTACCAGGTCGGAGGTGACGAACACAAGGGGTCACAGGTTCAAGGTGAGGGGGGCAAGGTTCAACACAGATGTCAGGGGGACGTATTTTACACAGAGGGTGCTGGGGGCCTGGAATGCACTGCCAAGCAAGGTGATTGAGGCGGACACGCTGGGATCATTTAAGACTTATCTAGATAGCCACATGAACAGACTGGGAATAGAGAGATACAAAAGAATGGTCTAGTGGGCACATGAGCGGCGCAGGCTTGGAGGGCCGAAGGGCCTGTTCCTGTGCTGTATTGTTCTTTGTTCTTTGTTCTTTGTCAATTGTTGGAAAAGCCCATCTGGTTCACTAATGTCCTTTAGGGAAGGAAATCTGCCGTCCTTATCCTGGTCTGGCCTACATGTGACTTCCGAGCCACAGAAATGTGGTTGACTCTCAACTGCCCCCGGGCAACTAGGGATGGGCAATAAATGCTGGCCAGCCAGAGACGCCCATGTCCCATGGATGGATAAAATAAAATTAGCATGGCCAATCCACCTAACCTGCACATCTTTGGACTGTGGGAGGAAACCGGAGCACCCGGAGGAAACACTTGGAGAATGCGCAAACTCCACACAGACAGTGACCCAAGGCTCAATCGAACCCGGGTCCCTGGCGCTGCGAGGCAGCACTGTGCCAGCGATATCAGAGATCTTTCGGGATTGACATTCCTCTCTGATATTTCCTCCTCTGTTGGGAAGACAATGCAGACTCAGCTCAGCCACTTCTCAGATCAGCAGGTCTCAGAGAAGGGGGAACCGGCGTGGAGGCGGGCGCGGCTCGTACTATTCGCCTCACGCCTGACTTTACCAAGTTTTCGCGCCCGAAAAAGAGCACAAAGCGATGGTAAAATCGGGCCCACTGAGTTTATTCAGCATTTTCTATCTTTAATTCAGCAAAACTTACATTTATTCATATTGTGGTATATTATTCTCAAACACATTGCAGATAGATGGTCATCAGGAAAAACCATTCTAAATTTCAAACTTGTCAGACACTCATTAACTGCTGCATGAGGAACAGAAGCAACAAATCCAATTTCCTGTGGAATTAATGAAAGCGAAATCATTTCTTTTGCTGTCAACTGTTTGCCTCATTCTTCTGAGCTAATCTAGGTCACTGAAACATTAAAAGATATTAGAGAATCTGTCGCCAGGTTTAACTACTCGAGCAGCAGGAAGCCCCCCGCCCCACCCCTCTATTTAGCTGAATGTGTTCACCTCCTGACCCCATATTAAAAGATATGGACCACTTCCACATCCTATCACCTCTCTGCCCCAAACTGTCTATTGCTGACCCAAAGCCCAGACTACCGATCACCCCCCACTTTTATTATTCATTCGTGGCACATGGGCATCGCTGGCTGGCCAGCATTTATTGCCCATCCCTACTTGCCCTTGGAGGGCAGCTGAGAGTCAACTACAGTGCTGTGGGTCTGGAGTCACATGTAGGCCAGACAGGGTAAAGACGGCAGATTTCCTTCCCCAAAGGACATTAGTGAACCAGATGGATTTTTCCAACAATCGACAATGGTTTCATGGTCATCAGTAGATTCTTAATTCCAAATGTTCTTTGTTGAATTCAAATTCTGCCGTGGCGGGATTCGAATCCGGGTCCCCAGAACATTAGCTGAGTTTCTAGATTCATCGTCCAGCAATAATATCACTAGGCCGCTGCCTCTCCTGACTAACAGCCAGCCAGTGGCTCACTCTACCCCAGATTACACTACTCTCCCTCTTTTGTCCAATGATGCCTTTTGCAGAAGGAAATCTGCCATCCGTACCTGGTCTGGCCTATATGTGACTCCAGACCCACAGCAATATGAATGACCCTTAACTCCCCTCTGAAATGGCCTAGCAAGGTCAGTTCAAGGGCAATTAGGGATGGGTAAGAATTGCTGGCTTTGCCAGCGACGCCCACATCCCGTGAAAGAACAAAATAAAGCCTGTGCATCCCGTCCGCTCCAAGAGTTAGCTACCCATCACCCTGGCTTGAGGCCTGCTTGCCCAGCATTCCTCACTCACCCGAGTGCCACCTGCAGCCTGAGCCTCACTGATGATCAATCAGCAGCTTCCAGGCTCCATTAAGCTGAGGCCAGGAGCCCACATCCTCAGTTGTTAGCACTGCTGCCTCACAGCGCCAGGGACCCGGGTTCGGATTCCCGGCTTGAGTCACTACCTGTGTGGAGTTTGCATGTTCTCCCCGTGTCTGCGTGGGTTTCCTCCAGGTGCTCTGGTTTCTTCCCACTGTCGGAAAGACGTGCTGGTTGGGTGCGTTGGCCATGCTAAATTCTCCCTCACTGTACCCGAACAGGCGCTGGAGTGTGCGACTAGAGGATTTTTATAGTAGCTTCATCACAGTGTTAATGTAAGCCTACTTGTGACACTAATAAATAAACCTTAAACTAATGAAGGAGGAGCTTGAGTTTCTTGAACTAAAGAAGAACATTTTGTTTGGTTATAGTCTGCTGTTCATTGAGACTATAGCCTTACAGGATAGAGTGCACTTGCTTTGGACTGATTTACTCAATCACATGATTAAAACTTGCATGTCCAGTCGGAGTGAAGGGAATGTGACGTTATGTCAGGAGCATATTATGCAGCCAGTGCAATTCATTGGCTCCAGCAGTGACTCATGGCCTGGCTAAATTTACCCAAATAAGTGCAGAGGATTTAATAAATTGCAGGACTGAATCCTCATGGCAGCAACTACTGTATGTGTCAGATCCAAAAGGAAGGAAGAAGTTGATATGAGTGTGCAAGATTCTTTCCCTCGTGTGAATATAATATTGAAATTTGATTGAAACAGCTCAATGTCTGCCAACTGTTTTACACTGACAGGTACCAAGTCGATAGGCTGGTCAGAAACATACACTGGATTTCAATGGCAGGAAACTAAGCAGATTCCAAAATAGACATCTGTCCCAACCTCTCTGATCATTCCTAATGATTCACTGCCCTTTGCTACTCTGGAAAAATACTCTGAAATATGCTAAGACGCTAAGATGAGAAATGTAAAAATCCAGAGAGATTGAAAACAAACCGCCAACTCACTATTCCCTGTCTTGCACTATGGCACAAAGTTAAAATTACCGCTGGTGTGAGAGAGATAGCGTTATATATTTAAGTAGCTGCATGATTGCTTTAAGAGCAGGTCACATGATTTGATGGTGATGTCATTGGGGCATTTCAGCTTTTAGTTTCAGTTTGTACTCTGTACAAGCGACATCTCTTTCAATAAACCTGCTGTGTGTTACTTTGAATCTACATGTGCAAACCACATCTTTTCTTTTTGTTTAAAACCCACAACCCCTAACATAGTTAGAACATTACAGGTAGAGAGAGAGAGAGGAAGATTCCCATGGGCTTAGAGCAAAGACAACACACACACATTGGGATATGGAGGATGGGTATAAGAACATAAGAATTAGGAGCAGGAGGAGGTCATCTGGCCCCTCACGCCTGCTCCGCCATTCAACAAGGTCACGGTTGATCTTTTCGTGGACTCAGCTCCACTTACCCGTCCACTCACCATAGCCCTTAATTCCTTTACTGTTCAAAAATTTATCTATCCTTGCCTTAAAAACATTCAGTGAGGTAGCCTCAACTGCTTCACTGGGCAGGGAATTCCACAGATTCGCAACCCTTTGTGTGAAGAAGTTCCTCAACAACTCAGTCCTCAGTCTGCTCCTTCTTATTTTGAGGTCATGCCCCCTAGTTCTAGTTTTACCTGCCAGTGGAAACAATTTTCCAACTTCTATCTTATCTATTCCCTTCATAATCTTATATGCTTCTATAAGATCACCCCTCATTGTTCTGAATTCCAATGAGTATAGTCCCAGTCTACTCAATCTCTCCTCATAAGCCAACCCTCTCAACTCCGGAATCAACCTAGTGAATCTCCTCTGCACCCCCTCCAGTGCCAGTGTATCCTTTCTCAAGTAAGGAGACCAAAACTGTACACAGTACTCCAGGTGTGGCGTCACCAGCACCTTATACAGCTGCAACATAACCTCGCTGTTTTTAAACTCCATCCCTCTAGCAATGAAGGACAAAATTCCATTTGCCTTCTTAATTACCTGCTGCACCTGCAAACCAACTCCTTGTGATTCATGCACAAGGACACCCAGGTCCCTCTGCACAGCAGCATGCTGCAATTTTGTACCATTTAAATAATAGTCCATTTTGCTGTTATTCCTACAAAATGGATGATCTCATATTTACCAACATCGTACTCCATCTGCCAGACCCTCACCCACTCACTTAGATTATCTATATCCCTTTGCAGACTTTCAGCGTCCTCTGCACACTTTGCTCTGCCACCCATCTTAGTGTCATCTGCGAATTTTGACACACTACACTTGGTCCCCAACTCCAAATCATCTATGTAAATCGTAAACAATTGCGGTCCCAACACTGATCCCTGAGGCACACCACTAGTCACTGATCGCCAACCAGAAAAACACCCATTTACCCCCACTCTTTGCTTTCTGTTAGTTAAGCAATCCTCTATCCATGCGAATACATTACCCGTAACACCGTGCACCTTTATCTCATGTAGCAGTCTTTGGTGCGGCACCTTGTCAAATGCCTTCTGGAAATCCAGATACACCACATCCACAGGTTCCCCATTGTCCACTGCGCATGTAATGTTCTCAAAGAATTAAGACCAACTCACTGAGATTACGTCCAGAATTGGGAACTTTTACAATTTTACAAAGCCCCCCCACATTGCATAACAACTGATATACTGGAAAATCGGTGTAAAGTTTGCCATTCACCACTCTACGTGAGGCTGCAGGAAGTTGTGGCCACACAAGGGTTACTGTCGCGGGTAGATATTTCACATGAGTGAAACCTCCATGAAGACATGTGACTAAATATGAAAATAAACTACCTGGCCGCAGGATTTTGCTCCAACTGTATTAGTTGTGTATCACCCTGGATACAATGTGGGAAAACTTAGCTCTGGTCCGATGAGAATGCTAAAGCAGTTCAAATCCAGAGATCCACCCAACTCCTGGAAGAATCCCTGGAGTGTCAGGGCTCCCTTCACTGGGGAGGTTAAACGTTGACTTTAGGTTTAGTTTACAATAGTAAGTAGTCTCACAACACCAGGTTAAAGCCCAACTGGTTTATTTGTTAGCACGAGCTTTCGGAGCACTGTCCCTTCATCAGATGAGTGCAGGATTTGTTTCACAAACAGGGCATATATAGACACAAACTCAATTACAAGATAATGGGTGGAATGCGAGTCTTAACAGGTAATCAAGTCTTTACAGGTGCAGACAATGTGAGTGGAGAGAGGGTTAAGCACAGGTTAAAGAGGTGTGAATTGTCTCCAGACAGGACAGTTAGTGAGATTTTACAGGTTTAGGCAAGTTGTGGAGGTTACAGATAGTGTCCTGTTTGTGAAACAAATCCTGCACTCATCTGACGAAGGGGCAGCGCTCCAAAAGCTCGTGCTACCAAATAAAGCTGTTGAACTTTAACCTGGTGTTGTGAGACTTCTTACTGTGCCCACCCCAGTCCAACACCAGCAACTCCATATCATAGTTTACGTTAGTGCAGCCTCAGTACGAAGCAGAAACCACTTTGTTCTGATGTTAATCTTGCGATGTAAATGCACAGGAAGGCCCTCTGGTACTCACAGGGGGGAAAAAAATCTATTGTCAAAGCAGGGGCAGAATACATGCCAAAAGAGAAATGTGTTTGGCAAACTGGGATTCATTTGTTTAAGTGTACACGATGCAATCTGAAAATCCATCCTAAACGTGATGCGGGGAAGGCCTGAGGATTTGTCAAACATTTTTTTTGATGAACTGAAGGTGTCAAACTGTGACAACACAGAACCAATTTCAAACACACACTGAATTCAGTCGTGGCAACAGAAGCCTGGCTGATGGGATTGAAAATGGAGTGGGTGGGTGAGCGGGGTAATCCTGATTCGCTGGGCAGCAGGACCCAGGGCCGCACCCTGACAGTGGCAACCAATTAAAATTGACGGCTGCCCATTCTTAAGAGCCAATCAGTGGGCTGGCGTCTCAGAAGCCTCAGCAATGCCACTGGATATCACGATCTTTTGTAGTCTGTTGCCACCTTATATGTGAAGGGTCTTGATCTAGACCTCAAGAGGTCAGTCCCTATGTTAAGCAAGATATTGAGAATGTTTTTTTCATTCATTCATTCATGCGACATGGGCGTCGCTGGTTGGCCAGCATTTATTGCCCATCCTTAATTGCCCGAGAGCAGTTGAGAGTCAATCACACATTGCTGTGGCTCTGGAGTCACATGTAGGCCAGACCAGGGAGGGACAGCAGATTTCCTTCCCTAAAGGACGTTAGTAAACCAGATGGGTTTTTCCGACAATATGCAATGGTCATCAGTAGACTAAGAAAATTTGTAGACGAAAGAAATTTGGCATGTCAGCTACGACTCTCACCAACTTTTACAGATGCACCATAGGAAGCATTCTTTCTGGTTGTATCACAGCTTGGTATGGCTCGTGCATTGCCCAAGACCGCAAGGAACTACAAAAGGTCGTGAATGTAGCCCAATCCATCACACAAACCAGCCTCCCATCCATTGACTCTGTCTACAATTACAACTGCCTCGGCAAAGCAGCCAGCATAATCAAGGACCCCACACACCCTGGACAAAGGCTCTTCCACCTTCTTCCCTCGGGAAAAAGATATAAGTCTGAGGACACGTACCAACCGACTCAAGAACAGATTCTTCCTTGCTGCCATCAGACTTTTGAATGGGCCTACCTTATATTAAATTGATTTTTCTCTACACCCTAGCTATGACTGTAACACTACATTCTGCATCCTCTCATTTCCTTCTCCCCTATGTACTCTATTGTTGTGAAGTTAGTGTTTGTAAAATTATAAACATTATAAATACTGGTAAAATGCTAAGAGTTGCAAAAACTTTCTGTTTAAAAGATGGTTTAGTTTTGTCTGTGTGCTGGGGAGCTGCAGGTACTAGAATCCAGTACAGATTGAAACATTGTATTGAGAGGCAAAACAACAGGGTTGCTTTGGTAACAGGCTTTAGCATTTAAATCAAAACATGTTTTGAATGTTAACCAATCAATGTAAAATAAGCATTTGAATTTTGATGTTTCGATAGCCTGTAAACCAATCCTATTGTGTGAATTTTGCTATATCACTGGGGGTATAAATGCCACCGCTCCCAGTTCCAAAGGGCCAGATGCTACCAGAAGACCACCTGCCAGCAGTCTGTCACAGCTGACAGAGAGACACAGACAGACAACTCTCAGCCAGTGTAAATGCCACACTTTATGTCTTAAAGAAAGCCTCAGTTCGCCACAGATGAGCAAAGGTAAAGAAGAATCCAGGAAGACTACAAACCTGATAGACATTTGAGAGTGACTATAAAAATTCTATTTTTTTATTTATTAATAAATGGGAATTGTAGTTATCAAAACAGCATTCAATTAGAATAGTATTTTATTCAGGTTGTTAATAGTTTAGTTAACCTGTTCACTGTTAGTTAAAATAAAGTGTTACTTGGTTCTCTTAAAGAGAGAGCCGCAGGAGGTTATTTTTGATTTTTGACCATTAAAAATTGCTGTAGGCAGATTGCTCGCTTACTCTTTAAAGGATTATGAAAGGGAGGTACTTATCTTTGAGTGATTGAGTGTTAGTTCTCAGAGAGGAGATTACCCTCCCCTTCGTAAAACCAAGAATTGTATGCTTTGTCTGTATAGCGCACAAGAAACAATACTTTTCACTGTATACTAATACATAGAAACATAGAAGATAGGAGCAAGAGGAGGCCATTTGGCCCTTCAAGTCTGCTTCGCCATTCATTACGATCATGGCTGATTGTCCAACTCAATAGCCGAATCCTGCTTTTTCCTCATAACCTTTGATCCCATTCGCCCCAAGTGCTATATCCAGCCGCCTCTTGAATACATTCAATGTTTTGGCATCAACCACTTCCTGTGGTAATGAATTCCACAGGCTCACCACTCTTTGGGTGAAGAAATGTCTCCTCATCTCCGTCCTAAATGGTCTACCCTGAATCTTCAGACTGTGATCCCTGGTTCTGGACTCCCCCACCATCGGGAACATCCTCCCTGCATCTATCCTGTCTAGTCCTGTTAGAATTTTATAAGTCTCTATGAGATCCCCCCTCATTCAACTGAACTGCAGCGAAACAATCCTAACCTAGTCAATCTCTCCTCATACATCAGTCCCGCCCACCCCGAAATCAGCCTGGTAAACCTTCGCTGCACTCCCTCGAGAGCAAGAATATCCTTCCTCAGAAAAGGAGACCAAAACTGCACACAATACTCTAGGTGTGGCCTCACCAAGGCCCTGTATAATTGCAACAACACATCCCTGCTCCTGTACTCGCAATGAAGGCCAACATACCACACATGTAACAATAAAAACAAAATCAAATCAAGTGTGATCCAATGAACAATGTTGTGAAACTCCTGCGAATTGCCTTGCGATATTTTATTACGTTATATAAATACAAGTTGTTAATGCTGGAATTGGCGTAAGTTTCAGGAAAGACATAGCACAACCGGTTTAACTGCAAGACACCGAGAGATACTCACTGACCATCTGGCAGTATTGTCTGGAAGTAATTGCAGTCACTTAGAAGGCAGTTTGTGGAGGGAAGATGAACAATTTAACACTGCAACCTACTTGACCACCCATTAGGTTGTTGATGTCGAAAGCTTTATCCCATGTGGTGTTACCTTGTCTAATTCTCTGGGAATCATACTGAGGAGAACATTTGCTTTTAGAGGTCACATTAAATGCGATTCAGTTGTGGGTATTTAATCCAATTTTCACACGCTGGGGAAAATTTCAAACCCTCCGTAATGAGGGGGAGTCAGGGGACAACAATCTGATTCACACCAGTCTCCCTGCTACTCCCCCCACAAGGGGCCCCAGTTGCTGTTTTAATGTACACTTTTAAGTTTAAAGTTTATTTATTAGTGTCACAACTAGGCTTACACTAACACTGCAATGAAGTTACTGTGAAAATCCCCTAGTTGCCACACTCCAGCGCCTATTCGGGTACACTGAGGGAGAATTTAGCATGGGCAATGCACCTAACCAGCACATCTTTTGGACTGTAGGAGGAATCCAGAGCACCCGGAGGAAACCCATGCAGACATGGGGAGAATGTGCAAACTCCACACAGACAGCGACCCAAGCCGGGAATCGAACCTGGGTCCCCGGCGCTGTGAGGCAGCAGTGCTAACCACTGTGTCACCGTGCCACCCGTTGTGGTCTGGAACTACAAATAATGATGGTAGAAGCTCCAATTGTTTTCCATCACACAGGAACCTCTCCTGCTCTTACTGCCTGTCATTGGCGCCTGTTGGCAGGAGTTACAAGTTGATCCTCAATCCATTTGGTCAGATAACGAATGCGCTTTCCATGGCCATCAAATCCTGGAGAGGACCTGAACCTGGAACTTCTGTGGCAGGAATGCGACTCCCTGTATTGCAAGAACTCCTACACTAAAAATCAAACTCACCTCAAGTAAAGAGATTAAAACTGTACGCAGTCTAGATGTGGTCACACCAATATCCTCTACAGTTGTAGCAAAATTTTCCAACTTTTATCGTAGAATCATAGAGTCCCTACAGTACATAAGGAGGCCATTCAGCCCATCGAGCCTGCACTGACAACAATCCCACCCAGGCCCTATCCCCATGCCCCCGTATTTATCCATGCTAGTCCCTCTGACACCAAGGGGGAATTTAGCATGGTCAATCCACCTAACCTGCACATCTTTTGACTGCGGGAAGAAACCAGAGCACCCAGAGGGAACCCATGCAGACATGGGGAGAACGTGTAGACTACACACAGACAACCACCTGAGGCCGGAATTGAACCCGGGTCCCTGGCACTGTGAGGCAGCAGTGCTAACCACTGTGCCACCATGCTGCTATAGCCCTCTTGCAATTAAGACCACCATTCCATTTGCCTTCCCAATTACTTGCTGCAAGTGTTAACCCTTTGCAATTTGATTGCAAGGCCACCCAGGTCCCTCTACTGCAATGTTCCGTGGCTTCTCTCCACTTAAGTACCATTTTTGTATTTCTAACCTTCCTATCAACATCAATAACCTCTATCTCACTATCTGGGACTGGTAGAATACCCCAATTATCACCTTTCTGCTTCAGTCATTTACTATTTATAACTTTTATTCAAACTTACAAGAAATGGAGTGCACTGGACAACCCATTGACAATTTTCAAGTCAATAGCTAACGGTAGGTCTCTCCGAGTACCTAATTGGACTGGACACTGCTGAAAACAGAGTTCCTAGGCCCCTAATCGGATGATTTCTACAGTATTGGAGTGGAAATGCCATCCACTTGGAATTTCCCTGGAGTTTTCAGATTGACTGATATATATTCAGCAAAACATCAGACAAAACCCATTTAGAATCACAGAGGTTTGCAGCATGGAAACAGGCCCCTTGGCCCAACTTGTCCATGCCGCCCCTTTTTTTTAACCTCGAAGCTAGTCCCAATTGCCCTCATTTGGCCCACATCCCATTTATGTTGAAGCTATAGACCAGTCCGTTACAGACCCCCACGTGCACTAATTCTCCTCCATCCCTTGCACTGCTGGGGGTCGGACAAGTGCTTGTCCAACACTTTCCAACTGTGTTGGAGCAATGGATCTGAAAGCATCTCACCAGCAAACAGGACCTTCACGCTGTGCTACACACCTCAGCGTCAAACTCATTTTTTATAAGTTTAGTGCCTATAATTGGTGACTGACTGCACGCTGCCCCTCTCTCCCAAGACCAAGTAGCATCACATGGTGTCTACCTTTGGACTGTCAGCACAGGAACAGGCCCTTCGGCCCACAATGTTGTGCCAAACATGATACCAAGTTAAATTAATCCTTCTTGCCTGCCCATGGTCCATATCCCTCTATTCCTTGCATATTCGCGTGCTTATCTAAAAGCCCCTCAAACACCCCTATCGTATCTGCCTGCACCACCACCCCTGGCAGCGCGTTCCAGACACTGACCACTCTGTGTAAAAAACCTGCCCCTCACATCTTGTACGCACTTGTATAGAGGTGGTTGCAAGGTGGCCCAATGCTCTCCAGAACCCTGCCGCATGTCGGATCAGGGTCTGGCATAGAAAGGGTTATCATGGGACTGAGTACGGTGCCACCCACACTGCCACGTAAAGGAACACATGACCCAAGTCGAGAGGGCAGTCTTGGACTGGAGGGAGACGAGTGTAGAGGCAAGCATGGAGACATCCCTAGCTGAGATCTCACACTGTGTATATGTACATGGTTCCTGGTAGTTAATAAATATTTACAGTTAAACTATATAAGGCACAGAACCTCTTCACGAAACCTACTGAACTACACACATCTTACAACATGATGGCAGCTATCAGAAAAACCCAAAACTCCACACGGCAACAGGAGACACCACTGAATCCCATAGAAATCCAATGCAGAGTTGGAAGACCAAGTTTAGCCAGAACAAGTTGAAGTTAAAAAACTTTCAAATCAGAATTACTGTTGTAAACTGCACCTCAAAGAGCCCGAGGCTTCACTTGGTGCCTAACAATGTGACAGTCAAGCTCCCTCCGAACAAAATATAATCGGCATTTTAAACCCCAGCAAAGGCCATAAATTAACTGCTCCAAGATCCGAGAACCCTCACACTGTGGGGAAAATCTAGAATGGTCGACATAGGAACAAAGAACAAAGTACAGCGCAGGAACAGGCCCTTCGGCCCTCCAAGCCTGTGCCAATCATGATGACCTAACTAAACTAAAAAAAAACCTTCTGCCTTTACTTGGTCCATATCCTTCGATTCCCTCCTTGTTCATGTACCCATCCAGGTGACTCTTGAATGTCGCCAATGTGCCTGCTTCCACCACCTCCTCTGGCAGTGCATTCCAGGCATCCACCACTCTCTGCATGAAAAACTTCCCCTGCTCATCTAAACTTTCCCCCCTCTTGCCTTGAACCTGTGCCCAATTGTAATTGACACTTCCACCCTGGGAAAAAGTCTCTGACGATCCACCCTGTCTATGCCTCTCATCATTTTGTAGACCTCTATCAGGTCCCCCCTGAACCTCCATCTCTCCAGTAAAAACAATCCTAGTTTATTCAACCTCTCCTCATAGTCAACACCCTCGAGACCAGGCAACATCCTGGAAATTGCTGCTGAAACTTTTAGACAAAGGAATTGAGACTGCCGTTACTGTAAGTACAAGAAGTCTCACATCACCAGGTTAAAGTCCAACAGGGTTATTTGGAATCGCGAGCTTTCGGAGCGCTGCTCCTTCATTAGGCGAGGAGCTCGTGGACTCCAAATAAACCTGTTGGACTTTAACCTGGTGTTGTGAGACTTTTTACTGTGCCCACCCCAGTCCAACACCGGCATCTCCACATCATTACTGTAAGAGCCTACCAAAGTTGACAAGTACAGGAAAGCTCAGGGTGAAGAGGTGTACGGCAGCACCAACTTCCTCACAGTTTTAAATCCATGCACACTTTGAAAAAATGGATCAAAAATCTGCCTTGAATTGATTTGATTTATTATTGTCACATATATCAGTATACAGTGAAAAACATTGTTTCTTGCGCGCTATACCGACAAAGTATACCGTTCATAGAGAAGGAAAGGAGAGAGTGCAGAATGTAGCGTTACAGTTATAGTTACGGTGTAGAGAATGAACAACTTAATGCGAGGTAGGTCCATTCAAAAGTCTGATGGCAGCAGGGAAGAAGCTGTTCTTGGTGTTATCCAAGGCCCAGAGCAGTCAAAGAAATTGAGGATGTTGGAGGAACTAATTTCTTAGATACACGATTGCTTCCCATCTACACAGGAAAGACAGGAGCTGAACAGGTTAACACACTGCCTTATCTGGTATGGCCAACAATATAATGGATGGGATTTTCCAGTCCTTCCTGCCAAACGGATTCTCCACTCCCGCCAAAATCGACCCCCGCCACGGGTTTCTGGACAGCGGGACAGGCGAGCCATGCAAGATGTCTTAGACATCAGCGTTACCGGAAGGAATGAATGAATCCCCAGCAGAATTAATCTGAACAATAACAAGATTCTTGAAAGAACAAAGTTTAACAAAGCTGTTCCAATAGCCAGGAGAATTGTTGAGTCCTTTATTACTGAGCTGTACAGAATGGCTGAAGGCTGTGACTATGGTGACCTGAAATCAGAGCTAATCAGGAAAAGAATTGTTGTCGGAGCGGCGGACAATGCACTCTCAGGCATGCTGCAAGCTAAGGAAGGTGTGACCCTTGAAGAGACCGTTCAGATTGTGAGGCAATCCAAAATCTATTTACAGCACAGAGCCAGTTTAAGAGGAGAAAGCAAGTCATGGTACCGAGTAACTGCACCCCCCCGCCACCTCCCCACCCCCCCGCCCCCTCCCTCCCCCCCGCCCATGTCCCACGAATGAACAAAGAGAAAAAAACACAACCTCACAGATGCTGTAACTTGCAGCCGGTACACCTATTTACCGGACAGTGTTGGAGCAGGAAACTGTCATCAACAGACTGCAACACGCCTCAGTGAGCCAAGGAGAACAAACCGAAGAGAACATGGTTGCACGGTATCCAAACCGCAAGGTGCACCCATCGATATGTCACACCCACACAACAGGAAATGAAATCTTAATTTCCAACACACATCATGGTGAAGAAACACAGATGAGCTGAGGGTTTGTTCTCCCTGTAAGGGCACGGGTTAAAACAAGGGGCGACACGGTGGCACAGTGGTTAGCACTGCTGCCTCACAGTGCCAGGGACCTGGGTTCGATTCCTGGCTTGGATCACTGTCTGTGCGGAGTCTGCACATCCTCCCCGTGTCTGCGTGGGTTTCCTCCGGGTGCTCCGGTTTCCTCCCACAGTCTGAAAGATGTGCAGGTTAGGTGGATTGGCCATGCTAAATTGCCACTTAGTGTCAGGGGGACTAGCTAGGGTAAATACATGGGGTTATGGGGATAGGGTCTGTGTGGGATTGTGGTTGGTGCAGACTCGATGGCGGCACGGTAGCACAGTGGTTAGCACTGCTGCTTCACAGCTCCAGGGTCCCGAGTTCGATTCCCGGCTTGGGTCACTGTCGGTGTGGAGTTTGCACATTCTCCTCGTGTCTGCGTGGGTTTCCTCCGGGTGCTCCGGTTTCCTCCCACAGTCCAAAGATGTGCGGGTTAGGTTCATTGGCCAGGTTAAAAATTTCCCCTTAGAGTCCTGAGATGCGTAGGTTAGAGGGATTAGCAGGTAAATATGTGGGGGTAGGGCCTGGGTGGGATTGTGGTCGGTGCAGACTCGATGGGCCGAATGGCCTCCTTCTGCACTGTAGGGTTTCTATGATTTCTATGATGGGCCGAATGGCCTCCTTCTGCACTGTAGGGATTCTATGATTTCTATGATGGGCCGAATGGCCTCCTTCTGCACTGTAGGGATTCTATGATTCTATGAATGGCCATCGATTGCACCAGGTGGGGAGTTGACAAGGAATGGTTTCAACGCCAAAGAAAGCAGAAAGAGAATTAAAGACAGCCAGCCAAGGGCCAGTACACCCGTATCCAAACCAACCTCCTGTTCAACAACGCTTGCCCAGTACAACAAAGTCTACCACTCCTCCAACTTAGATAAGGACAAGATCTGGAAGAAATATGAAGCCTCCAGATTGCCTGAACCTGGAAACAGGGAGGCCAGGGTTTTAACGCCCCGCCATGGTGTGTCTACCCTCGGCGGATGTGGTGGGCCGTTTTCCTTGCCAGTTGCCCTGGCGGGACTCTTATATCCCTCTGGGCGAGGTGGGAGGGGGGCATTAAATCCTGACTAGAGACTTGGTGGATGGGAGCAGAGAAGGGGTAGCAGAAGTACTGTAAATATGTTGGGGAAACATGGTTGCATTATAAATGTGGTGGATAAAGACTTGTGGGTGGTGGGGGAAGATGCAGTATAAGGATCTGGCATAGAAAGGGTTAACCCGGGACTGAGTACGGTATCGTCCACACTGTGATGTAAAGGAACATGTAACCCAAGTCTAGAGGGCAATGTCGGGTTGGATAGAGAGGTGTGCAGAAGCAAGCTAGCCTAGACTTTGTATTACATTTATTTCGGTGATTAATTAACACTTCCTGTGAAACTGACTCAGAGTCTCATCATGCGACCTACCAAAATCACACATCTTACAGCATTGCAGACCACTGATTCTACCATGAACTGTAAAGATAACAGATGGGAACTTATTAATACCTAGTCACACTCACCGGTTTTGCTATTATTTAATGGGTGTTTGACCTAATAAAATGTGTTAAAGGGTGTGTAAAAATATAGGTGCGACATATGGAGGACAGCATGGAATATGTGTACACATCGGGAGGCCAGACAGGAATACCAATCCGCACACTTCCCACTGTCTCTGTGCCTATGAACTCCACAGCATGTTGTTCCTGTGGTGCTAACAACTTGTGTGCTTTTCTCGCCCTGCTCTCCCATGTAAAACAGTTGCGTGAATTAATAACCTGACAAGCACAGTCCTTTCCTCCAAAGTATGTGCTTTAAAATCCAGTCAACCAAACCAGTGAAATATTGGCATCTATTGGTGACCTTTACAATTCTGGCAGCAGCGGCAGCTCAGTTTCAGCATGCTAATTGTCCATTTCAATGCTTTATTTACTGGACAACAAAGGCAACACATAGAATCATAGAATCCGGACAGTGCAGAAGGAGGCCATTCAGCCCATCGAACCTGCACCAACAACAATCCCATCCAGGCCCTATCCACAAAATCCTGCTATTTACCCTCTAATCCCCCTGACACTAAGGGGTAATTTAGCATGGCCAATCAACCTAACCCGCACATCTTTCGGACTGTGGGAGGAAACCGGAGCATCCGGAGGAAACCCACTCAGGTACATGGAGAACGTGCAAATTCCACACAGACAGTGGCCTGAGGCCGGAATCGAACCCGGGTCCCTGGCGCTGTGAGGCGGCAGTGCTAACCACTGTGCCACCGTGCCACCCTATAACAGGTTACAACTGAAACAGGCAAGTCAGCCCAAAGCAATTTGTGTTGGAATGTCTTTTCCACACATTGTCAGCCAATAGCTAGCTACTTTGTGTTGGCTGTGACTCTGTTCCAAAGAGGAATCTTGCTCCAGTCTCAAACAATCCTCGGGCCAAGTCACAACAGAGACAAGCTGATCCTCCTTGGCAACATCGATGCCAGAGTTGGAATGAGCACAGACCTCTGGGGAGGTTAAATCAGCAGAGAAGGGGTAGGGGAGTCCGACATCTGCAGCCGATAAAATGCCGAGAACACGGCCTTGTCGTAAGCAACACCTTGTTCCATCAGAGAGATGAGTACAAGGCCTCAGGGCAACAGCCTTGCTCCAAGCACTGGCACCCGGCTCATCAACCTCACTGTCTGAGCGAGGAACCACAAGGACAGACATATCACACACCCTATAACAGGAGCTGACCACTGCTGGACAGACTACCATCCAATCTGCTCTGTGGTCACCATCAATGTAGGCCCAAAGCGGCCATGGCAACAGAAAAACTGCTGCAGGCAAATCAACATTGAGGCACTCAAAGACTCTTCTAAGAGAGCCCTATTCAGCAAGCGCCTCACTGCCACCCTGACAACTCCCAGCGACACAAGGACACAGAGGCTGGAATTTTACCACCCCACTCGCCACGGGAGTCGGAGCGGGCGAGGGGCGGATCATGGAAAGGTGCGTTGACCTGGGGGTGGATTTTACAGTTTCAGGATGAGCAAGGCAGTAAAATCCCACCCAGAGTATCCACGGTACCTGGTCTGCCTCAAAGCCTCCATCATCGGCACCTGCCAGGAGACGCTTGGTCCTTTGGCTTTACTGAACCTGACCCAGCAAACCAGTGAGAAAGCAGCTCCACAGACAGTTGGAAGCTGAGTGTTACGACACGGAGGTGAATCCCTTTTACCTCGCGTCGTAATCTGCTTAATTATTTGGGCAGATGTTATCTATTCTTAATTAATGTTGAGAGATTTGTTAATATAAAGGCCTGACACTCACTTTAAGTGAATAATTAAAAGGCATTTTATTTAAATAACCAGGAACTTTAACTAAACAAGTAACATATGAACTAAGGTACAGTTCGGCTGAAATGCTGTTCGAATACCACAAAGAACATTCATTACCCAAAACAGTAATAATGGAATTCTGGTCACTCTCAAAGAAATGATACAACCAGACTTGATGGAATTCGGAAGCATTTTGGAGTTCTTCTATCTGCTGTCTGTAATGACTTTCCGACTCGGTATCCTTCTGTTAGATAGCTAGATAATTTTCTTAAGAGATATTTAAACTGGCAGGGGTGGAGGGAGAGCTGCTCTGGAGAGGAACGCTGGCTTTTGACTGGCTGTCCTGGCCTCTGGATGTGTTCTTCCAAGATGTTCTCTCGATGTTCTCTCTAGAAATGCTTTGGCCTTTATACCTGTGGTGACCTCGCAATTTTCTTCCACCGCGTTTGGTTTGATGCTGTCATCACCATCAAATCCAAATCTGATACGCTTTTGATAGTTGGGTGTTTTCTTTAAACTCATAGGCTAACAAAAATGCAAAAACCTGCAGAGCCGGTTACCAAGGCAACCCTGATGCTTTTGGTCCTTTGAAACAAATGTTGCAACCTGGAGTCCGTGTGTCCTCTGCATTTTAGCACAGAACTCAAAAACAGCTTTTAAAGGGACCACGCACTGTTGTCTTTTCCTCTAATATTTTTTACGATTCTTTTATATCTTTATAAATATTCTTTATATCTTTACAAACTCAACTTCACAACATGAGGTTTACCAAAAAAAATCTAAAGAATAGATGGTGAGTGGAGAAAGTACAGGAGATCCAGCAGTTCACCAACAACCATGATGCGTGAGCTTCCTTTAGCACAGTCAAGAACAACTATGGCCCAAGCACCCAAGATCCCTACTGCTGGCCAAGAACAGAGAGGGTGCTCATCAAGAACAGAGAGGCAGGCAGTGCCCGCTGGAAGGAGCACGTCAAAAACCTCCTTAACAGAGACTCTGTCTTCAACGCGACTGTCCTTGACTGCATCCCGCAGCATGCTACCCACCATCATCTCATCACAACACAGCTCAAGGTAAAAAAAAGGCCCACCTGACAGCTAAAGAACAACAAGCAGATGGAATCCCCACTGAAGCGCTGAAACATGGTGAAGATGCACTACTGGTGGTTATGCATGTCCTTATTTCCTTTATCGGGAGGGCGGAGAACATGCTAGGAGAACTCAGGGATGCCATCATCGTAACCATCCTCAAGGAATGTGACACATCTGACTACAGAGGGATTTCCCTGCTGTTGACCATAAAAATCCTCCTTATTCCCCTCCCTCTGGCTGAAGAACTCCTTCCAGAATCTTAATGTGGATTCCGCCCACTAACGGGCACAATGGAAAGGATGGTCTCCAGATGCCAACTACAAGGAAAGGCACCAATCCTTGTACATTGTCTCCTTTGACCTCACAAAGTCCTCCAGCACTGTTGACGACAAGGGATTATTACCTCCGCCTGCTCCACAATGACATACAAGCTGTGATCCTGACCAATGGAACCACCACACACTTGATTAAAGTTCAGAATTGGGGTCAAGCAAGGCTGCGTCATCGCACCGTCGCTATTCTCAATCTTCCTTGCTGCAATGCTCCATCCCTCGCTCAGCAAGCTCCCCGCCGGAGTGGAGCTAAACTACAGAACAAACAGGAATCTGTCCATCCCCTGCTGCCTGCAGAGCAGATCCAAAGTCATCCCATCGTCTGAACTACAATATGCAGACAATGCTTGTGTCTGTGCACATTCAGAGGCCGAGTTCCAAGTCATCGTCAACTCCTTCACTGAGGTGTATGAGAGCATGGTCCTTACATAAACATCCATTAGACTAAAGTCATTTACCAGCCTACCCCTGCCACACAGCTCTGCCCCCACCCCCCCCCCCCCCCCCCCGCCCCAGTTATCAAAATCCACGACAAGGCCTTGGACCACTTTCCGTACCTTGGGAATCTATTGTCAACAAGGGCAGACATTGACAACAAGGTTCAACACCGCCTTCATTGTGCCAGCGCAGCCCTCAGTGGCCTGAGGCAGAGAGTGTTTGAACACCAGGACCTCACACCCGGCACCAAGCTCATGGTCTACAGAACAGTGGTGATACCCACCCTCCTATCTGGCTCTGAGACGTGGACTATTACAGCAGACACCCCTGGAGAAGTACGACCAGTGCTGCCTCTGCAAGATACCACAAATCCATTGGCAGAATAAGTGCACCAACATCAGTGTTCTCGCTCAGGCCGACATCCCCAGCATTGAAGCATTGACCACGCTCAGTCATCCCCACCGGGTGGGGCCACATCGTCCACGTACCTGACACGAAACTCTCAAAACAAGCGCTCTACTCGGAGCTTCGACACAGCAAGCGAGCCCCAGGAGGGCAGGGGAAAGGCTTTAAGGACCCACCCTCAAAGCTTCCTTGAAAAAGTGCAACATCCCCACCAATGCCTGGGAATCATTGGCTCAAGACCAACCGAAGAGATTTTGATAACTGGGGCGGGGGGGGGGGGGGCAGAGCTGTGTGGCAGGGGTAGGCTGGTAAATGACTTTAGTCTAATGGATGTTTATGTAAGGATCGAAGAGGAGGAAAAGCATCCGGGAAGGAGCTAAAAACCTTGAGATCCATCACCGAGAACAAGCTGAGGGCAAGCGTCAACAGTGAAAGGAGCGTGTGGCAACCCCGGCACCCCCCCCCCCAAACCACCGTCTGCCCCGCCTGTGACAGAGACTGTAGGTAGCGCATTGGACTCCTCAGTCACCCGGGAACCATCCGGCTTTGACTTGTCAATCAATCTTCCCACAACACTTCAAGAAACAAAACTCCATTTAAACCATTGAAGCAGCAACAAAATGACTTCTAAGGAGACAGCCAGTGCCACAACAAAAACAAAAGGCGGACTTACAACCTGCAGAGAACATGATTTTTAAAAAATTCTTAAAGGTACAGTACCATCGCAAGAACTTGGACATAAAAAGCAAGGTGAATACTCCAGAGCAGTGAGCATGGCTTTGAATGATACATTAAGCTCAGGCACAGCTGCCTGCCGCGCTGGATGTAAAAAATCAACGGGCACTATTTCAAAGACAAACAGGGAGTTATCCCTGAACTCCTGCTTAATAAGTATCAACAGATAGATCATGGCCAGAATAACATGGCCCTGTCAATGCATGGTTCCCCCCACCACACCCCCCCCTCCCCCCCCGATGGATGCGACGGCCATTTAACTTGCCGCTTACTTCAGCGGGACTATAATATCCCACAGGGAAAGGGGGGTTGTAAAACCCTGGCCCACCTGATCATTACCACACGGCTATTTGTGGGAGTTTGCTGTGTGCAAATTGGCTGCAGCCATTCCTACATTCCAACAGTGACAACACTTCAAAAAGTACTTCTTGGCTTTGAGCCATCTCCTCATTGTGAAAAGTGCCATACAGATGCTAGTCTTTATTCTCCACTTCTTTCAACCACCTGCTTAAGCTATGGGTGGCACAATGGCACAGCGGTTAGCACTGATGCCTCACAGCGGTAGGGACCGGATTCGATTCCCCGCTTGGGTCACTGTCTGTGCGGAGTCTGCACATCCTCCCCGTGTCTGTGTGGGTTTCCTCCGGGTGCTCCGGTTTCCTCCCACAGTCTGAAAGAAGTGCTGGTTAGGTGCACTGGCCATGCGAAATTCTCCCTCAATGTAGCCGAATAGGCACCGGAGTGTGGCGACTAGGGCATTTTCACAGTAACTTCATTGCAGTGCTAATGTAAGCCTACTTGTGACACCAGTAAATAAACTTCAAACTTTATTCTTAATTGTTGACATGGGACGTTACATCCCTCGGACCAATTCCCACTCTTCTGACATGACATCACTGAATGTGTGAAAGAACATGTATAAATGTGGCTTCTGCCAGAACCTCTGGTGTAACTCCAGAGGCAGAGGGATACATCAAAGATCTCCACAACCAGGGTCTCTGCTTCAATCAATAACTCCATCGGTGAATACCACTGGTTTACAATTCTGTGTGTGAAAGCGATTCTCCTGTACTCGATCATCATTCTTACTGTGAATCTTATGTTCATTTGCTTTTGGCCCCTCAGCCATTGAAAGTAGTCGACATGCCACAACTTTTTATAGAATGATAGAATAAAATCCCTAGCGTGCAGAAGGAGGCCATTCAGCCCATCGAGTCTGCACCGACAACAATCCCAACTGAGCTCTATCCCCATAACCCCAGGCATTTACCCTGTCAATCCACCTAGCACAAAGGGGCAATTTAGCACAGCCAATCAACCTAACCCACACATCTTTCAAACCATGGGAGGAAACCGGAGCACCCGGAGGAAACCCATGCAGACACGGGGAGAACGTGCAGACTCCACACAGACAGTGGCCCAAGCCGGGAATCGGGTCCCTGACGCTGTGAGGCAGCAGTGCTAACCACTGTGCCGCCTCTCAGCTCACCAATTAATTCCTTGCATTCAAATGAAAACAGCCCCAGTTTTTCAAATCTTTCCTCGTCTGTATATTTCCTTACACTCAGTAACATCAGAATGAATCTGTGAGGTGTCCTAATCCTTCCTCTGGTGCGAAGCCAGGAGTTGTACAGGGTTCCCTTGCAAAGGTTTTCCTTTCCATTTCCTTGGCTTGCATCCAATTTTTCTTTATGGGAACCTCTTCGATTTCCTTTCAGGATCGAGCAGCGCCAGGCCGAGCATTCAACCGTTGGTGATTTATTGCGAGGCACGCTGCTGTGTCCATTTAATGTTTGTTGTGGCCTTCAGCCTTCAACAGCACTTCACCATCAATTAAAATCTGCAGCTGGTGCTCACTACAACCTACTGGCTAAAACCTGCAGCGCCCTGCCAGAGTGTGTGTGTGTGAGTGTGTGTGTGAGTGTGTGTGTATGAGTGTGTGAGTGGGTGTGTGTGTGTGAGTATGTGTCTGTGTGTGAGTATGTGTCTGTGAGTGTGTGTGTGTATGAGTGTGTGTGTGTATGAGTGTGTGCGTGTGAGAGTGTGTGTGAGTGTGTGTGTAAGTGAGTGTGTGAGTGTGTGAGAGTGTGTGAGTGTGTGTGTGTGTGAGAGCGTGTGTGTGAGTGTGTATGTGAGAGTGTGTGTGTATGTGAGTGTGTGAGTGTGTGTGTGTGAGAGTGTGTGTGTGAGAGTGTGAGTGTGTGTGTGAGTGTGTGTGAAAGTGAGTGTGAGAGTGTGTGAGTGAGAGTGTGTGAGTGAGAGTGTGTGTGTGTGAGTGTGTGTGTGTGAGTGTGTGTGTGTGAGAGAGTGTGTGTGTGTGTATGTGAGAGTGTGTGTGCGTGTGTGAATGTGTGAGAGTGTGTGTGAATGTGTGAGAGTGTGTGTGTATGTGAGAGTGTGTGTGTGAGAGTGTGTGTGTGTGTGTGAGTGTGTGTGTGTGTGTGTGAGAGAGAGTGTGTGTGTATGTGAGAGTGTGTGTGCGTGTGTGAGAGTGTGTGTGTGTATGTGAGAGTGTGTGTGAGAGTGTGTGTGTGAGAGTGTGTGTGTGAGAGTGTGTGTGTGTGTATGTGAGAGTGTGTGTGTGAGAGTGTGTGTGTGTATGTGAGTGTGGTGTGTGTGTGTGTGTGTGTGTGTGTGTGTGTGAGTGTGTGTGTGTGTGTGTGAGAGAGAGTGTGTGAGTGTGTGTATGTGAGAGTGTGTGTGTGAATGTGTGAGAGTGTGTGTGTGTGTGTATGTGAGAGTGTGTGTTGTGTGTGTATGTGAGAGTGTGTGTGAATGTGTGTGTGTGTGTGTGTGTGTTGTGTGAGAGTGTGTGTGTGTGAGAGTGTGTGTGTGTGAGAGTGTGTGTGTGAGAGTGTGTGTGTGTGAGTGTGTGTGTGTGATTTCCCCAGGGAACATCTTGTGAAATAATCTGCCAATTAAATAGATGAAAAGTCATTAAGATTAAGATTCAAAATAAGGAGACCCCATGTAAAAGAGTGAAGAGGGGGGATTTCTTCTGTCAAAGGGTCATTAGTCTTTGGAATTCTCATCCAGAGAAAACAGCAGAGGTTGGCTCTTTGAATGTAGTCATGATGTGGAGATGCCGGCGTTGGATTGGGGTAAACACAGTAAGAAGTTTAACAACACCAGGTTAAAGTCCAACAGCTTTATTTGGTAGCAAAAGCCACACAAGGATTCGGAGCCTTAAGCCCCTTCTTCAGGTGAGCGGACTTTAACCTGGTGTTGTTAAACTTCTTTCTTTGAATGTATCCAAGGCTGAGTTAGACAGATATTTGGTCAACAAAGAAGACAAGAGTTATATGAGGGTCAGTGGGTGGGGGGTCGGGTACAAGTAGGTAAGTGAAGTTAAGGCTGCAATCAGGTCATCCATGATCTTATTGAATGGGGAACTTACAGGATACTGCGAGGCCTGGATAGACTGTACATGGAGAGGACGTTTCCAATAGTAGGAAAAACTAGAACCAGAGGGCACAACCTCAGGCTAAAGGGACGATCCTTTAAAACAGAGATGAGGAGGAATTTCTTCAGCCAGAGAGCGGTGAATCTGTGGAACTCTTTGCCGCAGAAGGCTGTGGAGGCCAGGTCATTGAGTGTCTTGAAGACAGAGATAGATAGGTTCTTGATCAATAAGGGGATCAGGGGTTGTGGGGAAAAGGCAGGAGAATGGGGATGAGAAAAATATCAGCCATGATTGAATGGCAAAGCAGACTCAATGGGCCGAGTGGCCTAATTCTGCTCCTATGTCTTATGGTCTTATGGGAAACAGGCTCAATGGGCCAAATGGTCTCCACCTGCCCCTATATTTCATATGATCATGACCTTTGCTGCAGTTCTTTCATATTCCATCATCATACATTGGAAAGTATATGCATTTCTCCAACAGCAATGATCACTGGCTATCTTAAACTGGCTTGAACCACCCACCGAAGTAGCTTAGACCACAAGACTTTGAGACACCAGAGCAGAAGTAGGCCATTCAGCCCATCAAGTCTACTCTGCCATTCAATGAGTTCATGCCTGATCTGATATAATCTACAACTACAATTTCCCGCCTTATCCCCGTAACCCTGGATTCCCTGACTGATTAAAAATCTGCCTATCTTAGCCTTGAACATATTTAACGACCCGGCCTCTACAGCCCTCTGCAATAATATGCACTCCATAGTGGATACACAAATTCCTAACATTGACCTTACAATCTCATTGTGAGAGTGAGTGATTCTGTTCACAAATAGCTGGAATCACAATGAGTTTTCATTACTCTTCATTTTTATTTATTAGTCACAAGTAGGCTTACATTAACACTGCAATGAAGTTACTGTGAAAATCCCCTCGTCATCACACTCCGGCACCTCGGGTACACTGAGGGAGACTTTAGCACGGCCAATGCACCTAACTGGCACGTCTTTGTGGACTGTGGGAAGAAACCGGAGCACCCGGAGGAAACCCACACAGACACGGGGAGAACATACAGACTCCGAACAGACAGTGACCCAAGCTGGGAATCGAACCCGGGTCCCTGGCGCTGTGAGGCAACAGTGCTAACCACTGTGCTAACCACTGTGCCACCGTGTCCCCCCATTTGCTGCCTTCATTTGAACTGACCAGAAAATTATTTTGTATCCTTCACAGATAATCAGTGCAACCTCTATACCTTCCTTCACTTTGGTCTCTTAAAGCCATTGATAATAAATGAGGTACATGGTCTGATTAAAAGGTCTGTCACACGAGGAGAGACTAGGTCGGTTAGAACATAGACATAGAACATTACAGCACAGAACAGGCCCTTCGGCCCACGATGTTGTGCCGACCTTCATCTGAAACCAAGATCAAGCTATCCCACTCCCTACCATCCTGGTGTGCTCCATGTGCCTATCCAATAACCGCTTAAATGTTCCTAAAGTGTCTGACTCCACTATCACTGCAGGCAGTCCATTCCACACCCCAACCACTCTCTGCGTGAAGAACTTACCTCTGATATCCTTCCTATATCTCCCACCATGAACCCTATAGTTATGCCCCCTTGTAATAGCTCCATCCACCCGAGGAAATAGTCTTTGAACGTTCACTCGATCTATCCCCTTCATCATTTTATAAACCTCTATTAAGTCTCCCCTCAATCTCCTCCGCTCCAGAGAGAACAGCCCCAGCTCCCTCAACCTTTCCTCATAAGACCGACACTCCAAACCAGGCAGCATCCTGGTAAATCTCCTCTGCACTCTTTCCAGCGCTTCCACATCCTTCTTATAGTGAGGTGACCAGAACTGCACGCAATATTCCAAATGCGGTCTCACCAAGGTCCTGTACAGTTGCAGCATAACCCCACGGCTCTTAAACTCCAACCCCCTGTTAATAAAAGCTAACACACTATATGCCTTCTTCACAGCTCTATCCACTTGAGTGGCAACCTTTAGAGATCTGTGGATATGGACCCCAAGATCTCTCTGTTCCTCCACAGTCTTCAGAACCCTACCTTTGACCCTGTAATCCACATTTAAATTAGTCCTACCAAAATGAATCACCTCACATTTATCAGGGTTAAACTCCATTTGCCATTTTTCAGCCCAGCTTTGCATCCTATCTATGTCAGGTTAGGATTGTATTCATTGGAGTTTAGAAGAGTGAGAGGGGATCTCATATAAAATTCCAACAGGATTAGACAGGATAGATTCAGAAAGAACGTTCTCGATGGTGGGGTAGTGCAGAACTAGGGGTCATAGTTTGAGGATAAGGGGTAAACGTTTTAGAACTGAGGTGCAGAGAAATTCCTTCATCCAGAGAGTGGTGAATGTGTGGAATTCACTAGAAAGTAGTTGAGGCCAAATCATGGAATCTCTACAGTGCAGAAGGAAGCCATTCGGCTGATTGGGCCTACACCGACAACAATCCCACCAAGGCCCTATTCCGTAACCCCATGTTTTACCCTGCAAATTCCCCGACACTAATGGTCAATCCACCTAACCTGCAACTTCTATGGAGTGGGGGAGGAAACCGGAGCATAGAGTCATAGAGGTTTACAGCATGGAAACAGGCCCTTCGGCCCAACTTGTCCATGCCGCCCTGTTTTTTTAAACCCCTAAGCTAATTCCAATTGCCCGCATTTGGCCCATATCCCTCGACACCCATCCTACCTATGGACCTGTCTAAATGCTTTTTAAAGAACAAAATTGTACCCGCCTCTACTACTGCCTCTGGCAGCTTGTTCCAAACATTCACCACCCTCTGTGTGAAAAAATTGCCCCTCTGGACACTTTTGTATCTCTCCCCTCTCACCTTAAACCTATGCCCTCTAGTTTTAGACTCCCCTACCTTTGGGAAAAGATATTGACTATCTAGCTGATCTATGCCCCTCATTATTTTATAGACCTCTATAAGTTCACCCCTCAGCCTTCTACACTCCAGAGAAAAAAGTCCCAGTCTATCCAGCCTCTCCTTATAACTCAAACCATCCAGTCCCGGTAGCACCCTAGTAAATCTTTTCTGCACTCTTTCTAGTTTAATAATATCCTTTCTATAATAGGTGACCAGAACTGTACACAGTACTCCAAGTGTGGCCTTACCAATGTCTAGTACAACTCCAACAAGGCGTCCCAACTCCTGGATTCAATGTTCTGATCAATGAAACCAAGCATGCTGAATGCCTTCTTCACCACTCTGTCCATCTGTGATTCCACTTTCAAGGAGCTATGAACATGTACCCCTAGGTCTCTTTGTTCTGTAACTCTCCCCAACGCCCTACCATTAACTGAGTAAGTCCTGCCCTGGTTCAACCTAGCAAAATGCATTACCTCGTATTTATCGAAATTAAACTCCATCTGCCATTCGTCAGCCCACTGGCCCAATTGATCAAGATCCTGTTGCAATCTGAGATAATTTTCTTCGCTGTCCACTGTGCCACCAATCTTGGTGTCATCTGCAAACTTACTAACCATGCCTCCTATATTGTCATTCAAATCATTACTATAAATGACAAATAACAGTGGACCCAGCACTGATCCCTGAGGCACACTGCTGGTCACAGGCCTCCAGTTTGAAAAACAACCCTCTACAACCACCCTCTGGCTTCTGTCAAGAAGCCAATTTTGTATCCATTGAGAAACCTCACCCTGGATCCTATGAGATTTAACCTTATGCAACAACCTACCATGCGGTACCTTGTCAAAGGCCTTGCTGAAGTCCATGTAGACAACATCAACTGCACTGCCCTCATCTACCTTCTTGGTTACCCCTTCAAAAAACTCAATCAAATTTGTGAGACATGATTTTCCACTCACAAAGCCATGCTGACTGTCCCTCGTCAGTCCTTGCGTCTCTAAATGCCTGTAGATCCTGTCTCTCAAAATACCTTCCAACAACTTATCCACCTCAGATGTGAGGCTCACTGGCCTGTAGTTCCCAGGCTTTAGATTTGGGAATCTATGCGTGGAGCCAGAGGAAATGGGCAAGGTATTAAATGAGTACTTTGTGTCAGTATTCACCAAAGAGAAGTACTTGGTGGATGATGAGTCTGAGAAAGGATGTGTAGATAGTTTGAGTCATGTTCATAGAATCATAGAATCCCTACAGTGCAGAAGGAGGCCATTCGGCCCATTGAGTCTGCACCGACCACAATCCCACCCAGGCCCTACTCCCACATATTTTACCCGCTAATCCCTCTAACCTACGCATCTCAGGGCTCTAAGGGGCAATTTTTAACCTGGCCAATCAACCTAACCCGCACATCTTTGGACTGTGGGAGGAAACCGGAGCACCCGGAGGAAACCCACGCAGACACGAGGAGAATGTGCAAACTCCACACAGACAGTGACCTGAGCCGGGAATCAAACCCGGGACCCTGGAGCTGTGAAGCAGCAGTGCTAACCACTGTGCTACCGTGCCGCCCTACGGTTTATGTTGAGATAAAAAAGGAGGAGGTATTGGGGTTCTTGAGAAACATTGAGGTAGACAAGTCCCCAGGGCCTGATGGGATATACCCCAGAATACTGAGAGAGACAAGGGAGGAAATTGCTGGGGCCTTGAGAGAAATCTTTGTATCCTCACTGGCTACAGGGGAGGTCCCAGAGGATTGGAGAATAGCCAATGTTGTTCCTTTGTTTAAGAGGTAGCAAGAATAATCCAGGTAATTACAGGCCGGTGAGCCTTACATCAGTGGTAGGGAAATTATTGGAGAGGATTCTTCGAGACAGGTTTTATTCCCACTTGGAAATAAGTGGACGTATTAGTGAGAGGCAACATGGTTTTGTGAAGGGGAGGTCGTGTCCCACGAACCTGATTGAGTTTTTCGAGGAAGTGACGAAGATGATTGATGAGGGTGGGGCAGTGGATGTCGTCTACATGGACTTCAGTAAGGCGTTTGACAAGGTCCCTCATGGCAGACTGGTGCAGAAGGTGAAGTCGCATAGGATCAGAGGTGAGCTGGCAAGGTGGATACAAAACTGGCTCGGTCAAAGAAGACAGAGGGTAGCAGTGGAAGGGTGCGTTTCTGAATGGAGGGCTGTGACAAGTGGTGTTCCTCAGGGATCAGTGCTGGGACCTTTGCTGTTTGTAATATATATAAATGATTTGGAGGAAAATGTAACTGGATTGGTTAGTAAGTTTGCGGACGACACAAAGGTTGGTGGATTTGCGGATAGCGATGAGGACCATCAGAGGATACAGCAGGATATAGATCAGTTGGAGACTTGAGCGGAAAGATGGCAGATGGAGTTTAATCTGGACAAATGTGAGGTAATGCATTTTGGAAGGTCTAATACAGAATGAAAATATACAGTAAATGGCAGAACCCTTAGGAGTATTGATAGGCAAAGGGATCTGGGTGTACTGGTACACAGGTCACTGAAAGTGGCAATGCAGGTGGAGAAGGTAGTCAAGAAGGCATATGGCATGCTTGCCTTCATCGGCCGGGGTATTGAGTTTAAAAATTGGCAAGTCATGTTGCAGCTTTATAGAACCTTAGTTGGCCACACTTGGAATATAGTGTTCAATTCTGGTCGCCACACTACCAGAAGGATGTGGAGGCTTTGGAGAGGATATAGTAAAGATTTACCAAGATGTTGCCTGGTATGGAGGGCATTAACTACGAAGAGAGGTTGGAGAAAGTTGGTTTGTTCTCACTGGAGTGACGGAGGTTGAGGGGAGACCTGATAGAAGTCTGCAAGATTATGAGAGGCATGGACAAAGTGGATAGTCAGAAGCTTTTTCCCAGGGTGAAAGGGTCAATTACTAGGGGGCACAGGTTTAAAGTGCGAGGGGCAAGGTTTAAAGGAGATGTACGAGGCAGATTTTTTACATAAAGAGTAGTGGGTGCCTGGAACACATTGCCGAGGTAGTGGAAGTGGATACGGTAGTGACTTTTAAAGGGCGGCTTGACAAGTACATGAATAGGATGGGAATAGAGGGATATGGTCCCCGGAAGGGTAGGGGGTTTTAGTTAAGTCGGGCAGCATGGTCGGTGCAGGCTTGGAGGGCCGAAGGGCCTGTTCCTGTGCTGTAATTTTCTTTGTTCTTTGTTCTTTTCCCTGCAGCCTTTTTTAAACAAAGGCACAACATTTGCCACCCTCCAATCTTCAGGCACCTCACCCATGACTATCGATGATTCAAATATCTCTGCTAGGGGACCCGCAATTTCCTCCCTAGCCTCCCACAGTGTCCTGGGACATACTTCATCAAGTCCCGGGGATTTATCTACCTTGATGTGCTTTAAGACTTCCAGCACCTCTTTCTCTGTAATATGTACACTCCTCAAGACATCGCTATTTATTTTGCCAAGTTCCCTAACATCCACGCTTTTCTCAACAGTAAATACCGATGAGAAATATTCATTTAGGATCTCACCCATCTCACCTGGAGGAAGTCCATGCAGACACAGGAAGAACGTGCAAACTCCACACAGACAGTGACCCATCAAGTCTACTCTGCCATTGAATGAGTTCATGCCTGATCTGATATTGAATTGAACCCGGGTCCCTGGCGCTGTGAGGCAGCAGTGCTAACCACTGTGCCACCGTGCTGCCCGAAACATTGTGTGATTTTAAAAAGGAATTAGGTAAAGCTCTTGGGGCTAAAGGGACCAAGGGATATCGGGGGTGGGGGAGGGGGGGCGCAGTATTGGGGGGTGGTGGGGGCCAGGATATTGAATTTGATAATCAGCCATGATCAAAATGAATGGCAGAGCAGGCTCGAAGGGCCGAATGGCCCCCTCCTGCTTCTAGTTTCTATGTTTCTATGTAAAACAAAAAGGTCTGACTTCTCTTGTCAGCTTAAATTTGTCCACAGGGCTGCATCTTAATGGAGCTTGTTGCAGAGAGGTTTTGTTATAAATGTTGGCAATGTCAGACAGGATTGGGTGTCTGTCAGCTTACACTACTGGCTTTTACTCGTACCCTGTCGAATTTTATATTGGATTTTTTTAAGCCCTGCCGTTACTTTGTATATTTTGTTGTTGATTTTGTGGGGATTTGTTGTACTTTCACTATGGCTAAAATGAATGCATTGAATATGAGCTCTGGAGTGAGCAGCTCTCTTGTGGTTCAGTTGGTAGCACTCGCGTCTCTGAGTCTCAATCCAAAACGTGAGTGCAACCATCGAGACTGATGCTCCAGCGTGGTGTAGCGTTGAGTTGTTCAATGATTTGGTGTTTGTGACTGTGTGTGTGATAGTTAAGCCTGGGTGGGGTGACTGAGAAAGAGAAATTAAGCTGTAAGCACGGTGGCACAGTGGTTAGCACTGCTGTCTCACAGCGCCAGGGACCTGGTTTTGATTCCTGGCTTGAGTCACTGTCCATGCGGAGTCTGCACGTTCTCCCCGTGTCTGCGTGCGTTTCCTCCGGGTGCTCCGGTTTCCTCCCACAGTCCGAAAGACGTGCTGGTTAGGGTGCATTTGCCAAACTAAATTCTCCCTCAGTGTATCCAAACAGGCACCAGAGTGTGGCGACGAGGAGATTTTCATTGTAACTTCATTGCAGTGTTAATGCAAGCCTACTTGTGACACTAATAGATAAAAACTTACTAAGCTGTAAACATAAGGGCAAACATTTTAATGGATTGAATGAAACCCATGTTCGGACATATTACCTGAAGTGTTTCACCTCTGCATATCTCTATGTCATAAAACACAATGAGGATGGTGGAGAATAATTTAAATTTATCCGGCTCCTGTAACTTTGCTTTCTTCACCAGGAGATCTGTCGATGCCATGTGATCGATAGGGTTCAAGACCTACTTGGTCAGGTGTGGACCATTCGCAGGTAGCAGCGGCCCGCAAGAAGGCAATTCCTGTCCACTATCCTGAGGTAAAAGGCCAGTGAATATTTGAGAAGCGAACAGAGACACATCTATGTTCGATACTGTGGTAAACGCTCTCAAGAGATGCTTTAGACCGAGGAAAAGTGTGATGAGTAAGTGATATCTATTCCATCAGAGATGTCAGCAAAATGGAGATCCCATTAAACAAAATGTGTCGGCATTGCAGCAAACGGCTTCGATATGTAAATTTGGCACTCACGAGTCAATTAATTAATTTGTGACCAATTGATTGAAATGACTTGAATTCCACGAATTAGAGAACATGGTGGAAGATGATTTAATCTTGGCAAAAAGCCACAAGCTAGGAAGTCCAAATTAAATCCGCCATGTTAAATTCAAAAAGATTCCACGATTTGCATCCTCAGAGTCACGGTTGCAGGCAATGCGTTGCCCAGTCGGCTCAAGTGCAAGGATTAAGGGCAAAGAGACCCCAGCAGTCTTATCAACACGAGCCTCATCACAGTCAGATACCCTCAGGCATGTCCCCCAATTGTAAAACTACTTCATTGCGTTATGTCCGGCTCAAGGGAGAACATGTAACTTACGGTGAATGTGGAATCATTTCACCAAATTGTGTGTGTTGAAGAAGGAGACTTCATTGGTTTGACAGATTAGTGTCTCTTCATGTCAACCATCTCAAACTGCAAAGCACCAGGTCATAAGAACATAAGAACATAAGAAATAGGAGCAGGAGTAGGCCATCTAGCCCCTCGAGCCTGCCCCGCCATTCAATAAGATCATGGCTGATCTGACGTGGATCAGTACCACTTACCCACCTGATCCCCATAACCCTTAATTCCCTTACCGATCAGGAATCCATCCATCCGCGCTTTAAACATATTCAGCGAGGTAGCCTCCACCACCTCAGTGGGCAGAGAATTCCAGAGATTCACCACCCTCTGGGAGAAGAAGTTCCTCCTCAACTCTGTCTTAAACCGACCCCCCTTTATTTTGAGGCTGTGTCCTCTAGCTTTAACTTCCTTACTAAGTGGAAAGAATCTCTCCGCCTCCACCCTATCCAGCCCCCGCATTATCTTATAAGTCTCCATAAGATCCCCCCTCATCCTTCTAAACTCCAACGAGTACAAACCCAATCTCCTCAGCCTCTCCTCATAATCCAAACCCCTCATCTCCGGTATCAACCTGGTGAACCTTCTCTGCACTCCCTCCAATGCCAATATATCCTTCCTCATATAAGGGGACCAATACTGCACACAGTATTCCAGCTGCGGCCTCACCAATGCCCTGTACAGGTGCATCAAGACATCCCTGCTTTTATATTCTATCCCCCTCGCAATATAGGCCAACATCCCATTTGCCTTCTTGATCACCTGTTGTACCTGCAGACTGGGCTTTTGCGTCTCATGCACAAGGACCCCCAGGTCCCTTTGCACGGTAGCATGTTTTAATTTGTTTCCATTGAGATAGTAATCCCATTTGTTATTATTTCCTCCAAAGTGTATAACCTCGCATTTCTCAACGTTATACTCCATTTGCCATATCCTCGCCCACTCACTCAGCCTGTCCAAATCTCTCTGCAGATCTTCTCCGTCCTCCACACGATTCACTTTTCCACTTATCTTTGTGTCGTCTGCAAACTTCGTTACCCTACACTCCGTCCCCTCCTCCAGATCATCTATATAAATGGTAAACAGTTGCGGCCCGAGTACCGATCCCTGCGGCACGCCACTAGTTACCTTCCTCCAACCGGAAAAACACCCATTTATTCCGACTCTTTGCTTCCTGTCGGATAGCCAGTCCCCAATCCACTTTAACACACTACCCCCAACTCCGTGTGCCCTAATCTTCTTCAGCAGCCTTTTATGGGGCACCTTATCAAACGCCTTTTGGAAATCCAAAAACACCGCATCCACCGGTTCTCCTCCATCAACCGCCCTAGTCACATCTTCATAAAAATCCAACATGTTCGTCAAGCACGACTTTCCCCTCATGAATCCATGCTGCGTCTGATTGATCGAACCATTTCTATCCAGATGCCCTGCTATCTCCTCTTTAATAATGGATTCCAGCATTTTCCCTACTACAGACGTTAAGCTGACCGGCCTATAGTTACCCGCCTTTTGTCTCCTTCCTTTTTTAAACAGCGGCGTAACATTAGCCGTTTTCCAATCAACCGGCACTACCCCAGAATGCAACGAGTTTTGATAAATAATCACTAACGCATCCACTATTACCTCTGACATTTCCTTCAATACCCTGGGATGCATTCCATCCGGACCCGGGGACTTGTCCACCTTCAGTCCCATTAGTCTACCCAGCACTGCCTCTCTGGTAACATTAATTGTATTAAGTATTTCTCCTGCTGCCAACCCTCTATCGTTAATATTTGGCAAACTATTTGTGTCCTCCACCGTGAAGACCGACACAAAAAACTTATTTAAAGACTCAGCCATATCCTCATTTCCCACTATTAACTCCCCCCTCTCGTCCTCCAAGGGTCCAACATTCACTCTAGCCACTCTATTCCTTTTTATATATTTATAAAAACTTTTACTATCATTTTTTATATTAATTACTAGCCTAGCTTCATAGTCTATCCTTCCTTTCTTTATGGCTTTCTTAGTCTCTCTTTGTTGTTTCTTAAATTTTTCCCAATCACTTGTTTCTCCACTATTTTTGGCCACTCTGTACGCAGCTGTTTTTATTTTAATACTCTCCTTTATTTCCTTCGTTATCCACGGCTGGTTCTCCCTTTTCTTACAATCCTTGTTTTTTGCTGGAATATATTTTTGCTGAGAACTGAAAAGGATCTCCTTAAAAATCCTCCACTGTTCCTCAGCTATCCTACCTGCCAGCCTGCTCTCCCAGTCTACCTTAGCCAATTCATCCCTCATCCTATCATATTTCCCTCTGTTCAAACAGAGGACACTGGTTTGGGACCAAACTTTCTCCTCTTCCATCTGAATCAGAAATTCGACCATATTGTGGTCACTAGACCCAAGAGGGTCCTTCACAATAAGATCCTTAATTCTACCTACCTCGTTACACAATACCAGATCCAAAATAGCTCGTTCCCTCGTCGGTTCCGTAACATGCTGTTCAAGGAAACTATCCCGACAGCATTCTAAGAACTCTTCCTCCATTCCACCCTTACCGACTTGAGTCTGCCAGTCAATGTGCATGTTGAAGTCCCCCATGATTATTGCCGTTCCGTTTTTACACGCATCCCTTATCTGCTTGTTTATAGCCCTCCCTACCTCAACATTATTATTTGGGGGCCTATATACCACACCTACTAGTGTCTTTCTCCCTCTACTATTCCTCATCTCTACCCATAACGATTCCACGTTTTGTTCCTCAGAGCCTATGTCATCCCTCAGTACTACCCTGATATTATCTCTTATTAATAGCGCGACCCCACCACCTTTTCCTTCCTGTCTATTCTTCCTAAACGCCTGATACCCCTGGATATTCATCTCCCAGTCCTGGTCACCTTTCAGCCATGTCAGCCACGGTCGGTAAACTTAATCAATTAATTAATTAATTAGCTTGGTCTCAAACATGAAGACCCCACTGCAAAGCACATTAATGTATTTGACAACAACTCAACAGTATCTTTCTTATTTACCGGATTACATAGAAACTAGAAGCAGGAGTAGGCCATTCAGCCCATCGAGCCCACTCTGCCATTTATTTTCATCATGGCTGATCATCAAATTCAATATCTGATCCCTCCATCCCCTTCCATATCCCTTGATCTCTTTAGCCCCAAGAGCTATATCTAATTTCTTCTTGAAATCAGGCAACGTTTTGGCCTCAACTACTTTCTGTGGTAGTGATTCCACACATTCACCACCCTCTGGGTGAAGAAATTTCTCCTCACCTCAGTTCTAAAAGGTTTACCCCTTATCCTCAAACTATAACCTCTCTGCACTCCTCCACCATCGAGAACATTCTTTCTGAATCAACCCTGTCTAATCCTGTTAGAATTTTGTAAGTTTCTATGAGATCACCACCTCATTCTTCTGGACTCCAGCGAATATAATTTTAACCAACTCAATCTCTCCTCATATGTCAGTTCCACCATCCCAGGAATCAGCCTGGTGAAGCTACGCTGCATTCCCTCCATAACAAGGCCATCCTTCCTCAGATAAGGGGACCAAAACTGCACACACTAATCCAGGTGTGGCCTCAGCAAGGCCCTGTATAATTGGAGCAAGACCTGCTCCTGTACTTGAATCCTCTCACTATAAAGGCCAACATATCATTTGTCTTCTTCACCACTTGCTGTACCTGCATGCTTACCTTCAGCAACTGGTGCACAAGGACACCCAGGTCTCGTTGCAAATTCCCCTCTCAATCTACAGTAATTCAGATAATAATCTGCCTTCCTGCTTTTGCTACTCAAGTGGATAACCTCATATTTATCCACATTACACTGCATCTGTTATGCTTTTACCCACTCATTCAGCTTGTCCAAATCACACTGAAGCATCTCTGCATCCTCCTCACGGCTCACCCTCCCACCCAGCTTTGTGTCATGTGGCTTGCGACACACTAAGTGATTACAGTGATTTTACACATGACTGTGAATTTCATAGAATCATTGAATCCCCACAGTGCAGAAGAAGGCCATATGGCCCATCGAACCTGCACCGACAATAATCCCACCCAGACCCCATTCCCATAACCCCATGTATTTACCCTGCTAATTCCCCTGACACGAAGGGTCAATTTAGCATGGTCAATCAACCTAACCTATGCATTTTTAGACTGTGGAAGGAAACCCTCGCAGACCCAGAAAGAAGGTGCAAACTCCACACAGTGACCCGAGGCCGGAATTGAACCTAGATCCCTGGCATTGTGAAGCAGCAGTGCTAACCACTGTGCCACCGTGCCGCCCCATAGCAGATTACAACACTGAAACAGGCAATTCAGCCCAAACAATTTGTGATGGAATGTCTTTCCCACACATTGTCAGCCATTAACTTAATATCTGGAATGAAGAATCTACTAATGACCACGAAACGATTGTCGGAAAAACCCATCTGGTTCACTCATGTCCTTTAGGGAAGGAAATCTGCCATCCTTACCCGGTCTGACCTACATGTGACTCCAGAGCCACAGCAATGTGATTGACTCTCAACTGCCTTCCAAGGGCAACTAAGGATGGGAAATAAATGCTGGCCAGCCAGCGACACCCATGTCCAACGTATGAATAAAAAAAAATTAGCTTGCTACTTTGTGTTGGCTGTGACTCTATGCTATAACCGCTGTGCCATCATGCCAGCCCATTTGTTGGGCAAAAAGAGTTGAAGGCAGAATGGATGATAGACAGTGGGCAACAGACAGCACACTGTCTATAGTAAGCCAGTATCTAAAACTGAGCGGCTTCATGAAATAGAAAAAGAACTGATCCTGCACTACAAAGTACGCAATAAACTTGCATTGTTTGATGACGCCTGTAACACTGCGGAACTCGAGCAGTAACCTGGAAAACACTGCAGCAATGTGTATTATGTCTTACCCGTGAAGGTGACAGAACGATCGAGTGAAGCTTTCTGCTGGACAGAAATAGATCGCTGTATAGAGTTCATTAGAACCTGCAAGGCTTGTACACTCAATTAAAAATCTATTAAACAGTGTCTGTACCTCTATAACTGAGCCCATCTCCAACAAAACCATGGCGAATCCTCCAAACAGATATTTTTGGAGACGTACAAGCAGCCTCTAGGAGTCAACATACTTTGCTTGTTGTTCTTGATCCAATAGCAAATGACCAGAAATCAATGTAACCATCATTTCACTCACTGACGTTCCAGATGATGGGGTTTGCTGGAGACTATCACTACAATGGACAGTGTGCTTCCAGTCAGCTCACAGAGTTCTTAGTAAGCGATGGGTGAGCTGTGAGGAGGATGCAGAGATGCTTCAGTGTGATTTGGGCAGGCTGAGTGTGTGAACATCTACATGACAGATGCAGTATAATGTGCATAAATGTGAGATTATCCACTTTGGTAGCAATAATAGGGAGACAGATTATTACCTGAATGGATGTAAATTGAGAAATGTGGATACTCATCGAGACTTTGGTACCCTCGTGCATCAGTCGCTGAAAGTAAGCGCGCAGGTACAGCAGGCAGTAAAGAAGGCAGATGGTATGTTGGCCATCATAGTGAGAGGATTTGAGTGTAGGGATAGGGATGTTTTGCTGCAATTGTATATAGCATTGGTGAGGCCACACCTGGAGTATTGTGTTCAGTTTTGGTGTCCTTATCGAAGGAAGGATGTTCTTGCTATAGAGGAAGTACAGCAAAAATTTACCAAGCTGATTCCTGGGATGGCAGGTCTTTCATATGAGGAGAGATTAAGTCGGTTAGAATTATATTCACTGGAGTTTAGAAGAGTGAGAGGGGATCACATAGAAACTTATAAAATTTTAACAGAGTTAGACAGGGTAGATTCAGAAAGAATGTTCCCAATGGTGGGGAATTCCAGAACTAGGGGTCATAGTTTGAGGATAAGGGGTAAACCTTTTAGATCTGAGGTGAGGAGAAATTTCTTCACCCAGAGAGTGGTGAATGTGTGGAATTCACTACCACAGAATGTAGTTGAGGCCCAAACATTGTGTGATTTCAAGAAGAAATTAGATATAGCTCTTGGGGCTAAAGGGATCAAGGGATATGGGGGAAGGGGGATCAGGATGTTGAATTTGATGGTCAGCCATGATCAAAATGAATGGCGGAGCAGTCTTGACGGGCTGAATGGCCTCCTCCTGCTTCTGGTTTCTATGTAATTCACCACCATCTGACTTCACAATACAACCTGCAATCATCTGGTGTTGTTGAAGGATTGAACAGAGTGAGAAAGGATTGTCTGGGAGCTGGTATGTTAGAGAAGCAAATGTTTCAGCAATCCATTCTTAGCATGTTTCACACATTCTGATCCAACCCATATTCTCAGGCCAGAAAGACTCCAGCTGACCTGAGGAAAGTTATGATTTTTGCGGGCAGCTGAACATTCTTGAACAATCACCGTTATCCATCGAGAAGACCAGAACAAAAGCAGAAGGAATGACAAAGTGATGAGGTAAACCTAAAATGTACTTTGACAAGAGAACATGCACAGGGAAAGCGCTAATTAAGGTTGGAGATTGGGTTGGCACAAAAGGACATAGAACATAGAAGACTACAGCGCAGTACAGGCCCTTCAGCCCTCAATGTTGCGCCGACCAGTGGAACCAATCTAAAGTCCCTCTAATCTACACTATTCCAATATCATCCATATGTTTATCCAATAACCATTTGAATGCTCTTAAGGTTGACGAGTCCACTACTGCTGCAGGCAGGGCGTTCCACGCCCTTACTACTCTCTGAGTAAAGAACCTACCTCTAACATCTGTCCTATATCTCTCACCCCTCAATTTAAAGCTATGTCCCCTCATGCTAGCCATCACCATCTGAGGAAAAAGGCTGTCACTATCCACCCTATCTAATCCTCTGATCATCTTGTATGCCTCTATTAAGTCACCTCTTAACCTTCTTCTCTCTAACGAAAACAACCTCAAGCCCCTCAGCCTTTCCTCATACGATTTTCCCACCATACCAGGCAACATGCTGGTAAATCTCCTCTTCCAACACTTCCACATCTTTCCTATAATACGGCGACCAGAACTGTATGCAATACTCCAAATGCGGCCGCACCAGAGTTTTGTACAGTTGCAGCATGACCTCCTGGCTCCGAAACTCAATCCCTCTACCAATAAAAGCTAACACACCGTACGCCTTCTTAACAACCCTATCAACCTGGGTGCCAACTTTCAGGGATCTATGCACGTGGACACCCAGATCCCTCTGTTCATCCACACTACCAAGTATCTTACCATTAGCCCAGTACTCTGTATTCCTGTTACTCCTTCCAAAGTGAATCACCTCACACTTTTCCGCATTAAACTCCATTTGCCACCTCTCAGCCCAGCTCTGCAGCTTATCTATGTCCCTCTGTAACCTGCCACTTCCCTCCGCACTGTCTACAACTCCACCGACTTTAGTGTCATCCGCAAATTTACTAATCCATCCTTCCACGCCCTCTTCCAGGTCATTAATAAAAATGACAAACAGCAGTGGCCCCAAAACAGATCCTTGCGGTACACCACTAGTAACTGAACTCCAGGATGAATATTTCCCATCAACCACCACCCTCTGTTTTCTTACAGCTAGCCAATTCCTGATCCAAACCACTAAATCACCCTCAATCCCATGTGTCTGTATTTTCTGCAAAAGCTTACCATGGAGAACCTTATCAAACGCTTTGCTGAAATCCATATACACCACATCAACCGCTTTACCCTCATCCACCTCTTTGGTCACCTTCTCAAATAACTCAATAAGGTTTGTGAGGCACGACCTACCCTTCACAAAACCGTGCTGACTATCCCTAATCAAATTATTCCTTTCTAGGTGATTATAAATCCTATCTCTTATAATCCTTTCCAAAACTTTGCCCACAACAGAAGTAAGGCTCACTGGTCTATAATTACCAGGGTTGTCCCTACTCCCCTTCTTGAACAAGGGGACAACATTTGCTATCCTCCAGTCTTCTGGCACTGTTCCTGTAGACAATGACGACACAAAGATCAAAGCCAAAGGCTCTGCAATCTCCTCTCTAGCCTCCCAGAGAATCCTAGGATAAATCCCATCCGGCCCAGGGGACTTATCTATTTTTACCCTTTCCAGAATTGCTAACACCTCCTCCTTATCAACATCAATCCTATCCAGTCCAACAGCCTGCATATCAGTTCTCCCCTCGACAACACTGTCCCTCTCCAGTGTGAATACCGACGAAAAATATTCATTTAGTGCCTCTCCTATCTCTTCAGACTCCACGCACAACTTCCCACTACTGTCCTTGACTGGCCCTAATCTTACCCTAGTCATTCTTTTACTCCTGACATACCTATAGAAAGCTTTAGGGTTTTCCTTGATCCTACCTGCCAAAGACTTCTCATGTCCCCTCCTGGCTCTTCTTAACTCTTCCTTTAGGTCCTTCCTGGCTAACTTGTAACTCTCAAGTGCCCTAACTGAGCCTTCCATCTCATCTTAACATAAGTCTCCTTCTTCCTCTTCACAAGAGATTCAACCTCCTTAGTAAACCACGGTTCCCTCACACGTCTGCTTCCTCCCTGCCTGACAGGTACATATTTATCAAGGACGCGTAGTAGCTGTTCCTTGAACAAGTTCCACATTACAATTGTGCCCATCCCCTGCAGTTTCCTTCCCCAACCTATGCCAGCTAAATCTCGCCTAATCGCATCATAATTTCCTTTCCCCCAGCTATAACTCTTGCCCTTTGGTATATACCTATCCTTTTCCATTGCTACGGTAAACGTAATCGAATTGTGGTCACTGTCACCAAAGTGCTCACCTACCTCCAAATCTAACACCTGGCCTGGTTCATTACCCAGTACCAAATCCAATGTGGCCTCTACCTCTTGTTGGTCTATCTGCATACTGTGTCAGGAAGCCTTCCTGCACACATTGGACAAAAACTGACCCCTCTAAAGTACTCGAACTATAGCTTTTCTCGTCAATACTCGAACTATAGCTTTTCCAGTCAATGACTCGAACGAAAGCTTTTCCAGTCAATTACTCGAACTATAGCTTTTCCAGTCAATACTCGAACTATAGCTTTTCCAGTCAATTACTCGAACTATAGCTTTTCCAGTCAATAAAAGGGCCAGACCATGACCACAAACCTGCGGCTTCTCTATCAGGATCGAAACAGGCCGAGCAGTTGCTTGGTATCAGTGTTCATCTGTTCAATAACAACACAAAGTGAAATGTGAGATGCCTGATGGTGAGCAGACCAGGATACTTCGAGGACAGTGATGATGAGGATACATTTCCTTTTCCAATGAGCAAACGTGATGTTGACCATTGGCCCCATCAAGCTGATCACACAGAACCACAACTTCATAAATCTCAGTGCCATCATCAGAGACCTTAGTCATCAGCTTTGGGTACAAACAACACTTAAACTGCAGTCAAGTTGGCTACAGACAACACTTATACCCAGAGTACTCAATTTCCAAGCTTGTGCACAAGTGAGAACACAAAGCAGCGCAAAACATTGCAAAGCGTTCTGTTGATTCATACAGAAAATGCAATAGTTATAGTTAATTACAGCAAATGAGAAACAAGCAATTTTTCTCTTCCTTAATTTGCATACATATCCACCAATCATATCATAGCCTTTTGCCCTTTCTTATCCAATTGAAAACTGTCTCCTGCCAATTCTTCATTCGCAAAATATATCCCCATATCTTGCTGTTTTGTAATTGTCATGGTAACTGTTTTTTTTTATCCTGTGTCCTAGCCTGGAATGCAGTGTTTATGGAACAAGGCTTTAGATTTCGTCGCTTATCCTGATTACCTCAGTGTTGGCCTTACTGAAGGCCTGACTGAAGGCCTTGTTTGGCTAATAATCATTTTCCATTACTTGACAGAGTTTTTTGACAATTACGGAACTTTAATTTTCACCATTGTTTGTAACCTAATTTTCACACCTTCATATCTCATATAGAGACTATTTCAGTATCGAGAGAAAATGGACATGCTGAACTCTAAGAAATGCTGCAGTGTACATACGTTGGTTGTTTAGAATGGATTAGTTTTGAATAGGATCTTTAGTCTTTCAAGGTTTTATCATTCCAGATCTTGGGTCGATTCTCTGGCCTCCCAGCTGCATGTTTCCTGCCAGCGGAAGGTGGCGCATTGTTTGCTAGCGGCGGGATTCTCTGGTCCCATGGGAATTCCCATTGACATCGCCCCCACGCCGGCGGGAAACCTGCAGGCGGGGGTGCGCTGCTGGCAGGACTCGAGAATCCTGCTGGCATTAATGGCCAGAGAATTCCAGCCCTTGTCTTTACAACAGTTGGAAGAGTTGTTAGAGTGGGTGGACCTAGCTGAGTAGGAAGTTGTTTTGAACGTGGTCGTACTGGCAGTTGGTTGGCTGATCGTAATTCTTTCTTCATTCTTTGGAGTTGAACAGCTTCTTGCCTGGTGTGATTAATGGCCATTGTTTAATCCTGTTCTTCATGGGGAGAACAAACTCTCAGTTTGAGTGTAGTCTTCATTTTGTTGTTTTTCCCTGAGTGCAGTTCAGTGTGATGCATGTGGAATTGGAACCTGCATTCCTACTCACTTCACAATTATGCCCAAACCTTTGATTACTCTCTGCTTTTCAGGTTGCTTATCGAACTTACAAATCTTTTCATCCAACTCCGCAACAACTCTGGTATGTTCAGTTGTCTTTATTTCAGAGTTATCTGTACAACTCATATAAGTTTAACAACTTCACCTCAGCATTTAGTTTGTTTCAGAATGTTTCTTCCATGGTCACTGACCGCTCCTTACACTCTTTCAATTGACTCACCAGATCCTCAATCTGCTCCTTAGAGTTTTCCCTTTCTGCTTTTGAAGTCTGGGTGTGCTCTTCCATACTGTGCAGCTTCCCATGTCCCCCAGAGTGGATTGTAGTTCAAGAATTTCAGTATTGTTGAAAAATGAGACATGTCGAAGCTTTTCATCTCATACTCATACTTTTCACAAGAATACCAAAACAAGGGGAAAGCCACCATTTATAATGTATGAGAAGGAAATGCTGATTAGCTGCCAAGTGGACTCTGATTGGTAGTGGTGTTGCCATGGAGAACGCAGCAGTTGATGGTGACTGACACATAACTGCCGAACATGAATTGAAACTTAAACCAGGCAGCTGGACACTGATTGGTTAAGGTATTTCCCTAGGGAATGAATCAGTGAACGGCTGTCAGTTATTTTGTTTAGCTGAAACAGGCACAATGTGCGTACCTGTTCTTTCTGTCTGTAAAGAACAGGGCCCTGTGTATTAATATATGTAGCTTCCAGGGCACACAAATGTGGCACACTGCGAGCCTGACTGACAATCCTAAATTGGTTGACAGCATAATATTGCACACATTGAAGATTATTTAGCATATATTATCCAATAGCAGAATCACATCTGATGTTGAACAATGTTTTGAGATTTGCAAGCAAAGCATGGTTTGTACCTTGCCCTTTGTTAATAGTAGCTGGGCACAGTAAGAAGTCTCACAACACTAGGTTAAAGTCCAACAGGTTTATTTGGAATACAAGCTTTTGGGGCGCTGCTCCTTCATCAGGTGAGTGGAGGAGCAGTGCTCCGAAAGCTCTTGATTCCAAATAAACCTGTTGGACTTTAACCTGGTGTTGTGAGACTTCTTACTGTGCCCACCCCAGTCCAACACCGGCATCTCCACATCAATAGTAGCTGGGGCATGCCTGTTTGATATGATTGTCCAATCTTTGGGATGTGTGGCCTACATACCCAGTATCATACCCGATCTAGATGACGGGACTGGGGGCATTCTGGCCAAGTTTGCCGATGATACAAAGATAGGTGGAGGGGCAGGTAGTATTGAGGAGGTGGGGAGGCTGCAGAAAGATTTAGACAGTTTAGGAGAGTGGTCCAAGAAGTGGCTGATGAAATTCAACGTGGGCAAGTGCGAGGTCGTGCACTTTGGAAAAAAGAATAGAGGCATGGACTATTTTCTAAACGGTGACAAAATTCATAATGCTAAAGTGCAAAGGGACTTGGGAGTCCTAGTCCAGGATTCTCTAAAGGTAAACTTGCAGGTTGAGTCCGTAATTAAGAAAGCAAATATAATGTTGTCATTTATCTCAAGAGGCTTGGAATACAAAAGCAGGGATGTACTTCTGAGGCTTTATAAAGCACTGGTTAGGCCCCATTTGGAGTACTGTGAGCAATTTTGGGCCCCACACCTCAGGAAGGACATACTGGCACTGGAGCGGGTCCAGCGGAGATTCACACGGATGATCCCAGGAATGGTAGGCCTGACATACGATGAACGTCTGAGGATCGTGGGATTATATTCATTGGAGTTTAGGAGGTTGAGGGGAGATCTGATAGAAACTTACAAGATAATGAACGGCTTAGATAGGATGGACGTAGGGAAGTTGTTTCCATTAACAGGGGAGACTAGGACGCGGGGGCACAGCCTTAGAATAAAAGGGAGTCACTTTAGAACAGAGATGAGGAGAAATTTCTTCAGCCAGAGAGTGGTGGGTCTGTGGAATTCATTGCCACAGAGGGCTGTGGAGGCCGAGACGTTGAGCGTCTTCAAGACAGAAATTGATAAATTCTTGATTTCTTGAGGAATTAAGGGCTATGGGGAGAGAGCGGGTAAATGGAGTTGAAATCAACCATGATTGAATGGTGGAGTGGACTCGATGGCCAGATGGCCTTACTTCCGCTCCTATGTCTTATGGTCTTATGGTCTTATCACATTGACACTGAAATTCGTACACCACATCACTCATTTGTGTGACAGACAGAACATATTTTTGGCTTAATGGCAGCATCTTCTTCATGGCAAATACATTTGTTGCTACTGCATAGTAGCACCATGAAACAGTAGCTTCACCCGTTGCGCATATTGTTAAGATATTGCCCTTCCAGGGAAATCTGAGATAGACTGTGCATTTCTTTTCAATTTAAGTTTGTCAGCCCCTTATACATGACAAGTGTCTTGATGATTGCAAGATGAAAACCTTTGTGGAATCTCCTTTTTTTCAGCAATAATTCCAAAATTTGAACAGTTTTGGTTGTCAATTCTGATTTAAGCAACTGTTCTGATGCATCAGTAAATACGTTCTACTGTTCCAGGCATTTTCCACACTGCTTACTGGAGATGTCTGCTGCTTGCAGTTCAGGTTTTAATTGAAGGTTTAGCTTTGTTGAATTTGCTTTGACAAGTTTATCATTTAGGTGTTCCAAGTCCTTTTCAAATGTTCTACTTCATGGACTGATACTGCAGTTCTAGTTTTTCACTAACAAACCCATCTTTCATGCATAATTATTCATTCCCTGGAATGATCAGTTTTTTCCTAATCAGAACCTAATTCCTCAGTGCTGTTCTTCAAGCTCCAATTCAGTTATTTTACTTCTGGTAATTGTTTCTGAGACCCTTTGTGCTCTTTCGCAATAACTTTTACTTCCTTTTGTATTCTAGGTTCTTGATTTCCATTTCTTCATATATATCTTTGGAAATGCAATGCTCTTCTTCCAAATGCCCGACCATTTTCTTCAGCTCCGTCTCTTTCTTGTACCTCTTGGTTTCCTACTGGAATCAGCCATGATCTTATTGAATAGTGAAGAAGGCTTGAGGGGCCGAGTGGCCTATTCCTGCCCCTAATTTGTGTTAGAATAGAATAGAATATAAAACATTGCTGAGTGTTTCCTGCCAACCAATTCTTCAGAGCAACATCAAGTTCATTTCCCTTCTCGTTGTAATTTTCCAGAGGACCAAGCTTTGAGCTGAGGGATCCTAATACCACGTTAAGATTCTTCAACAGGATTTCCTTCTCTTTGCAAAGCTCAATCGCTTCATCTTGAGTTTCCTGAAATTCAACAGAGTCTTCTCGACCCTTTTCTGTTGTTCTTCCGTTCAGCTGTTCAAGAAAGTCTTCAGTTCTTCATGCTGCTGAAGAGTTACGTGTCTCTTTTGTATTTGATCTTGAAGGATGATTAGCTGTATTTTCAACTTTTATTCTCTTGTTGACCTCTAGCCAACTCACATTATGCTTCAGTGCATTGCTTTGTCACTCTTGATATTTCCAATGTAGCTTTTTCTGAAGTAGTATTCAACATCTTTTCTTAACTCCTCATGTTTTTCCAGGGCCACATATTGATTCTTCGAAGAGTCTTTCAAGGCAGCAACTTCTTTCAGTGTCATTTCTGTCTGGTATTGCACCTGGCTGCACTTCCGGTAGAGTTTCCCCAACTCCCTCTTGACTTGGGTTATGTGTCATTTGATATCACACTGTAGGTGGTACTGTACTCAGTCCCAGATTAACCCTTTCTATGTCAGATCCTTGTACAGTGGCAGTGACACCCACATCTCATGAACAAATATTTCTTAAAAGTTGTGAGAACGTGAAACTTCCTACTACATGGAATATTTGAGATGTCTAACACAGATGCAGTTAAGGGAGAACTAGATAACTACGTTAGGGAGAAAGGAATAAAAAGATGTGTTGATATGGTGAGATGAAGTAAGGTGGCAGGAGGCTTACGGGAAACATCAACATCAGCATAGGCTAAATGTCCTGTTTCTGTTCCGTAAAACTCTATGTAAGTGATATTCAATTTTTCCACATGCAAAATTCCCAATTTCAATATATCTCCATGGGGATCTATAGTAGGGAGACCAGGTGCATGCCCAGGAAAAGGAGAAACTATAGTCAGCTTATTCCTAGGTTTTTCCTTAATACAACTAGCACCTAATTCGGAGTAGCACTGGCAGAGACCTGACAACAGATTGTTCACACCCTTTATTAAGGGGAGGGTAATGGCCTAGTGGTATTATCACTAGACTATTAATCCAGAAACTCAGCTAATGTTCTGGGGACCCGGGTTCGAATCCCACCATGGCAGATGGTGAAATTTGAATTCAATAAAAACTACTGGAATTAAGAATATACTGATGATCATGGAACCATTGTCAATTGTCGGAAAAACCCATTTGGTTCACTAATGTCCTTTAGGGAAGGAAATCTGATGTCCTTACCTGGTCTGGCCTACATGTGATCCAAAGCCACAGCAAATTGACTCTCAATTGCCCTCGGGTAACTAGGGATGGACAATAAGTACTGGCCAACCAGCGATGCCCATGTCCCACGAATGAATAACAAAACAAAATGATGCTGGCTGTGTGGTTAAACAATATGAGATTTTCTAAAAGGACTTCTATTAAATTTTGTTCCCAATCCAAAAGATATTTGGAGAAGACACCCTTGAAGGGTTATGGGGAGAAGGCAGGAAAATGGGGATGAGGAGCGTATCAGCCATGATCGAATGGCGGAGCAGACTCGATAGGCCGAATGGCCTAATTCTGCTCCTATGTCTTATGTACTTATGAATTGATGAAGTTATAAGCCACACTAAAATTAAGCCCTTTATTTTTAGATGCCATTGAGGAAATTATCCTGCGATCACGATTCTACAAGTGGTCGGGAAAATAAGCCTAACCTCAACATTTGAAAAACGTCCAATGCATTGTGATGCTGAGAAGCTCTTTGATGGAAAAGATCCAAACTGTTCCTGGGAAGATATCCACCAAATGCAATCGGATTGTGTTCAATAAAGGCATTAGAAAGATTAACTTGTCAGCATTAAGGAACTACATCTAATTAATTGTACAAGCTCTCCATAAAATGAGAGCTGAGAAAGCACTTTTCGGGGACAGATTTCATCCATTGACATGAAAAACGCGGTAGAAGAGAGAAAAATGAGAATGTGCGAGTTAAGGAATTATTATTGGTTCATATCAAATTTCCAACTTCAAAACCTTTGGGTTAACATCCCGTGAGATGAATTTAAATTACTAACACATTTCCCCTGGGCAAGATACTCAATGTTTTGCAGGAATATAGCTTAAATATCTAGTGCATGAGTCACAAGAAAATTAATAAACAGGTACAGCAAGTAATTAAGAAGGCTAACGGAAAGTTGCCCTTCATTACGAGAAGAATTGAGTGTGAAAGTAAGGATGTTATGCTTCTGTTATGCAGGGCATTGGTTCAACCATATCTCGAATATTGGGCGGAATTTTCCCATCCCACCTGCCACGGGAATCGTAGCAGGCAGGACACAGACCATGCAAAGATCTATTGACCTCGGACAGGATTTTCCCGCCGTGGGGCGAGTGTGGCCAGAAAATCCCGCCCAATGCCCAGTATTGGTCTCCTTGTTTAAGAAAGGATGTAAAAGTGTTGGAGGTGGTTCAGAGGAGGTTTACTAGACTGATATCTGGAATGAGCAGTTTGTCCTACAAGGAGAGATTAGACAGACTGGGCTTGCTTGGGACGACACGGTGGCGCAGTGGTTAGCGCTGCTGCCTCACAGCTCCAGGGACCTGGGTTCGATTCCCGGCTTGGGTCACTCTCTGTGTGGAGTTTGCACATCCTCCCCGTGTCTGCGTGCGTTTCCTCCCGGTGCTCCGGTTTCCTCCCACAGTCCAAAGATGTGTGGGTTAGGTTGATTGGCCATGCTAAATTGACCCTTAGTGTCCCGGGATGCGTAGATTTGAGGGATTAGCGGGGTAAATATGTGGGGTTACAGGAATAGGGTCTGGGTGGGATTGTGGTCGGTGCAGACTTGATGGGCCAAATGGCCTCCGACTGTACTGTAGGGATTCTATGATTCTATGCTTCCACTCAAGTTTATAAGAATGAGGGATATAAGAGTCTAAATGATCTTGACAAGGTAGATGTGGAAAGGGTGCTTCCTCTTGTGGGTGTGTCCAGAACTAGGGAGTGCTGTTTTTAAATGAGAATGGAGATGAGGAGTAGGTGTCACTCTCAGAGAGCTGTGCAACTTTGGAACTCTCTGCTTCAGAATGCGGTGGAGGTGGGGTCATTGAATATTTTTAAGACTGAGGTAGATAGATTCTTGTCAGGCAAGGGAATCAAAGATTCGGGATGGAAGATGGGAATGTAGAACTTGGAAAACAAATAGATCAGCCTGCTTTGTTCTGGATGGTGTCAAGTTTCTTGAGTGTTGTTAGAGCTGCATTCATCCAGGCAAGTGAAGAGTATTCCATCACAGTCCTGACTTGTAGATGGTGGTCAGGCTTTGGGAAGAGAGCAGATGAGTTACTCACCCGCAGGCTTCCCAGCCTCTGACCTGCTCTGGTAGCTACAGTATTTATTTGGCTAGTCCAATTCAGCTTCAATGGTAACTGCTAGGGTGACGATAGTGGGGAATTATGGTGATGGGAATGCCAAAGAATGTGAAAGGGCAGTGATTAGATCCTCTCTTGTCGAAGATGGTCGTTGAGTTTACAAGTAGCAGACAACGGCCATCTCCAGCAAGAGAGAACCAAGTTGCTGTGGCAACATGCACTTTTGCATGCATGTTGTAGTCTGGGACTATGAATAGCAATGTCAGAGGCTCCAATTTTTTTACTATTACATGTCTGAACAGGAATCTTACTAACTGCCATTGGTGTATGTTGGAAGGTCATGTTATGAGCACACCTTCCTTGGCCATCAGGTCCTGGAGTGGGATTTGAACCTGGAGCTTCTGGCTCAGAGTCAGGTCGCTGCTATCAATTACACCAAAGGACATCTTCATTTTGGAATACATCAATGAAACTCAGAAAGATTGTCGCCAATAAGGAAGATATCTTCATAACATCAACCAACTCAGCCTCTGCTCTAGTGCACTTGCACTAAAAGCTCATCCATGTCCTTTTTAACCTCACAACTTGAATATTTCATAGCTCTCCTGACTGTCTCCAATCGTCTATAAATTTAAGTTCATTCAAAACTTCGCTGCTAAAATCCTAGATTAGACCATAAGAAATATGGCGGTAGATGTGGTTTATATGGATTTTAGCAAGGCGTTCGATAAGGTCCCCCATGCAAGGCTTCCAGAAAAAATGAGAGGGCATGGGATCCAAGGGGCTGCTGCCCGGTGGATCCAGAACTGGCTTGCCCAAAGGAGGCAGAGAGTGGGTATAGATGGGTCTTTTTCTAAATGGAGGTCGGTCACCAGTGGTGTGCCCCAGGGATCTGTTCTGGGACCCTTGCTGTTTGTCATTTTCATAAATGACCTGGATGAGGAAGCGGAGGGATGGGTTGGTAAGTTTGCCGATGACACGAAGGTTGGTGGGGTTGTGGATAGTCTGGAGGGATGTCAGAAGTTACAGAGGGACATAGATAGGATGCAAGACTGGGTGGACAAGTGGCAGATGGACTTCAACTCAGATAAATGCGTCGTGGTCCATTTTGGTAGGTCAAATGGGATGAAGGAGTACAATATAAAGGGAAAGACTCTTAGTACTGTAGAGGATCAGAAGGACCTTGGGGTCCGGGTCCATAGGACTCTAAAATCGGCCCCGCAGGTGGAGGAGGTGGTTAAGAAGGCGTATGATGTGCTGGCCTTTATCAATCGAGGGATTGAGTTTAGGAGTGCGGGGATAATGATGCAGCTATATAAGACCCTCGTCAGACCCCACTTGGAGTACTGTGCTCAGTTCTGGTCGCCTCACTATAGGAAGGATGTGGAAAAGATTGAAAGGGTGCAGAGGAGATTTACAAGGATGTTGCCTGGATTGAGTGGCATGCCTTATGAGGATAGGCTGAGGGAGCTCGGTCTTTTCTCCTTGGAGAGACGAAGGATGAGAGGAGACCTAATAGAGGTGTATAAGATGTTGAGAGGCATAGATTGGGTGGACTCTCAGAGGCTTTTTCCCAGGGTGGAAATGTCTGCTACGAGAGGACACAGGTTTAAGGTGCTGGGGGGTAGGTACAGGGGAGGTATTGGGGTAAGCTTTTCACACAGAGGGTGGTGGGCGAGTGGAATCGGCTGCCGTCAGTGGTGGTGGAGGTGAACTCAATAGGGTCTTTAAAGAGACTCCTGGATGAGTACATGGAGCTTAATAGGATGGAGGGTTATAGGTAGGTCTAGAAGGTAGGGATGTGTTCGGCACAACTTGTGGGCCGAAGGGCCTGTTTGTGCTGTAGTTTTTCTATGTCTATGTTCTAAATAGGAGCTGGAGAAGACCATTTTTAAAAATACTCATTCGTGGAGCATAGGCATCACTGGCTGGTCAGCATTTATTGCCCATTCCTAGTTGCCCTTGGAGGGCAGTTGAGAGTCAACCACATTGCTGTGGCTCTGGAGTCACATGTAGGCCAGACCAAGTAAGGACGGCAGATTTCCTTCCCTAAAGGGCATTAGTGAACCAGATGGGTTTTTCTGACAATTGACAATGGTTTCATGGTCATCAGTAGATTCTTAATTCCAGATTTTTAAAAATTGAATTCAAATTCCACCATCTGCCATGGCGGGATTCGAACTTGGGTCCCCATTCAGCTCTTCAAGCCTGTTTCACCGTTCAATAGGATCATGGCTGATCTAACACTCGCTAAGTCCACTTTCCTGCCTTATCTCTGTAACCCTTAATCCTCCTGCTGATTAAAAACCTATCGATCTCAGCCTTGCAAATGTTCAAGGACTCGACCTCCACAGCTTCCTGGGGTAAAGAATTCCAAAGATTCACCACTCTTTGGGAGAAGAAATTCTTTCTCAGATCTGTCTTAAATGAGCACCCCCTTATTCTGCAACCTCTGGTCCCACACTCTCCCATGAGTGGAAACACCCTCCCAACATTTACCCTGTCTAACCCCCTAAGAATCTTATATGTTTCAATCATAATTCAATCTCATTCTTCTGAACTCCAACAAGAACCAATCCAACCCGTTTAACCTTTCCTCATATGGCAGTCCCTCCATACCTGAGATCACCCTGGTAAACCTCCTCTGTACTGCCTCCAATGATAATATATCTTTCCTTAAATGAGGGACACTGTACACAATATTCTCAATGTGTCTTCACCAGTATCTTGTACAGTTGCAGCAACACTTCGTCACTTTTATTCTCCGGCCCCCTCGAAATAAAAACCAGCTTTCCATTTGCCTTCTCTATTACCTTCTGTACCTGTGTGCTAGCTTTCTGGCTTCATAAATAAGGATCTCCTCAAGACTCTTTGTGCCACAGCTTTCTGCAGTCTCTCTCCATTTAAATAATAATCCATCTTCTCATACTTTCTTCCAAAATGAACATTTTCCCACATTGAATTCCATTTGCCAATTTTCTGCCCACTCACTGAACCTGTTAATGTCTCTCTGTAAGATATTTATATCCTCCTTACACCCTGCCTTCCCTCCCACCTTTGTATCATCCGCACATTTGGCCACCGTACACTCTGTTCCTTTCTCCAAATGATTAATCGATATTGTGAAAAGCTGCGGTCCCAGCACTGCTCCCTGTGGCCCTCCACTGGTTACTTCCAACCTGAAAAAGACCCCCTTATTGCTACTCACTGCTTCCTGCTAGCCAATCCTTTATCCATGCCAAAATAGTACCTCCAACACCATGATCCCAATCTTGTGCATCTCATCAAATGCCTTTTAAAAATCCAAATATGCAACACTGACTATCTACTCTGACTGATACCTCCCCAAAAATTTCTAATAAATTTGTCAGATGTGATTTCCCCTTCATGAAACCATGCTGACTCTGCTAAATCAGATTGTGATTTTCCAAATGACTCCAAATTCTCTCCTTAATAATCGATTCTAATATTTTTCCAATAACTGAAGTTAGACTAACTGGCCTGTAGATTTCTAATGTTCAGCCTCAATTGTGACTCCTCGGATACTGAAGCAGTCCATGTCCAAATGCAGCAAGACCTAGACATTATCCAGGCTTGGGTTGACAAGTGCCAAGCGACATGCACACCGCACAAGTGCCAGGCAATGACCATCTCCAACAAGAGAAGATTGAATCATCGCCCCTTGACATTCAATTGAGGTACCATTGCTGAATCCCCTACTATCAACTTCCTAAGGATTACCATTGACCAGAAACTGAATTGGACTAGCCATATACATACTGTGGCTACCAGGGTAGGTCAAAGACTAGGAATCCTCTGGCAAGTAACTCACCTCCTGACCCCCCCCCCAAAGCCCATCCACCACCTACAAGGCACAAGCCAAGAGTGTGATAGAATGTTCTCCACTTGCCTGGATGAGTGCAGCTCCAACAACACGCAAGAATCTTGACACCATCCAGGACAGAACAGCCTGCTACATTACTGCACCTTCCATAAACGTTCAATCCTTCCACCACTGGCAAACAGTGACAGCCATGTGTAGCATCTACAAGATGCATAGCAGGACTTTGCCAAGGCTCTTTACACAGCACCTTCCAAGCCCACTACCATCTAGAAGGACAAGAGTAGCCCTCCAAGTCACTCAGCATCCTGAATTGGAAATATATTGCCATTCCTTCACTATCACTGGGTCAAAATCCTGGCACTCCCTCTCAAATGGGTGTACCCACACCATGGGAACTGCAGTGGTTCAAGAAGGCAGCTCACCACCTCCTTCTGAAGGGCAATTAGGGATGGGCAAAAATGCTGGCTTGGCCAGCGACACCCACATCCCATAAATGAATTCAGAAAAAAAATGATTTTAATTTAAAAGCAAGATAGTGCAAATGCTGGAAATCCAAGATCAAACCAGAAAGTGCTGAGAAAAACTCAGAGGGTCTGGCAGCATCCGAGGAGTGAGGAGCAGTGTTAATGTTTCTAGTTGACCGTGACTCTTCTTTTAATGATATTTATTTGAAGGAAGGAAGACAAAGTCTCGTGTTATTTGAGTGGGAGAATTCACTCTGGTTTCTTCGCTCCTAAGGTGGTAAAATCATGCCAAATTCACTGGGCCACAACAAGAGAAACGACAATTTATTTTTAATCACCTTTTTTTAAGTTGTACAGCTTTTCCGAGCTGTTTGTTTGAATTCCTGCTTGCAGTTCCACGAGAGGCTGCCTCGCTCGTCACCAAAATAGCAGTTGCCTGCAGGTTAAGAATAAAGAACATGCCAGGCAAGACAATTGCACAATGTCCAGTAGTCAATACATCGCACTCCAGAAAGCAGGAAGGGGGTATAAATTACACTTCTTGTAAAGTGAGAAGCATTACACAGGAAGCTGAGAGTCAAATATTCCCCACTGTGTTAATCATGGAAACTGAATGTGCCACATTCTTAACCGCAAGTTACTGAATATTGACCACCTTGGCTAGCGGCGAGAGAACCAGACCAACACACAGCAGGGCAGGGATCTGCAATCATTTTCCACTTCAGGCTCAAGTCATTATTTTGCTACAGTAAGAAGGAGCATTTGGTAAGCTTAACACTCTTGCGTACTTGGAGTAACCTTGCTCTGGTGGTAAAAGGGGCTCACTGCAATGTTTTATTGCACAATTAATATTGTGGTCGATGCTATTTTCTGGGGTAATAGGTCTTCACATTTGTGCATAAATGAAGCCGGGCCTCTTAACTGAGATCATGTTATTCAAGAGCTAATGGCACTTATTGTATTATATAAGAGTACCCTGCTTCACTGCAAAAACTGGTGCATTGCTTTCACATTGCAAACTTGTCAAAGGTTATTCATTTGACTTCCTACACAATAGCGTCCTCTACTGTCTGGAGATCTTAACTACTTCTTGCTGAAATTGATCGCCAACACGTATAGGAAACAGTTGCATATGAAAATGTAACAAGAAATATAATAACAGCATCGAGTAAAGTTAATCTCACACACATTAGAAGATTTTTTAAAAGTCAAACCATTACACATGCAAAAACTCTCCATAAAAGTAAAAATTAATCCATTACCACGATACAATGATAAAATGGACCGATAAAGGATATTAAAGATAAATACCAGTTGAGAGTGCAAGTATCCAATAAATGAATCCACACAGGCCTCACACTTCTTTTTGTTAATTGTCCACACAAGGCAAATAGGGGAGGCGATGGCCGAGTGATCCAATCCAGCAACTCAGCTAATGTTCTGGGGACCCGGGTTCCAATCCCGCCACGGCAGATGGTGGAATTTGAATTCAATAAAAAATATCTGGAATTAAGAATCTACTGATGACCATGAAAACCCATCTGGTTCACTAACATCCTTTAGGGAAGGAAATCTGCCATCCTTACCCGGTCTGGCCTACATGTGACTCCAGAACCACAGCAATGTGGGTGACTCTCAACTGCCCTCTGACATGGCTTAGCAAGCCATTCAGTTGTCACCACCACCTTCTCAAGGGCAAATAGTGATGGGCAATAAATGTCGGCCAGCGATGCTCATGTCCCATCAATGAATTTTTAAAACTTCCATTGTTTTGAATTTATAACCATATACCATCCACCTGAATTATATCCATCCATCTTGTCTATCAGCCAGATAGTCAACTTGTTAAAATGGCATCAGGTCTAAAGAAAGGTGCAACTCTCTACACCCTATTCAGATCATTCAGCATGGGGGCCATGGTTCAGGATGTGCCCACGCCCATTCAGATTAAAGTGGTTACATCACAACTTTGGTCTTCCCATTTCACTTGCATGATTTGCATGAACCTGTACCTCCAGCGCTGGTCTCCTACTTGCAACACTGGCCATACAATCTGCACACAGCACGTGGCCCTGGCATTATTGTTTCACGATTGCATGGTATAGACAGTCTTCTTTTTCTTAAAAACAGACTGCCTGTCAAAGGAAGGTGGTAAAACAAATAGCCACAGTTGAAATTCTTAATAAATTAATACAAGGGCAAGCAAGACGATCCGGAATGACAAATGTGATGCTGGAGACATTACTGGGGCAGGCAGGAAGGACAAGAGATCTTGCAGTGCACCAGAAGACCCTCAAGGACCACCTACAGAAGGAAATGAGTGTAGTTGGCTGGGAAGGTCAACTCCTGGAGCAACTCCTGCAGCCTGGACACAAGGGTGTGAAAGCAGTGCCAGAAAAGGTCTGATATGAGTGTCGCTGGCTGGCCAGCATTTCTTGCCCATCCCTAGTTGCCCTTGGGGAGCAATTCAGAGTAGGCCACATTGTTGTGGCTCTGGAGTCACATGTAGACCAGACCAGGTGAGCACGGCAGATTTCCTTCCCTAAAGGACATGAGTGAACCAGATGGGTTTTTCCAACAATCGACAATGGTTTCATGGTCATCAGTAGATTCTTAATTCAAGATTTTTTTTAATGAATTGAAATTCCGCCAATGCCGTGGCGGGATTCGAACCTGAGTCCCCAGAACATTAGCTGAGTTTCTGGGTGAATGGTCTAGCGATAATACCATCAAGCCATCGCCTCCCCAGGATAATCTCAACAGCGGTGAATGCATCTTCACATGACATCACTTCACAACGCCAGTGCCTCGCAATACTCAATGCACCATTCGCCTTTCACCCATCCTCAGCATCCCTGAATACCCAGGAATTATATCCAACTACTTCACCTGACACTCACACTTACCAACACTGCCAGCCTCACAATCACCTCTTGCTGCCTCCACATACCTCAGTTAGTCAGCCCTCTTAACCCCAATGGAGGAGATACATTGAAGAATCATGGGGCCAGTTGCAATGGAGACAAAGAACAGAGAACAAAAAACAGTACAGCACAGGAACAGGCCCTTCAGCCCTCCACGCCTGCGCCAATCATGATGTCTGCCTGAACTAAAACCGTATGCACTTACGGAGTCCATATCCTTCCATTCACATCCTATCCATGTATTCGTCTAGTTGCCCTTAAATGCCGCTATTGTACCTGCTCCCACCACCTCCCCAAGCAGACATTCACCACCCTCTGTGTAAAAAACTTGCCTTGCACATCTCCTCTAAACTTTTCCCCACGCAGCTTAAAGCTATGTCCCCTAGTACTTGACTTTTCTACCTAGGAAAGAGCATCCGATTATCCACTCTGTCCATGCCATTCATAATCTTGCAGACTCCAATCAGGCCACCCTCAACATCCATCATTCCAGTGAGAACAAACCGAGCTTATTCAACCTCTCCTCATAGCTAATACCCTCCAGACCAGGCATCATTCTGGTAAACCTCTTCTGTACCCTCTCCAAAGCCTCCATATTCTTCTGGCAATGTGACGACCAGAATTGCACACAATTATAGGCCTTGTTATCTGGCACTGGAGGGTTATTCAGGATGATGGATATTCGTGCCAAATACCCACACTCAACTCTCACCTCACTCTTATCTTACTATCGACATGGTGAACAAGCTGCTGGTGGTGTGGCCATGATGCGACTGTTTTACACCTCACTCCCTTCTTTCTCACCAACTTTTCCTTTCTGATTTCCTGCATTCAGGGACTGTCACCTGCCCGGTTGCAGGAGACCATGGAGGTGAGACCATGAAAGAGAGCCCAATCCATCACGCAAACCAGCCTCCCATCCATTGACTCTGTCTACACTTCCCGCTGCCTTGGAAAAGCAGCCAGAATAATTAAGAACCCCACACACCCCGGACATTCTCTCTTCCACCTTCTTCCTTTGGTAAAAAGATACAAAAGTCTGTGGTCACGTACCAACCAACTCAAAAACAGCTTCTTCCCTGCTGCTGTCAGACTTTTGAATGGACTTACCTCGCATTAAGTTGATCTTTCCCTAGCTATGACTGTAACACTACATTCTGCATTCTCTCATTTCCTTCTCTATGAATGGTATGCTTTGTCTGTATAGTGTGCAAGAAACAATACTTTTCACTGTATGTTAATACATGTGACAGTAATAAATCAAATCAAATCAAAGGGATGAAGGAACAGGATGGCACTGATGAAGAGATAGGACCTGACACTTGCAAGCCACAATGCAGAAATTGTCATGACACATTGTAATGGCCTAACTATAATCGGGTTGTGGGTTTTAAACAAAAAGAAAAAGACGTGGTTTGCACACATACATTCAAGCGAACAACAGGTTTATTGTAGAAGCTGTTCCCTGTACACAGCAGACACTGAAACTAAGGCCTGTGAACCACCCCAATGTCATCACCAACAAATCATGTGACTGGCTCTTAAAGTCATCATACAACCACTTAAGCACATAACACAAACCTTGGACAGTAACATTGAGGTGGGATCAGCACATGTCGATTTTTTTTTTTTTAAATGTGAGTGTCAGGTGAAGTCGTTGGATATAATTCCTGGCCTGTTCATCCCTAGTTGCCCTTGGAGGGCAAGTGAGAGTCAACCACATTGCTGTGGCTCTGGAGTCACATGTAGGCCAGACCAGGTAAGGACAGCAGATTTCCTTCCCTAAAGGACATTAGTGAACCAGTTGGGCTTCTCCGACAATTGACAATGGTTTCATGGTCATCAGTAGATTCTTAATTCCAAATATTTTGCCGTGGCGGGATTCGAACGCAGGGGCCCAGAGCATGAGCTGAGTTTCTGGATTAATAGTCTAGCGATAATACCTCTAAGCCATCACCTCCCCACATCAAGGCATGAGCGGGCTGCAGCCAGGTCAAGGGGAAAGGATGTCTTGTTTGTCAAATCAGCAGAGGGAGAGGTCACAGATGAGCTCTACTGCAGAGGACATAAATGAGAAGCTAGATGGAGCAGAGTACAGCAGAACACTGAATGGCAACCACACCGAGATGTTTGCCCCTGTCACTATCAAGCAGTCATGATGTGGAGATGCCGGCGTTGGACTGGGGTAAACACAGTAAGAAGTTTAACAACACCAGGTTAAAGTCCAACAGGTTTACTTGGTAGCAAAGGCCACACAAGCTTTCGGAGCCTTAAGCCCCTTCTTCAGGTGAGTGGGAATTCTGTTCACAAACAGGGCATATAAAGACACAGACTCAATTTACATGAATGATGGTTGGAATGCGAATACTTACAGCTAATCAAGTCTTTAAGATACAAACAACGTGAGTGGAGAGAGCATCAAGACAGGTTAAAGAGATGTGTATTGTCTCCAGACAGGACAGCCAGTGAGACTCTGCAGGCCCAGGCAGGCTGTGGGGATTACATCGCTGAGCAGAGACTGATAGCCAAGTTCCGCACACACGAGGACGGCCTCAACCGGGATATTGGGTTCATGTCACACTATTTGTAACCCCCACAGCTTCCTGTTCTGCTGCAGACGCAGAGACACTGTCACTGCTGCCCCCATACCTTTTATATCCTTTATGTGGACAGATCACCCACTCCTCAGTGAAGATCATGGAATCCTACAGTGCAGGAGGAGGCCATTCGGCCCATCGAGTCTGCACCAACCACAATTCCACTCAGGCCCTATCATAGACGCAGCAGCACCCTCTGGCAATACATCATAGAAACTCAGTTTGATTTGATTTGATTTGACTTATTATTGTCACATGTATTAACATACAATGAAAAGTATTGTTTCTTGCACGCTACGTAGACAAAACATACCGTTCATAGAGTACGCAGGGGGTGAAGGAAAGGAGAAGATACAGAATGTACTGTTACTGTCATAATTAGGGTGCAAAGAAAGATCAGCTTAATATATGGTAAGTCCATTCAAAAGTCTGACAGCAGCAGAGAAGAAGCTGTTCTTGAGTTGGTTGGTCTATGATCTCAGACTTTTGTATCTTTTTCCCAACGGAAGAAGGTGGAAGACAGTTTGGTGCAGCTCCTGCTCTGTCTAAGACCATAAGAAACTACAAAGGGTTGTGAATGAAGCCCAGTCCATCACTCAAACCAGCCTCCCATCCGTTGACTCTGTCTACACTTCCTGCTGCCTCGGAAAAGCAGCCAGTATAATTTAGGACCTCACACATTCTGAATAGTTCCACAGCAGACGCCATTTCCCTGGCCCTGCACTCAACCCTGAAACACCTAGATAACAAAGACATCTCTGTCAGACTCCTATTTATTGACTACAGCTCAGCCTTCAACACCATTATTCCTACGAAACCCATCTCCAAACTCCTTGGCCAGGGGCTCAGCTCCTCCCTCTGCGACTGGATCCTGAACTTACTAACTCACAGACCAAAATCAGTAAGGATAGGCAACAACACCTCCTCCATCATCATCCTCAACACCGGTGCCCCACAAGGCTGCGTCCTCAGCCCCTGACTATACTCCTTATACACCTATGATTGTGCGGCCAAATTCCCCTCCAACTCGATTTCAAGTTTGCTGATGACACCACTGTAGTGGGTCGAGCCTAAACAACGATGGGACACAGTACAGGAATGAGATAGAGAATCTGGTGAGCTAGTGTGACAATCTTTCTCTATATCCTAGCTATGACTGTAACACTACATTCTGCACTCCTTTCCCTCTCTATGAATGGTATGCTTCGTCTGTATAGTAAGAAGTCTCACAACACCAGATTAAAGTCCAACAGGTTTATTTGATAGCACAAGCTTTCGGAGTGCTGCTCCTTCATCAGGTGAGTCAGGTAGCACATGTTTTCGGAGCAGCGCTCCGAAAGCTTGTGCTACCAAATAAACCTGTTGGACTTTAACCTGGTGTTGTGAGACCTCTTACTGTGCCTACCCCAGTCCAACGCCGGCATCTCCACATCTTGTCTGTACAGCGCTCAAGAAACAATACTTTTCACTGTATACAAATGCATGTGACAATAATAAATTAAGTCAAATCAAAAGAGTATGTCCAGGGTGTGGAGTCCTTAATCATGCTGGCTGCTTTTCCAAGACAGTGGGAAGTGTAGACGGATGGATCGATGGATGGGAGGCTGGTTTGCATGATGGACTGGGTTGTGTTCATGACCTTTTGTAGTTCCTTGCGGTTTTGGTCAGAGCAGGAGCCACACCAAGCTGTGATACATCCAGAAAGGATGCTTTCTGTGGTGGACAGGTCGGAGAATCCAACATCAGCTTGATTTCTGTTAAAATGTTTGAATTGGCCTGAATTTAAAGAGAGGCTTCATTGGGAGACAATCAGATCTGCTTTCCTTCAGCATCGAATACAAAAGCAATCGATAAGCAACCTGTCAACACCCCACTGCTTTGAACAACATCTGAGCATCTTGAAAGCTGAAGACACTGCTCCACATTTGTCTCTCCCACACACAAGACCTTACCTGCACATGTCGAGTTGTTTTGATTTGTTGGCGTATCTTTTTCCCAGGAAATAAATCTGTTTGGGAATGATTGAAGCTCCACGTGGCTCGGAGTTTGGAAACTGAAATGTAGGTGAAATTACCTCATTATTTTAAATAGACAACATTGACAATCCTGCATTTAGCTATTTTGCACATTTTCTTTTAATACACCTCGTTGCCTGGAGTACGAGCCAGAGGATGAAAATATTAAATGTGACGCATTCAAGCATGTCACCTTCAGTGACATATTACTGAACCTGCACGCAGAAATCCTTTGTCTCAGCTCAATTGCATCATTCCCCCCTCTCCCCCCCCCCCAACTCCCCCGCCTCAGGCTATTCTTTCCCTTCAAAGAAAACATTTCTAAACTCCCGTGAGTCATCAAAGAAGATATGGATAGATAGCTCCATTGTTCTGGACGATTAACGTAAATAACTTCCGGGCAATTTCTTTGTCTTTTTTGAAAGATTGGATTCCAGACGAAAAATTGCTTCGTGTTTATAATAACTGTCCTTTAAAGTCTGTCAGCGGCACAGTGGTCAGCACTGCTGCCTCAGAGCGCCAGGGGCTTGGGTTCGGGTCACTGTCTGTGTGGAGTCTGCACCTTCTCCCCGTGTCTGCGTGGGTTTCCTCCGGGTGCTCCGGTTTCCTCCCACAGTCCAAAGGCGCGCAGGTTAGGTGGACTGGCCATGCTAAATTCTCCCTCAGTTTGCTTCTGTGAGTGTGTGCCCTGTGATGGACTGGCGCCCCGTCCTGCGTGTCGTCTGCCAAGCCCCCTGTGTCTGCTGGTACAGCCTTTGAATCCCCGTGACCCTCAGCTGGAATAAGCAGTGAAGTCTGCCAAGGTGCAAACGCATTTTTTTTTTAAGCTGAATGATATTTTCAGAAAGCTTTTTTTTTTAGCAGTCCCGGATTTGTCTAACTCCTGACATTAATAACACACAAGAAGACATCAGTACTAAACATCGCCAACAAAACAAACACTTACAGTTTTGACTCCTCGCCATCTCCCCAGCTCCTGGCTGCAATTGAATCTAATTGCGATCATTCGGGAAAAAAACTGAATGATCCAATCATTTGAATTGCACGACCTAATCCAACACAGGCGTGTGTATTCCTCCTGTGTTGTATCACTGCATGGTTCTAGGGAAGTGGGAATTGAGAATCAGACCCTATCTTCACAAGATATATGGGGAGGTTTGAGAGGGGTGTGGTTTGGGAATGTGGTGAGGTTGATCTTAACAATAGGCCCAATTATTTTGCATTGTATTAGTCTCCCCGTGCCAAAGCTAACTAATGGGTAAGCTTTGGCAGGGGCAGCCTGATTAGCGGGCAGCAGGGACAGTGGGTGGAGTGTGATTGGGAGGGGTGAGAGGCAGAGGCCTGCGATCAGCAAGGATGGGGAGCAGGGGGGTGGTGGTGAGAGGGGGTTGCTGGAGATTGGGAGGCTTACTTGAGAAGTCTGGGAGCAGCACTCTTACTCCTACTGAACAACAAAGATACTAGAAGAGCCACTTATTTGTGGGGGTTAGTTAGTTCAGTTGGTTAGCTTTAACAACAATAGTGTGGTGCAACATGAGACCAATCACACAGGTTCAAGAAAGAGTTGGGGGAAGAGAGAGAGCTGGAGAGGAAAGAGAGAGCAATGGGGGAGGGGGATGAGATAGAGAGATGGGGGAATAAGAGAGAGGTCAGAGAAAGAACCAGGGATGGGGAAAGAATGATGGATGGGGGAAGAGAATGAGATGAGTGGAAGAAAGCGAGATGGGGAAGAGAGGGAGAAGAAAGAAAGATGGGGAAGGGGGAAGGGAGAGAGAGATGAGGGAAGAGAGAGATGGGGAAGGGAGAAGAGAGAGAGAGATGAGGGAAGAGAGAGAGATGGGGGAAGAGAGAGATGGGGAAAAGAGAGAGAAATGGGGAGGGGAAAGAGGGAGAGGGATGGGGGGAGGGGAAGAGAGAGAGATGAGGAAAGAGAGAGAGATGGGGAAAGAGAGAGAGATGGGGAAAGAGAGAGAGATGGGGAAAGAGAGAGAAATGGGGAAAGAGAGTCATAGAATCCCTCCAGTGCAGAAGGAGGCCATTCGGCCCATCGAGTCTGCAACGACCACAATCCCACCCAGGCCCTACCCCCACATATTTACCCGTTAATCCCTCTAACCTACGCATTTTAGGATTCTAAGGGGCAATTTTTAACCTGGCCAATCAACCTAACCCGCACATCTTTGGACTGTGGGAGGAAACCGGAGCACCCGGAGAAAACCCACGCAGACACGAGGAGAACATGCAAACTCCACACAGACAGTGACCCGAGCCGGGAATCGAACCCGGGACCTTGGAGCTGTGAAGCAGCAGTGCTAACCACTGGGATAGACACTGTGCCGAGAGATGGGGAAAGAGAGAGAGATGGGGAAAGAGAGAGAGATGGGGAAAGAGAGAGACATGGGGAAAGAGAGAGAGATGGGGAAAGTGAGAGAGATGGGGAAAGAGAGAGAGATGGGGAAAGAGAGAGATGGGAGAAGAGAGAAATGGGAGAAAAGAGAGAGAGATGGGGAAAGAGCGAGAGATGGGGAAAGAGAGAGAGATGGGAGAAGAGAGAGAGATGGGAGAAGAGAGAGAGATGGGAGAAGAGAGAGAGATGGGGAAGAGGAAAGAGATGAAGAGGAGGGGAAGAGAGAGAAATGAGGAGAAAGGGAGAGAGATGGGGGAAAGAGAGATAGTGAAGAGAGAAATGTGGAAAGAGAGAGATGAGACAAAGAGAGATGGGGGAAGAAGGGAAGGAAAGAAAGAGAGAGAGATGATGGAGGAGGAAGAGGAGAAGGAGGAGGACAACAGCGACCTCCTCACTATGCGGTAACACGGATTGTAGATGCTATTCCAGGATTCAGAGTTCAAACTTTACACCTAGAGAGGTGATGAAAGGTGAGAATGACAGGCCGATAATGGAACGATTTAAACAGCGCATGGGAATAGCCTCCTTCCTTTAAAATAACACTGGCACATGGATTACCCGCAGAGTTTGATCTGTAGCACTCTTTGTTGGAGTGTGTTAAACCGGCCAAGTAGCAACTCCGAAATGGCCTCAGATCTCCATTGGAGGGTAAGTGGCAGTGGCAGCAGGACAGTGGAATCCGTATCCAAAATGGGATAGGAGTGAGTTTGTGGGCTGAAGGGCTTTGAAGGAGGTGGTCCAATGAAGGAGGAGGCCCCTTTATGTGCTGAAAGTTAGCCTTTAGTGAAAACATAAGTGCATGATGGAATTTGTCAAGCAATCATCCAGCTCCCTCCCAACTCTCTGGAAGTGAAGAAGCCTAATAGTGTCAGGAGGGAGGCAATGATGAGGATGGTATATACTCTTTCATACAGTTATCAGAGCAAGCAATGCAAAGTTTTGAATTTGTACACATTTTGGGACACACTGGGTGGAATTTTCCCTGAAATCTTGTGTCATAAACAGCAGGAAAGCAGGACTGCTCAGCACCGTGTCTTAGGCACGCTCCCCAGCACAATCTTTCAACACAGTGCAATGAAAAAGCCTCCATGTGAATCACACTATCAGGGAGGCTTCAGGTGCGTGACTCACCCAGAGTAGCTGCAGCTGTACACCGTTAAAGTTAAAGTTAAAGTTTCTTTATTAGCCACAAGTAAGGCTTACGTTAACACGGCAATGAAGTTACTGTGAAATTCCCCAAGTCGCCACACCTTGGCGCCTGTTCAGGTTAAGCACCTAACCAGCACATCTTTTGGACTGTGGGAGGAAACTGGAGCACCCGGAGGAAACCCACGCAGACACGGGGAGAACGTGCAGACTCCACACAGACAGTGACCCAAGCCAGGAATCGAACCTGGGTCCCTGGCATTGTGAGGCAGCAGTGCTAACCACTGTGTCACCGTGCCACCCATTAAGCAAAGGGAGCTGTATTTAAACACTAATGATACACTCACAGTAAGTCACGCCAGGAACTTGGCACTGCGTAGGGCAGCTGGGATTGCTGCAGGATGATGTGGAGGAGAGTGGGGCCAACTTCTTCTCCCAAGATGGCCAGCAGCCCAGGGGGTCGAGCCAGCAATGCAGCCTGGGTAGCAGCGGCAGCGGTGGTGAGTGCCCGTACACTGAGACTGAGGACCGGCGGGCAGTACAGAAGGAAAAGGAATGACCTTGTTCAAGCAGCAAGGGTGAGTGTCTATCCCATCCTGCTATCAGTCCTGAGTGTCATACCAAGCCAAGTGTCAGGCCACTGGGATCCTGATGCGCGTTATCACACACGAGGCTTGAGATGCTCAGGAAATAAAGGCTTTTATTTGCTGTAACAACGAAGCTACTAATTATATACACAATCCCAGACTGAGGGGTCCCAGACAGAGCAGTGACCTTTATACCTCTCCCAGGAGGCGGAGCCCAACTGGGATGTACCATAATAACTATAATACAAGGTGTAACAGCCCAACCCTAACCCCAACAGCAACAAGTAGAACAACCCATCCCTAACCCCAACAGCAACATATATACATACTTGTAGTACTGGCCAGACCCTGGCTCAGTACTATCTAGTGGGAACCAACGATGGTTCACCACAGATCCGTCATCCCAAAGTTGCTGGAGATGCAGAGGCAGAGCTGAGTAATGCAGGAGGACCTGTCAGCAACACTGCAGCAACTGTGAGGCTGTCTGGAGGAGTCACGTAGTTTTCAGATGCAGGAGATGGTGCCGGCATTGTGTGACACCCAGGCCAACACTGCAAGGATGGTAACCGCGGTGGAAAGTCTGGGGCAGGAATTAGTCGCCTTGGGTGACAGGGTCCTAGACATGGCTGAGTCATAGAATCATAGAATCCTACAGTGCAGAATGAGGCCATTTGGCCCATCGAGTCTGCACCGACCACAATCCCACCCAGACCCTATCCCCATAACCCCATGCATTTACCCTAGCTAGTCCCCCTAACACCAAAGGGCAATTTAGCATGGCCGATCCACCTAAACTGCACATCTTTGGACTGTAGGAGGAAACCCACACAGATACGGAGAGAATGTGCAATGTCCACACAGACAGTGAGCCAAGCCGGGAATCGAACCAGGGTCCCTGGCGCTGTGGGGCAGCAGTGCTAACCACTGTGCCACCATGCTGCTAAGTCATTGAGGACCATGGCTGAGGCCTGGAGAGCTTGGCCCAGTCCCAGCAGGCACATGCAGCTGGCCTCAAGAACATGGCCCAGTCTCAGTGGGCTACCGATGAAGGGGTCCAAAGCTTGGCCCATGGCTTATAGGAACATAGGGATATAGGAATTAGGAGCGAGAGTAGGCAATTCAGCCCTTCGAGCCCACTCCGCCATTCTATATGATCATGGCTGATCTCCATCTCACCCTGACTCCACTTTCCTGCCTTTTCCCCATAGCCCTTTATCCCGCTTTTGATCAAATATTTATCTATCTCTTTCTTTAACCCACTGATTGATTCAGCATCCACTGCACTCTGGGGCAGTGAGTTCCTTCGATTCACAACCCTCTGAAAAGTAGCTGCTCCTTATCTCTGTCTTGAACCTCCCCCCTCTTACTCTACAACTGTGACCTCTTGTCCTAGACTGTTCCGGAAGGGGGAACATTTGGTTAACATTTACTTCATCAATCCCGTTGAGTATTTTATCCACCTCAATCGAATCCCCCCTCATTCTTCTGCACTCCAGCAAGTACAAGCCCAAGCTTCTCAATCGCTCCTCATATGACAGCCTCTTCAAACCTGGAATCAATCTAGTGAACTTCTTCTGAACCACCTCCGGTGCCACCACATCCTTCCTCAAAGAAGGTGATCAAAACTGAACACAATACTCCAAGTGTGGTCTCACCAATGCCCTTGTACAATTGTAACAACACTTCTCTACTTTTAGACTCTTTGCAATAAATGCCAAGATTCCATTTCTTCAGGGTCTCCCACTTTCTATACCTTTTAGCTTTGACAAAGGATCATCTGGACTCGAAACATCAGCTCTTTTCTCTCCTAACAGATGCTGCCAGACCTGCTGCGATTTTTCCAGCATTTTCTCTTTTGGCCAAGATTCCATTTGCCTTCCTTACAACAATCTGCATCTGCACACCCACTTTTTGAGACTCATGCACAAGAATACCCAGATCCCTCTGCACAGACGCCTATTGAATTTGTTTCCCATTTCAATAGTTAGTTGCCCTTTTATTTTTCCAGCCAAAATGGATAACCTCGTATTTGTCCACATTAAACTCCAACTGCCAGATTCTGGCCCATTCCCCTAACCTGTCAATATCCATTTGTAAACTTTTTATCTCTTCATCACAGCCTGTTTTGCCACCTATTTTTGTGTTGTCAGCAAATTTTGCTATGCTGCACCCTGTCCCTGCTTGTAGATCATTGATACAGATTGGAAATAGTTGTGGTCTGAGAACTGAACCCTGCGGGACCCCAGTAGTTACAGATCGCCAACTGGAGAAGGACCTATTTACCCCAACCCTCTGCTTTCCATCAGTCAGCCAATCCTCAATCCAAGCCACTACTCTACTCGCAACCCCTTGGGATCTAACCTTCTGTATCAGCCTCTTGTGTGGCACCTTATCAAATGCCTTCTGGAAGTCCAGATAGATCACATCTACAGGACCCCCATTATCTACCTTGCTGGTTACACCCTCAAAGAACTCTAGCAGGTTTGTCAATCAAGACTTGCCCTTCACAAAACCGTGCTGACACTGGTGAATTGAGCGTTGCTTTTCCAGATGCTCAGTCAGCTCCTCTTCAATGATTGACTCCAACAACTTTCCCACCACAGAGGGCAAGCTGACAGGTTTATAGTTTCCCACTTTTTGCCTCTCTCCTTTCTTGATTAAGGGCATCGCATTAGTACGTTTCCAATCCACCGGTACCTTTCCGGAATCCAGGGAATTTTGGAATATCAGAACAAATGCATCCACTATCTCTACTGTCACCACCTTTAACACCCTAGGGTGTAGGCCATCAGGTCCCGGGAACTTATCTACTTTTAAACCCTTCAGTTTATGGAGGACCCTGGTTATAGCCCTCTCAGAGGGCTAAAGCTGAGGGATCGAACACCATGGGGCAGGTGCATGTGGGCCTCCAGGACTGGAAGAGCCAAGTGACGCTGAGGCCTCTGCAGCTCACCCCTTCCTGTCCTATGGAGTGTCCCAGGAGCCCGAGGGAGGAGGAAGCGCTGGAGCCTATGCAGGGGTCTTCCACCCAGGAGACCCCAGCTGTCCACAGCCCTTCCGAATCCCCTCTTCCTGACACCGGTGCATTTCATGGGCAGCGAGTGGGCCGAACAGGTTGGCACGGCTAAATCTGTAACACTCAAAAGTTGGCCAGCGCCCCCCAGGTCCTGGCCCGCTAGGGGATGCCACCAAGGGCATCACAGGCCTTGGGGTCCGGTACACAGCTGAGCGCCTCCACCTCTGACGTGAATCATGGGGGGGACGCCTAGATGTAGCAGTAGGTCAGATTTAGGGTCACCTTGAGGGCAGGAGTGAAGGCATGCATTGAATCATAGAATCATAGGATCCCTACAGTACAGAAGGAAGCCATTTGGCCCATCAAGTCCCATCCAGGCCCTATTCCCTGCTGATCCCCCTGACATTAAGGGGTAATTTATCACAGTCAATCAACCTAAACCCGCATGTCTTTCGGACTGTGGGAAGAAACGGGAGCACCCGGAGGAAACCCACGCAGACACGGGGAGAACCTGCAAACTCCACACAGACAGTGACCAAGCCAGGAGTCGAACCCGGGTCCCTGGCGCGCTGTGAGGCAGCAGTGCCAACCACTGTGCTACTGTGTGCCCTGTGTTCGGGTTTTGGCAATTGTCAATTTACAAATTCAATAATTGATATTGTTGCACCCCGCAGCTTTAGAATCATAGAAACCCTACAGTGCAGAAGGAGGCCATTCGGCCCATCGAGTCTGCACCGACCACAATCCCACCCAGGCCCTACCCCCATTAGCTGCGACTAATCTGTCTGTGATACGCCTCCCACAGGGATGACTATACCCCGATGGTGCGCATTGAGTCTCAGAGCCACATTCTGCATGACAGAGGCCCTTCGGCCCACCGAGTCTACGATTCCCAGTTCCCAGCACTTATGCCAGATCCCTCACTGCCGAGGTTCTCCAAGCGCTCATCCGGAAACGGTTTGAGGGTCGCAAGGTCACCGGCCCCCACCGTTGATGTGGGGCTCCACTCCTCCTGCCCTCACCGCCCCTTCCCCCCAAGCAGCCTCAGCAGTGGGAGCCACATAGGCCCGCAGTGACAGACAGCATGGGATTACATCCTCATCACCCTCCGGACCCTAGGGCCAGCCCCCAGGCCCGCACCCCAGCAACACCCGCCTTCCACCCCCGGGGTATTGGGCCACACGGTGGTGTGCCCAACCCGCTCCTGCCCGACTCATACAGGTCGGCTAATCCGTTCAGTGGAATCTTTGACCTCACTCATAAATTAAGGGGTTAGGATGGGGGAGAGAGCCTGGGTAAGATATTCTGTTAGAGAGCCGGGGCATACTTGATGGGTCGAAAGGCCTCATCTGTACTGTAAGGATTCAATGATTCTGTGATGATCCTATGACGTGGGAGCACAGGTAAAGATTTTAGACAACAGAATGAGGTTTATATGTGCTGGGAGCAGGGCCTCCTCCCAACTCCTGAAACTGACTGTCATGAGCGGTAATTTCGCATCACAGCAGGAACCTCACAATCAACTGTTTCCAAGCCTTCTAAACATAGTAGTTATTAAAATAACTGTTCAAGTGGTGTATTTAAAAGATTCTAATTTTATTCTTTCTGTCCCAGCCCGATCCAGTAGGCCCCAGATTTCCCTCTGGGCCAGAAAGCTATGGGTTTGGACCCCACCATCAAGCGTGTAATGTAGTTTGATACTCCAGTACCACAGGCTGAAGCCACAATCCTTCAGGTGACACATTAATCCGAGGTCCTGGATTGCTATTCAGGTGGATGTTGTAGCTGTTATAGGGATGTGGTTGGGTGAGTATCCAAGAAGGATGAAATCAAATGGCCCAAAGCTACCATTTCATGCAAACACATCTAATTTCTTTTTTAACTCACAAATGAAATACTGCTACTTTCTAAATAGCAAATGCTTGACAGTGGATTCCAATGGGTATCACTGCTCAGAGTTTTCCGTTTATTTTCTAGGATCAATTATTAATTTCTGGGGATTACAAAAGAATTTTACATATGTTAAATGAATGGCCATTTTTTTTTATTTATCAGTGTCGCAGTTAGGCTTACATTAACACTGCAATGAAGTTACTGTGAAAATCCCCTAGTCGCCACACTCCGGTGCCTGTTCGGGTACATTGAGGGAGATGCACCTAATGCATCTCCCAATGCACCTAACCAGCACCTCTTTCGAACTGTGGGAGGAAACCGGAGCACCCGGAGGAAACCCACGCAGACACGGAGAGAACGTGCAGACTCCGCACAGACAGTGACCCAAGCCGGGAATCGAACCCAGGTCCCTGGAGCGTGAGGCAGCAGTGCTAACCACTGTGCCGCCATATAATCACCAGCCTCCTTTCCTGATGACCTGAAGGAAGGTTTGTTTACTTAGGCTGGAATTCTCCTGCCGTTCATGCCCCGCCCCCGCTGCCGGCGAGAATGGAGAATTTGGCACTCAGCTGAATCTCCCATTCACTGCAGCGGGACTGGAGAATCCCAGCCACGGACAAAGTTGGAGAATCCAGCCCAAAAGTATTTGTCACTTTACAACCTTCTGGACAACTTCAGACCATACTCTCTGTCCCCATTTTGTATCCTTCCCTTCATATGTTTTGGTTTTTATCATACTTTTTGCGTAATGCCGGTAGCAAACCTGCTCCAGGCACATCTTTTGTTTCTTTATTTTATTTCTTGCCTCAGTCACCAGCATTCACTTCGGGCCAGGAAGACTAAGGCTGGAATTATCCGGCCATTCACGCCACACTACCACTGCCAGCGAGGATGGAGAACTTGACGCTCAGCCAAATTTCCATTCACTTCAGTGAAACCAGAGAATCGCACTGGTGTGAACGGCCAGAGACTCCCGCCCTAAGTCTTTCAATCACTCCAGTCTTCTGTTTGTACTTAAAGTTCTCCAGCATCCAGCAGGTATTCTGTTTTATGATGTGTTTTCTGGTTTTGTAGAGTACTGATATGGCAAATTCAGGCACATCGGAGCATTAGCATCCCCTCAGCTTTTTTTATTCATTCGTGGGAAATGCGTGCATTCGTTGCCCATCCCAAGTTGCCCTTGAACTGAGTGGCTTGTTAGGCCATTTCAGAGGGCAGCTGAGAGTCAACCACATTGCTATGGCTCTGGAGTCACATGTAGGCCAGACCAGGTAAGGACGGCAGATTTCCCTCCCTAAAGGACATTAGTGAACCAGATGGGTTTTTCCGACAATCGACAATGGCTTCACAGTCATCAGTAGATTCTTAATTCCAGATATTTTTTATTGAATTCAAATTTCACCATCTGCCGTAGTGGGATTTGAACCCGGGTCCCCAGAACATTAGCTGAGTTTCTGGATTAATAGTCGAGCAATAATACCACTAGGCTATCCTCCTGATGGGAATGCCAATTCTTGTTAGACAAAAGCTTCCTCTCATCTGAGGCTGCCAGGCCCATTCAAACTGCCTTTTTCCTCAACCTCCAGCATTTTGTAGATAGTCCAGTACAAATGATTAGAAACATACCACTTTTTTAATGTCTTCTACAATTTTTCTATGAGGCTGCAAGAACTATTCAGATTATTACTTAATAGCCAGAAATTTGTCAGAAGCTGGATTCGAACTCATGCCTCCAGGGGAGACGGCGACATGAACACAGCACTTTAGACCACTACACCATCCTGACTGACAAAGTGGAATGTAAATTAAGGCATCGTTAAGATTTGAACTCAAAATCCTCTGTTCATCAGATGGGCGCATTAACCAACTAAGCTACAACACTGGACATGCAGGCACTTGGAGCATGGACAATGATACAGCTCAGTGGGGGTGGAGTTATGCAGGGTTTTAAGTTTATTTATTAGTGTCACAAGTGGGCTTGCATTAACACTGCAATGAAGTTACTGTGAAAATCCCCTAGTCGCCACACTCCGGGGCCTGTTCAGGTACACTGAGAGAGAATTTAGCATGGCCAATGCACCTAACCAGCACATCTTTCAGACTGTGGGGGGAAACCGGAACATCCGGAGGAAACCCACGCAGACATGGGGAGAACGTGCAAACTCCGCACAGGCAGTTACCCGAACCAGGAATCGAACCCGGGTCCCTGGTGCTGTGAGGCAGCAGTGCTAACCACTGTGCCACTGTAATTTTGTCGTCAAAATCATAAGTCTGGTGTAAGAAGTCGCACTCTGCTGTAATCAGGGGGCGATCTGCACTAAACTGCTCAGGAGTCCCTTATCCACAACTTCAATAAAAGTTTATCACTGCACATGATAAACTTGACCTATGATCTAATTCGCTAGACAGCATAAAATCAAGTGAGCTCACCGCTCCGAAAAGACTCGAGGCTGCCCCCTGAGGGTAATGTGTGGTGATGGGGGAAAAGGGGATAAATTGTTCACAATGGCACTGTGGAGATCTGGGCAATCCATCCCCATTTCCAGAATAGAAACAAATTACTGCAGATGCTGGAATCTGAAACCAAAAGAGAAAATGCTGGAAAATCTCAGCAGGTCTGGCAGCATCTGTAAGGAGAGAAAAGAGCTGACGTTTCGAGTCCAGATGACCCTTTGTCAAAGCGTCGTTGGAGTTTAGAAGGATGAGGGGGGATCTTATGGAGACTTATAAGATAATGCGGGGGCTGGATAGGGTGGAGGCGGAGAGATTCTTTCCACTTAGTAAGGAAGTTAAAACTAGAGGACACAGCCTCAAAATAAAGGGGGGTCGGTTTAAGACAGAGTTGAGGAGGAACTTCTTCTCCCAGAGGGTGGTGAATCTCTGGAATTCTCTGCCCACTGAGGTGGTGGAGGCTACCTCGCTGAATATGTTTAAAGCGCGGATGGATGGATTCCTGATCGGTAAGGGAATTAAGGGTTATGGGGATCAGGCGGGTAAGTGGTACTGATCCACGTCAGATCAGCCATGATCTTATTGAATGGCGGGGCAGGCTCGAGGGGCTAGATGGCCTACTCCTGCTCCTATTTCTTATGTTCTTATGCTGCCGTCCCCGTTTCCAGAAAATTAAAATGGGATTAATGGAAGGCTTTCTGACAACAGAAATTTTGAAGATGTACCTTAGCATTCTGCAATTTGATGTCCTTCAGTAAATGTCAGAGAAGAACAAGCATTTCCAAAGTATGCTGAAGCCATCTGCTGGCCATGAGTTAGTACTGAGCTAATACTTTCAATTCCAGTCACAATTCAAGGAGGGGAGAAATAAAGGAAGGCCCTTTTGACACAGCTCACATCATACTATTCAACAATGGAAATGCCATTTTATCCCAGTGAATAAAAACAGCCTAATTTAAATCTTGGATAAAAGCAAATTACTGCGGATGCTGGAATCTAAAATCAAAAGAGAAACTGCTGGAAAATCTCAGCAGGTCTGGAGCATCTGTAAGGAGAGAAAAGAGCTGACGTTTCGAGTCCAGACGACCCTTTGTCAAAGCCCTGATTTAAATCTATTTCCTCTGAAGCGTTGTGTGTGTCAAGATGCTAGATTCGATATACAGACCATATGACACATGAACATCCGAACAAGGAGCAGGAGTAGGCCAATTGGCCCTTTGAGCCTGCTCTGCCATTCAATAAGATCATGACTGATCTGACCGTAACCTCCTGCCGACCTCTGGTAATCTTTCACTTCCATGTTAATCAGGAATCTTATCTCTGCCTTAAATGGGCAAGTCGGTATTTTTAAAAGTGACCCCCAGTTTTAGATTCACCTCTGAACAGAAATACCCTCTGTACCCTGACCTGATCCCTCAGGATCTTATATGTTTCAATCAAGTCGCCTCTTACTCGTCTAAACTCTAGTGGATACAAGCCTAGCCTGTCCCACCTTTCCTCATAAGACAACCCACCCATTCCAGGTATTAGTCATGATGTGGAGATGCCGGCGTTGGACTGGGGTGGGCACAGTAAGAAGTCTCACAACACCAGGTTAAAGTCCAACAGGTTTATTTGGAATCACGAGCTTTCGGAGCGCTGCTCCTTCATCAAGTGAGTGAAGAGTTGGGTTCACGAACACGGCATATATAGACAGAGACACAATTACAAGATAATGGTTGGAATGCAAGTCTTTTCGGGTAATCAAGTCCTTGCAGGTACAGACAGTGCGTGTAGAGAGAGGGATGATCACAGGTTAAAGAGGTGTGAATTGTCTCAAGCCAGGACAGTTAGGAGTTTGCAAGCCCAGGTCAAATGGTGGGGGTGACATGTAGTGTGACATGAACCCAAGATCCCGGTTGAAGCTGTCCTCATGCATGCGGAATTAGTATTAGTATTAGTCAAGTAAACTTTCTCTAAACTGCTTCTAATGTATTTACATCTTTCCTTAAATACAGAGACCAATATTCCACACAAAACTCCAGATATGGACCCACCAACACCATGTATAACTGAAGCATAACTTCCCTTCTTTTGTAATCAATTATCCTCACAATAAACAATCACATTCTATTAGCTTTCCTAATTACTTGCTGTACCTGATATGATTCTTGTACCAGGACACCCAAATGAAGAGAAGCTAGAAAGATCAATAAGAACCCTAAAATGTGACATCGAGAAAAGAAAATGTCAGTATTGTGGCCATTTGATCAGAGCTGAAATGCTACAGAGATTTCTTCCAAAGGGCAAGGTGGAGGGCAGCAGAAAGAGAGGGTTAACCAGGGGTAGCTGGATGATGGGCATCACAAAGTGGTTGCAGATCGGTTTTACAGTGGATGTGTGAGAATAGCGTAAGGCATCGTGGTGTACAATGACTGTAGATCCGGGGTGGCAGGGGTGGCACGGTGGCACAGTGGTTAGCACTGCTGCCTCACTGCGGCAGGGACCCAGGTTCGATTCCCACCTCGGGTCACTGTGTGCGTCACGTTCTCCCCGTGTCTGTGTGGGTTTCCTCCGGGTGCTCCAGTTTCCTCCCACAGTCCAAAGATGTGCGGGTTAGATGGATTAGCCATGGTAAATTGCTCCTTAGTGTCAGGGGGACTAGCTAGGGTAAATGTATGGGGTTATGGGGATAGCGCCTGGTGGGATTGTGGTTGGTGCAGATTTGATGGGCCGAATGGCCTCCTTCTGCACTGTAGGATTCTATGATTCTATGACTCTATGATCTCTTGATGGGGATAGCTGCAAAAGCAGCAGCAGTTAGATTTGACCGTACATGCCGGGGCAGAAATACAGCCGATTCCCTCGATGTCTGAGTGTCTCATACAGTTTCCCTCCTGTTTATACTCTGGCACTCAGTGACTGCAGAGCTGATCAGGCAATCTGGTCACAACATGGGGAGACCACATAGTTTAAACACTTTTACAACACTACCAGGGACAATGGGACCGGAAGAAACTCTATCAGGCCCAATTTGCACTGTGACTTCTGCAAACATTTACAAAATTGCCCATTTAACACCAATATTGGATACCAAAGGATGGAAAGATGGGGATAGTCACCAACATTGACAATTTTCAGTCCGTTCCCATAGTTACTGACTCCATCAACTTCCTTGGCAGTACACTGAGATTAGACCGTCTGTTTACAACCTCGGTGTCACATTTGATCCCAAGTTGAGTTTCCAACTTCATATTTATGTCATCATTAAGCCGACTTTTTTCCCTCTCTGTAAAATCAACTACATCCTGCCTCTGTTCATCTGCTTTGTTGCCTCCTGACCCGACTCTTTCAACGAACTTGTCTCCCACATTCTACCCTCTGTAAACCTGAGGTCATCAAAGATTCTGCTGCCCATGCCTTAACTCACAGGAAGTGTCATTTTCCTATCACCCCTGTGCTCGGTGACCTTTGTGGGAGTCCTGGTCAAGTAATGTCTTGATTTTAAAATTCTTGGCCGGAATTTTCCAGCTGTTCACATCCCGCCACCACTGCAAGTGAGGACGGAGAATTTGGCGCTCAGCCAAATCTCCATTCACTGGAGGGACCAGAAAATCCCGCGGGTGTGAACGGCTGGGAAGTTCCACCCCTTATCTTTGTTTTCGAATCCCCCATGGCTTCGATCCTCCTATCTGTAATATCCTCCGAACCCACAGCCCTCTGAGAATTCTGTGCTACACTAATTCTGAAATCTGGAATATCCCTGAGTTTTGTCAACAAAATGAAGGAGATTGTCATCGATTTCAGGAAGTGTAAAGGAGAGCATGCCCCTACATCAACGGGGATGAAGTAGAAAGGGTCGAGAGCTTCAGGTTTTTAGGTGTCCAGATCACCAACAACCTGTCCTGGTCCCCCCATGCCGTCACTATAGTTAAGAAAGCCCACCAGCGCCTCGACTTTCTCAGAAGACGAAGGAAATTTGGCATGTCAGCTACCACTCTCACCAACTTTTACAGATGCGCCATAGAAAGCATTCTTTCTGGTTATATCACAGCTTGGTATGGCTCCCGCTCTGCCCAGGATCGCAAGAAACTATAAAAGGTCGTGAATGTAGCCCAAACCATCACTCAAACCAGCCTCCCATCCATTGACTCTGTCTACACTTCCCACTGCCTCGGCAAAGCAGCCAGCATAATTAAGGACCTCACACACCCCGGACATTCTCTCTTCCACTTTCTTCTGTCAGGAAAAAGATACAAAAGTCTGAGGTCACGTACCAACCGACTCAAGAACCGCTTCTTCCCTACTGCTGTCATACTTTTGAATGGATGTACCTTGCATTAAGTTGATCTTTCTCTACACCCTAGCTATGACTGTAACACTACATTCTGCACTCTCTCGTTTCCTTCTCTATGAACGGTATGCTTTGTCTGTATAGCGCGCAAGAAACAATACTTTTCAGTACATGTTAATACATGTGACAATAATAAATCAAAATATAACATCTCAAAGTTTGCAGATGATACCAAGTTGGGTGGGAGGCTGAACTGTCACAAAGATGCAGAGATCCTTCAGAATGATCTGGACAGGTTGGGTGAGTGGACTAATCAATGGCAGATGCAGTACAATTTGGATATATGTGAGGCAATTTCTAACAACTATTTAATTAATTCATCCATGGGACATTTTGGCCAGCATTTTGTGCCCATTCATAGTTGCCCAAGGGCAGCTGAGAGTCAACCACATTGTTGTGGGCCTGGAGTCACATGTAGGCCAGACCAGGTAAGGACAGCAGATTTCCTTCCCTAAAGGACATTAGTGAACCAGATGGGTTTCTTCCGACAATCGACAATGGTTCCATGATCATCAGTAGATTCTTAATTCCAGATATTTTTTATTGAATTCAAATTCCAACATCTGCTGTGGCGGGATTCGAACCCGGGTCCCCAGAACATTAGCTGAATTTCTGGATTAATAGTCCAGTGATAATACCACTAGACCATCACCTCCCCGACTGCTGCAGGAATGAGATTTCACGGATTACGTTGTGTCTGAGGCAAAGATTGATTAGAATCATAGATTCCCCACAATGCAGAAGAGACCATTTGGCCCATTGAGTCTGCACCAACTCTCTGACAGGGTATCGTACCCAAGGCCTCTCCCCCTGTAATCCCACACATTTACCATGGCTAATTCCATCTAACATACACATCTTGGGACACTAAGGGGCAATTTAGCACGTCCAATCCACTTCACCTGCACATCTTTGGAGTGTAGGAGGAAACCGGAACACCCCGAGGAAACGGGGAGAATGTGTAGACTCCACACAGACAATGACCCAAGGCCGGAATTGAACCCGGTTCCCTGGCGCTGTGAGGTAGCAGTGCTAACCACTGTGCCACTGTGCGGCCACAATTGGAATGCATTAAAGTTAAAGTTCATTTATTAGGCACAAGTAAGGCTTACATTAACACTGCAATTAAGTTACTGTGAAATTCCCCTAGTCGCCACACTCCGGCGCCTGCTCAGGTCAATCCACCTAACCAGCACGTCTTTCAGGCTGTGGTAGAAAACCGGAGCATCCAGAGGAAACCCACGCAGACACGGGGAGAACGTGCAAACTCCACACAGACAGTGACCCAAGCCAGGAATCGAACCCTGGTTCCTGGTGCTGAGGGGCAGCAATGCTAACCACTGTGCCACCGTGATCACGTCATTCGTAGGGTACTTACACTCTTAACCATGAGCCTTATCTTCCTCTGGTGAATCCCATGGACAATTAATGGTCAAATTGAACAAATTGTTAAAAATAACAGGGAGGCTAAGGGCAATATGCTATTTGCGCAGGGCAAATGGTGTTAATGAGTTGCAAATTCAGAAAAGATTCACATTTCACCGCATAAGTCTTAATCACTAACATATCTGTCTGACTTGCGGTTTGTTAACAGTATTTCCTGTCAACATGTCACCATTTTCTCAGCAAGATTCAGCCCCATTGTTAATTCCATTTTTCAATTGAAATTAGATACCTTCTGAGTAACACAAAACGTGGAAGAAAAGAGGTTCATTATGTGTTTCGCTGCTTATTAAATTATCATCAGTGTACAGCAACTCTCATCATATCAGCCAGGAAATGCAAGGGCATATACGTTCATGGTCTTAAGTGAATACAGTAAAATTTGTTTCCGCATGACCATAATTATCCCTCGAGACAAAGAAGCCTTTTCGTTATTGCGCTCACAAGGCTGAATGTGCTGTCAAACATGAAGGTGCATTTGTCAAGGTTATCCTGGCCATGTTTCACATAGTGTATAGCTGCCGTATATTCTTTTTCCCCTGGTACCTTACATAGTATTGATTCCCCACCCGGAATGTATATACGTCTGTGGGCACATCAATTTATGTTCATAACTTTAGTATAGATATAAATTACTAGACCTATGATTACTGAGTTGAATAATACGTATTCATTATTAAATATATTTTAGTGAATGGAGTTGAATCTGCCTCTGATGTAATGCGATTATTTTAAAATTAGTGATTCTCTGTCAACCAACTCAAGGAAAATGTTTATTTCTCTTTGTCCAACATAAGAATCTTAAACTCTAAGGAAATCGAATAAAACTTGGTAAACATTGCATCAAAAAATAGAAAAAAATTAATTCTATAAAATCAGCTTGAAACAATACGAATTAATAAGCCTTACTAGCCGAGTAAAGTTTAATTATTATTCACAAGTAGGTTAACATTAACACTGCAATGAGGTCACTGTGAAAATCCCCCAGTCGCCACAATCCGGCACCTAATCAGGTACACTGAGGGAGAATTTAATATGGCCAATGAACCTAACCAGCACGTCTTTTGGACTGTGGGAAGAAACCAGAGCGCCTGGAGGAAACCTGCACAGACTCGGGGAGAACGTGCAAACTGCACACTGACGGTGACCCAAGCCAGGAATCGAACCTGGGTCCCTGGCACTGTGAGGCAGCAGTGCTAACCACTGTGCCACCATGCCGCTCTATGACCTGCAGTCATGTAATGCTTCTAGCCTGCTGCAAGCAAGCCCCACCCTTCGTTCTTCTCTCAGATGGACTTGATTGTTATCAGTTACTAGGCAGGTGTTGGGGGGGGAGGTGGGGGGGGGGAGGCGGGAGATCTTGGAGTGCATGTCTACAGGTGGCAGGACAAGGTGGATAAGGAGCTCAAGAAAATATATGGAATGCTTTCCTTTATTGGGTCAGGTATTGAATACAAAAGTACAGATGTAAAGATGGAACTGTATAAAATACTTGTTAGACCACAGCTGGAAGTTTGTGTACAGTTCTGGTCACCACATTATAGCGTAGACATAATTGCTCTGGAGAAATTGCAGAGGAGAGGCTTATAGGAATGTTGTCAGGGCTGCAGCTATGAGGAGGGATTGGATAGGTTAGGGTTGTTTTCCTTAGAACAGAGTTGGCAGCTATCCTCCTCACTATCGACCACGCAGCCAATTGGCTGCAGTGGGAGACAGTGGGCTGAGAAGATGCGCCATCCACTGGCCCCCTAGTTTCACTGGGCCTTCCTCTTGGCCAGCTGAGCTTTTGTTTCAGTATGCCCCTTCCATCATTTGATTTGATTTGATTTGATTTATCATTATCACATGTATTAGCATGCAGTGAAAAGTATTGTTTCTTGCGCGCTATGCAGACAAAACATATCGTTCATAGAGAAGGAAACAAGAGAGTGCAGAATGTAGTGTTACAGTCATAGCTAGGGTGTAGAGAAAGATCAACTTAATGCAAGGTAAGTCCACTCAAAAGTCTGATGGCAGTAGGGAAGAAGCTGTTCTTGAGTCGGTTGGTACATGTCCTCAGACTTTTGTATCTTTTTCCCGACGGAAGAAGGTGGAAGAGAGAATGTCCGGGGTGTGTGGGGTCTTTAATTATGCTGGCTGCTTTGCCGAGGCAGCGCTAAATGTAGACAGAGTCAATGGATGGGAGGCTGGTTTGCGTAATGGATTGGGTTACATTCACGACCTAATGTAGTTTCTTGCGGTCTTGGGCAGAGCAGGAGCCATACCAAGCTGTGATACAACCAGAAAGAATGCTTTCTATGGTGCATCTGTAAAAGTTGGTGAGAGTCGTAGCTGACATGCCAAATTTCCTTAGTCTTCTGAGAAAGTAGAAGCGTTGGTGGGCTTTCTGAACTATAGTGTCAGCATGGGGGGGACCAGGACAGTTTGTGGTGATCTGGACACCTAAAAACTTAAAGCTCTCATCGCCAGTTTCTTTTCATTATTGAAAATGGCAGTTATGTGTATGTGTGGGGTCATGCTTTGTGCATTCTAACGTGGCAATAGAGCCCGATTGTAGACCTACATGACTTTCCACAGTATGGGCAAGGTTGAATTGTCTGATTTTGTTGGAATTACCCAGCCTTTCGAGCTTGCCTTTTGACCTTTGCCGGCTGTTTTCTTTGCTGTTCAAGGGAAACAGCACCACTGCTTGAGATCACTCCCCCAGGTCATTCTTCCCTGTGCATTTTCATAAAATCATAGAATCCCTACAGAACAGAAGGAGGCTGTTCAGCCCATCAAGTCTGCACTGACAACAATCCCCACCCGGGTCCTATCTCTGTAACCCAATGTATTTACCCTGCTAATCTCCCAATCCATGATGAACATACCACATTTTTTGAGGTTCGTCTTCAAGAAGCCCTTGAACTTTAATCTTGGTCTACCTCTATGTCACAGGCAGCATCCAAGTTTACCTTGGTCATAGAAGACAGAGAGGAGTGGGGGAAGGGTGTTTTTCAGAATGAAGATCTGTAGCTAGTGATGTTCCATAGGGATCAGTGCTGAGACCTCTGTTGTTCGTAGTGTATATAAATGATCTGGAGGCAAATGTGGGTAGTCTGGTTAATACATTTGCAGATGACACAGAGATTTGGAGAGAGTGCAAAGAAGGTTCACCAGGAGGTTGGCTGGTCCGGAGGGTGTTGACTATGAGGAGAGGTTGAATAAACTAGGATTGTTTTCAACTGGGATCACAGAGGCTGAGGGGGAGACCTGATAGAGGTCTACAAAATTATGAGAGGCATAGACAGGGTGGATAGTCAGAGGCTTTTCCCCAGTGTGGGAGTGTCAATTACAAGGGGGCACAGGTTCAAGGTGAGAGGGGAAAGGTTTAAGGGAGATGTGCAGGGGAAGTTTTTCATGCAGAGAGTGGGGGGGCCCGGAATGCGCTGCCAGAGGAGGTGGTGGAAGCGGGCACATTAGCAACATTTAAGAGGCATCTGGATGGGTGCATGAATAGGGAGGGAATAGAGGGATACGGACCGAGTAAGGGCAGAAGGTTTTTTGAGTTTAGTTAGGGCATCATGATCGGCACAGGCTTGGAGGGCTGAAGGGCCTGTTCCTGTGCTGTATCTTCCTTTGTTGTTCGTATACATGGCCACCTTTGGGATTTTATAGTCAGTCACATGTGCTGCATGTACACTCCAGCTTAGCAGGGCTCTGATGATGAGTGCTTCAATTCGAGACATTCCTGCTCTTTGAAGTGCCTCAGTGTTGTGCACTTTGCCCTCCCACTGGTGCTCTTTTCTTAACCGAAGGTAGCATTCAACATGTAACTTCCATCGAGTTTCTTTTTGATTTGATGGGGTGCGGTGAGCCTCGTTTTTAATGGTCCACCAGAGACAAGTAATAATATTAACACCTTGGCCTCCCTGAGAAAATTTCAAGTTTTGGCATTTTTATCTGCTCTAACTTTCAGTGTTTGTTGAGCAATTTTTGAATGCTCTTTGGCCAACTCATACACTTTGGTTATTCTCTCCCAGAACATTTGACACAAGAGGTCAAAAGTGTGGTCTGTGAACTCTGCTTAATGATTTTCCCCTTAATTGGTCCTCTCGCTTCATGTCCTTACATAAGTTCAAAAGGACGGAATCCTGTTGTCTCATTAGGGGCATCTCTGATGACAAACTGTAAAAATGGAATTCCTTTATCCCAATCATCAGGGCATTCCTGACAACAGGCTTTAATCATGGAGTTCCCCAGGAGTTTGTATTGGGGCCCTTGCTTTTCCTGGTATATGTTATGATCTAGACCTTGGTGTACAGGGAACAATTCCAAAATTTGCGAATTTGCCATCTTTCTATTGCTTCTTACAACTGTGGAAGATAAGCTAAAGACCTCAATTGCTTGATTCCCAAACTATTCATTATTTCTTTGAATATTTGTGTCAAACAATTTCAGCTGTGATTTGTTTGCATTTCCTGAGGGAACCCATATCTTGCAAGAGGCTTTCCACTACCATTTTTGAAGTAATTTTCCCTAAAGGCACTGCCTCAGGAGATCTTGTTGAAACATCCATAATTGCTCAGAGACACTGGGCGGGATTTTTCACACCCCTCTCCAGCAGTGTATTTCGCGGCAGTGGAGGCAGCCCTGCCATTGGTCGGTCCTGCCGCTGTCAGTGGGGTTCCCTGTTGTACGCACCTCCCGCCACCGCGGAACCCACGGCGGAGGTTTGCCATCAACAGGACCAGAAGATCCCGCTGGTGGGAATGGCCAGAAAACTGTGGCTACCGATTCCCATTTCTGGTTTTAGATAGAGGTCCCACACAGTTTGTTAAGACACTGCTACATGGTTCTTCACAAGTTGGCATCAGAATTAGGAATGCATGTTTAATCGATGACTGGTCTTTGCATGCTACCTAGAATCATAGAATCATACAGTGCAGAAGGAGGCCATTCGGTCCATCGAGTCTGCAGCAACCACAATCCCACCCAGGCCCTATCCCCATAACCCCATGCAATTACCCTAGCTAGTCCCCCTGACACTAAGGGGCAATTTAGCATGGCCAATCCACTTAACCCGCACATCTTTGGACTGTGGGAGGAAACCGGCGCACC